>NW_026526692.1:0-176112 GCF_024362965.1 Panthera pardus | reverse complement strand
CTAACCCTAACCCTAACCCCACACCGAACGGGGACCCTCCACCGAAACCTAAGCCGGCCTCGACCCCTAACCCTGCACTGGAGCCGCCTTGCTGCATGGGCCCTCACTTCAGCCCCTCGAGGGAGATCACGAGACCGGAGTCGCTTCGGCCCTGGCCACGTCCCTGGACCGAACCCTAACCCTAGCTAAGGCTCTCTCCCCAAGAGGACCCAACGCCAACGTCTGACAACACCACGCGCCTGGGGTCCGGAAGAGGTGCAGGCTGACTCGGCATGGAACCTGGAAGCTCACCAGGTCGTTTCCCAGGCCCGGCTGCAGCTGCCCAGAGGATTCCGGAGGCCTCCTCGACCAGGGGCCCAATCACGTGTGTGGCCTTGGCAGCCAAAGACGGATCCTGACCGGCACTGTCCCTTGTGCCCTCCACTCAGCCCTTCGGGGAGAACACTGCCCTGCTGTGGGTTGGGCGCCTGGAGCCTCCTGGGACCTAACCCTAACCCTAACCGTACCCCGAACCGGGACCCTCCACCGCAACGTAAGCCTGCCTCGAACCCTAACCCTGCAATGGAGCCGCCTTCTGGCATGGGCCCTCACTTCAGCCCTCGAGGGAGATCACGAGACTGGAGTCGATTCAGCCCTGGCGACGTCCCTGGACCAAACCCTAACCCTAGCTAAGGCTCGCTCCCCATGGGGACCCCATGCCAAAGTCTGACAAGACCACGCGCCTGGGGTCCAGAGGCGGTGCAGGCTGACTCGGCATGGAAGCTGCAAGCTCACCATGTGGTTTCCCAGGCCCGTGTGCAGCTGACCGAGAGGATTCCGGAGGCCTCCTCGAACAGGGGCCGATCGACGTGTGTGGCCTTGGCAGCCAAAGACGGATCCTGACCGGCACGGTCCCTTGTGCCCTCAACTCAGGCCTTCGGGAAGACCACTGCCCTGCTGTGGGTTCGGCGCCTGGAGCCTCCTGGGACCTAACCCTAACCCTAACCCCACACCGAACGGGGACCCTCCACCGAAACCTAAGCCGGCCTCGACCCCTAACCCTGCACTGGAGCCGCCTTGCTGCATGGGCCCTCACTTCAGCCCTCGAGGGAGATCACGAGACCGGAGTCGCTTCGGCCCTGGCCACGTCCCTGGACCGAACCCTAACCCTAGCTAAGGCTCTCTCCCCAAGAGGACCCAACGCCAACGTCTGACAACACCACGCGCCTGGGTTCCGGAAGAGGTGCAGGCTGACTCGGCATGGAACCTGGAAGCTCACCAGGTCGTTTCCCAGGCCCGGCTGCAGCTGCCCAGAGGATTCCGGAGGCCTCCTCGACCAGGGGCCCAATCACGTGTGTGGCCTTGGCAGCCAAAGACGGATCCTGACCGGCACGGTCCCTTGTGCCCTCCACTCAGCCCTTCGGGGAGAACACTGCCCTGCTGTGGGTTGGGCGCCTGGAGCCTCCTGGGACCTAACCCTAACCCTAACCGTACCCCGAACCGGGACCCTCCACCGCAACGTAAGCCTGCCTCGAACCCTAACCCTGCAATGGAGCCGCCTTCTGGCATGGGCCCTCACTTCAGCCCTCGAGGGAGATCACGAGACTGGAGTCGATTCAGCCCTGGCGACGTCCCTGGACCAAACCCTAACCCTAGCTAAGGCTCGCTCCCCATGGGGACCCCATGCCAAAGTCTGACAAGACCACGCGCCTGGGGTCCAGAGGCGGTGCAGGCTGACTCGGCATGGAAGCTGCAAGCTCACCATGTGGCTTCCCAGGCCCGTGTGCAGCTGACCGAGAGGATTCCGGAGGCCTCCTCGAACAGGGGCCGATCGACGTGTGTGGCCTTGGCAGCCAAAGACGGATCCTGACCGGCACGGTCCCTTGTGCCCTCAACTCAGGCCTTCGGGAAGACCACTGCCCTGCTGTGGGTTCGGCGCCTGGAGCCTCCTGGGACCTAACCCTAACCCTAACCCCACACCGAACGGGGACCCTCCACCGAAACCTAAGCCGGCCTCGACCCCTAACCCTGCACTGGAGCCGCCTTGCTGCATGGGCCCTCACTTCAGCCCTCGAGGGAGATCACGAGACCGGAGTCGCTTCGGCCCTGGCCACGTCCCTGGACCGAACCCTAACCCTAGCTAAGGCTCTCTCCCCAAGAGGACCCAACGCCAACGTCTGACAACACCACGCGCCTGGGGTCCGGAAGAGGTGCAGGCTGACTCGGCATGGAACCTGGAAGCTCACCAGGTCGTTTCCCAGGCCCGGCTGCAGCTGCCCAGAGGATTCCGGAGGCCTCCTCGACCAGGGGCCCAATCACGTGTGTGGCCTTGGCAGCCAAAGACGGATCCTGACCGGCACGGTCCCTTGTGCCCTCCACTCAGCCCTTCGGGGAGAACACTGCCCTGCTGTGGGTTGGGCGCCTGGAGCCTCCTGGGACCTAACCCTAACCCTAACCGTACCCCGAACCGGGACCCTCCACCGCAACGTAAGCCTGCCTCGAACCCTAACCCTGCAATGGAGCCGCCTTCTGGCATGGGCCCTCACTTCAGCCCTCGAGGGAGATCACGAGACTGGAGTCGATTCAGCCCTGGCGACGTCCCTGGACCAAACCCTAACCCTAGCTAAGGCTCGCTCCCCATGGGGACCCCATGCCAAAGTCTGACAAGACCACGCGCCTGGGGTCCAGAGGCGGTGCAGGCTGACTCGGCATGGAAGCTGCAAGCTCACCATGTGGTTTCCCAGGCCCGTGTGCAGCTGACCGAGAGGATTCCGGAGGCCTCCTCGAACAGGGGCCGATCGACGTGTGTGGCCTTGGCAGCCAAAGACGGATCCTGACCGGCACGGTCCCTTGTGCCCTCAACTCAGGCCTTCGGGAAGACCACTGCCCTGCTGTGGGTTCGGCGCCTGGAGCCTCCTGGGACCTAACCCTAACCCTAACCCCACACCGAACGGGGACCCTCCACCGAAACCTAAGCCGGCCTCGACCCCTAACCCTGCACTGGAGCCGCCTTGCTGCATGGGCCCTCACTTCAGCCCTCGAGGGAGATCACGAGACCGGAGTCGCTTCGGCCCTGGCCACGTCCCTGGACCGAACCCTAACCCTAGCTAAGGCTCTCTCCCCAAGAGGACCCAACGCCAACGTCTGACAACACCACGCGCCTGGGGTCCGGAAGAGGTGCAGGCTGACTCGGCATGGAACCTGGAAGCTCACCAGGTCGTTTCCCAGGCCCGGCTGCAGCTGCCCAGAGGATTCCGGAGGCCTCCTCGACCAGGGGCCCAATCACGTGTGTGGCCTTGGCAGCCAAAGACGGATCCTGACCGGCACTGTCCCTTGTGCCCTCCACTCAGCCCTTCGGGGAGAACACTGCCCTGCTGTGGGTTGGGCGCCTGGAGCCTCCTGGGACCTAACCCTAACCCTAACCGTACCCCGAACCGGGACCCTCCACCGCAACGTAAGCCTGCCTCGAACCCTAACCCTGCAATGGAGCCGCCTTCTGGCATGGGCCCTCACTTCAGCCCTCGAGGGAGATCACGAGACTGGAGTCGATTCAGCCCTGGCGACGTCCCTGGACCAAACCCTAACCCTAGCTAAGGCTCGCTCCCCATGGGGACCCCATGCCAAAGTCTGACAAGACCACGCGCCTGGGGTCCAGAGGCGGTGCAGGCTGACTCGGCATGGAAGCTGCAAGCTCACCATGTGGTTTCCCAGGCCCGTGTGCAGCTGACCGAGAGGATTCCGGAGGCCTCCTCGAACAGGGGGCCGATCGACGTGTGTGGCCTTGGCAGCCAAAGACGGATCCTGACCGGCACGGTCCCTTGTGCCCTCAACTCAGGCCTTCGGGAAGACCACTGCCCTGCTGTGGGTTCGGCGCCTGGAGCCTCCTGGGACCTAACCCTAACCCTAACCCCACACCGAACGGGGACCCTCCACCGAAACCTAAGCCGGCCTCGACCCCTAACCCTGCACTGGAGCCGCCTTGCTGCATGGGCCCTCACTTCAGCCCTCGAGGGAGATCACGAGACCGGAGTCGCTTCGGCCCTGGCCACGTCCCTGGACCGAACCCTAACCCTAGCTAAGGCTCTCTCCCCAAGAGGACCCAACGCCAACGTCTGACAACACCACGCGCCTGGGTTCCGGAAGAGGTGCAGGCTGACTCGGCATGGAACCTGGAAGCTCACCAGGTCGTTTCCCAGGCCCGGCTGCAGCTGCCCAGAGGATTCCGGAGGCCTCCTCGACCAGGGGCCCAATCACGTGTGTGGCCTTGGCAGCCAAAGACGGATCCTGACCGGCACGGTCCCTTGTGCCCTCCACTCAGCCCTTCGGGGAGAACACTGCCCTGCTGTGGGTTGGGCGCCTGGAGCCTCCTGGGACCTAACCCTAACCCTAACCGTACCCTGAACCGGGACCCTCCACCGCAACGTAAGCCTGCCTCGAACCCTAACCCTGCAATGGAGCCGCCTTCTGGCATGGGCCCTCACTTCAGCCCTCGAGGGAGATCACGAGACTGGAGTCGATTCAGCCCTGGCGACGTCCCTGGACCAAACCCTAACCCTAGCTAAGGCTCGCTCCCCATGGGGACCCCATGCCAAAGTCTGACAAGACCACGCGCCTGGGGTCCAGAGGCGGTGCAGGCTGACTCGGCATGGAAGCTGCAAGCTCACCATGTGGCTTCCCAGGCCCGTGTGCAGCTGACCGAGAGGATTCCGGAGGCCTCCTCGAACAGGGGCCGATCGACGTGTGTGGCCTTGGCAGCCAAAGACGGATCCTGACCGGCACGGTCCCTTGTGCCCTCAACTCAGGCCTTCGGGAAGACCACTGCCCTGCTGTGGGTTCGGCGCCTGGAGCCTCCTGGGACCTAACCCTAACCCTAACCCCACACCGAACGGGGACCCTCCACCGAAACCTAAGCCGGCCTCGACCCCTAACCCTGCACTGGAGCCGCCTTGCTGCATGGGCCCTCACTTCAGCCCTCGAGGGAGATCACGAGACCGGAGTCGCTTCGGCCCTGGCCACGTCCCTGGACCGAACCCTAACCCTAGCTAAGGCTCTCTCCCCAAGAGGACCCAACGCCAACGTCTGACAACACCACGCGCCTGGGGTCCGGAAGAGGTGCAGGCTGACTCGGCATGGAACCTGGAAGCTCACCAGGTCGTTTCCCAGGCCCGGCTGCAGCTGCCCAGAGGATTCCGGAGGCCTCCTCGACCAGGGGCCCAATCACGTGTGTGGCCTTGGCAGCCAAAGACGGATCCTGACCGGCACGGTCCCTTGTGCCCTCCACTCAGCCCTTCGGGGAGAACACTGCCCTGCTGTGGGTTGGGCGCCTGGAGCCTCCTGGGACCTAACCCTAACCCTAACCGTACCCCGAACCGGGACCCTCCACCGCAACGTAAGCCTGCCTCGAACCCTAACCCTGCAATGGAGCCGCCTTCTGGCATGGGCCCTCACTTCAGCCCTCGAGGGAGATCACGAGACTGGAGTCGATTCAGCCCTGGCGACGTCCCTGGACCAAACCCTAACCCTAGCTAAGGCTCGCTCCCCATGGGGACCCCATGCCAAAGTCTGACAAGACCACGCGCCTGGGGTCCAGAGGCGGTGCAGGCTGACTCGGCATGGAAGCTGCAAGCTCACCATGTGGTTTCCCAGGCCCGTGTGCAGCTGACCGAGAGGATTCCGGAGGCCTCCTCGAACAGGGGCCGATCGACGTGTGTGGCCTTGGCAGCCAAAGACGGATCCTGACCGGCACGGTCCCTTGTGCCCTCAACTCAGGCCTTCGGGAAGACGACTGCCCTGCTGTGGGTTCGGCGCCTGGAGCCTCCTGGGACCTAACCCTAACCCTAACCCCACACCGAACGGGGACCCTCCACCGAAACCTAAGCCGGCCTCGACCCCTAACCCTGCACTGGAGCCGCCTTGCTGCATGGGCCCTCACTTCAGCCCTCGAGGGAGATCACGAGACCGGAGTCGCTTCGGCCCTGGCCACGTCCCTGGACCGAACCCTAACCCTAGCTAAGGCTCTCTCCCCAAGAGGACCCAACGCCAACGTCTGACAACACCACGCGCCTGGGTTCCGGAAGAGGTGCAGGCTGACTCGGCATGGAACCTGGAAGCTCACCAGGTCGTTTCCCAGGCCCGGCTGCAGCTGCCCAGAGGATTCCGGAGGCCTCCTCGACCAGGGGCCCAATCACGTGTGTGGCCTTGGCAGCCAAAGACGGATCCTGACCGGCACGGTCCCTTGTGCCCTCCACTCAGCCCTTCGGGGAGAACACTGCCCTGCTGTGGGTTGGGCGCCTGGAGCCTCCTGGGACCTAACCCTAACCCTAACCGTACCCCGAACCGGGACCCTCCACCGCAACGTAAGCCTGCCTCGAACCCTAACCCTGCAATGGAGCCGCCTTCTGGCATGGGCCCTCACTTCAGCCCTCGAGGGAGATCACGAGACTGGAGTCGATTCAGCCCTGGCGACGTCCCTGGACCAAACCCTAACCCTAGCTAAGGCTCGCTCCCCATGGGGACCCCATGCCAAAGTCTGACAAGACCACGCGCCTGGGGTCCAGAGGCGGTGCAGGCTGACTCGGCATGGAAGCTGCAAGCTCACCATGTGGTTTCCCAGGCCCGTGTGCAGCTGACCGAGAGGATTCCGGAGGCCTCCTCGAACAGGGGCCGATCGACGTGTGTGGCCTTGGCAGCCAAAGACGGATCCTGACCGGCACGGTCCCTTGTGCCCTCAACTCAGGCCTTCGGGAAGACGACTGCCCTGCTGTGGGTTCGGCGCCTGGAGCCTCCTGGGACCTAACCCTAACCCTAACCCCACACCGAACGGGGACCCTCCACCGAAACCTAAGCCGGCCTCGACCCCTAACCCTGCACTGGAGCCGCCTTGCTGCATGGGCCCTCACTTCAGCCCTCGAGGGAGATCACGAGACCGGAGTCGCTTCGGCCCTGGCCACGTCCCTGGACCGAACCCTAACCCTAGCTAAGGCTCTCTCCCCAAGAGGACCCAACGCCAACGTCTGACAACACCACGCGCCTGGGGTCCGGAAGAGGTGCAGGCTGACTCGGCATGGAACCTGGAAGCTCACCAGGTCGTTTCCCAGGCCCGGCTGCAGCTGCCCAGAGGATTCCGGAGGCCTCCTCGACCAGGGGCCCAATCACGTGTGTGGCCTTGGCAGCCAAAGACGGATCCTGACCGGCACGGTCCCTTGTGCCCTCCACTCAGCCCTTCGGGGAGAACACTGCCCTGCTGTGGGTTGGGCGCCTGGAGCCTCCTGGGACCTAACCCTAACCCTAACCGTACCCCGAACCGGGACCCTCCACCGCAACGTAAGCCTGCCTCGAACCCTAACCCTGCAATGGAGCCGCCTTCTGGCATGGGCCCTCACTTCAGCCCTCGAGGGAGATCACGAGACTGGAGTCGATTCAGCCCTGGCGACGTCCCTGGACCAAACCCTAACCCTAGCTAAGGCTCGCTCCCCATGGGGACCCCATGCCAAAGTCTGACAAGACCACGCGCCTGGGGTCCAGAGGCGGTGCAGGCTGACTCGGCATGGAAGCTGCAAGCTCACCATGTGGTTTCCCAGGCCCGTGTGCAGCTGACCGAGAGGATTCCGGAGGCCTCCTCGAACAGGGGCCGATCGACGTGTGTGGCCTTGGCAGCCAAAGACGGATCCTGACCGGCACGGTCCCTTGTGCCCTCAACTCAGGCCTTCGGGAAGACCACTGCCCTGCTGTGGGTTCGGCGCCTGGAGCCTCCTGGGACCTAACCCTAACCCTAACCCCACACCGAACGGGGACCCTCCACCGAAACCTAAGCCGGCCTCGACCCCTAACCCTGCACTGGAGCCGCCTTGCTGCATGGGCCCTCACTTCAGCCCTCGAGGGAGATCACGAGACCGGAGTCGCTTCGGCCCTGGCCACGTCCCTGGACCGAACCCTAACCCTAGCTAAGGCTCTCTCCCCAAGAGGACCCAACGCCAACGTCTGACAACACCACGCGCCTGGGGTCCGGAAGAGGTGCAGGCTGACTCGGCATGGAACCTGGAAGCTCACCAGGTCGTTTCCCAGGCCCGGCTGCAGCTGCCCAGAGGATTCCGGAGGCCTCCTCGACCAGGGGCCCAATCACGTGTGTGGCCTTGGCAGCCAAAGACGGATCCTGACCGGCACTGTCCCTTGTGCCCTCCACTCAGCCCTTCGGGGAGAACACTGCCCTGCTGTGGGTTGGGCGCCTGGAGCCTCCTGGGACCTAACCCTAACCCTAACCGTACCCCGAACCGGGACCCTCCACCGCAACGTAAGCCTGCCTCGAACCCTAACCCTGCAATGGAGCCGCCTTCTGGCATGGGCCCTCACTTCAGCCCTCGAGGGAGATCACGAGACTGGAGTCGATTCAGCCCTGGCGACGTCCCTGGACCAAACCCTAACCCTAGCTAAGGCTCGCTCCCCATGGGGACCCCATGCCAAAGTCTGACAAGACCACGCGCCTGGGGTCCAGAGGCGGTGCAGGCTGACTCGGCATGGAAGCTGCAAGCTCACCATGTGGTTTCCCAGGCCCGTGTGCAGCTGACCGAGAGGATTCCGGAGGCCTCCTCGAACAGGGGCCGATCGACGTGTGTGGCCTTGGCAGCCAAAGACGGATCCTGACCGGCACGGTCCCTTGTGCCCTCAACTCAGGCCTTCGGGAAGACCACTGCCCTGCTGTGGGTTCGGCGCCTGGAGCCTCCTGGGACCTAACCCTAACCCTAACCCCACACCGAACGGGGACCCTCCACCGAAACCTAAGCCGGCCTCGACCCCTAACCCTGCACTGGAGCCGCCTTGCTGCATGGGCCCTCACTTCAGCCCTCGAGGGAGATCACGAGACCGGAGTCGCTTCGGCCCTGGCCACGTCCCTGGACCGAACCCTAACCCTAGCTAAGGCTCTCTCCCCAAGAGGACCCAACGCCAACGTCTGACAACACCACGCGCCTGGGTTCCGGAAGAGGTGCAGGCTGACTCGGCATGGAACCTGGAAGCTCACCAGGTCGTTTCCCAGGCCCGGCTGCAGCTGCCCAGAGGATTCCGGAGGCCTCCTCGACCAGGGGCCCAATCACGTGTGTGGCCTTGGCAGCCAAAGACGGATCCTGACCGGCACGGTCCCTTGTGCCCTCCACTCAGCCCTTCGGGGAGAACACTGCCCTGCTGTGGGTTGGGCGCCTGGAGCCTCCTGGGACCTAACCCTAACCCTAACCGTACCCCGAACCGGGACCCTCCACCGCAACGTAAGCCTGCCTCGAACCCTAACCCTGCAATGGAGCCGCCTTCTGGCATGGGCCCTCACTTCAGCCCTCGAGGGAGATCACGAGACTGGAGTCGATTCAGCCCTGGCGACGTCCCTGGACCAAACCCTAACCCTAGCTAAGGCTCGCTCCCCATGGGGACCCCATGCCAAAGTCTGACAAGACCACGCGCCTGGGGTCCAGAGGCGGTGCAGGCTGACTCGGCATGGAAGCTGCAAGCTCACCATGTGGCTTCCCAGGCCCGTGTGCAGCTGACCGAGAGGATTCCGGAGGCCTCCTCGAACAGGGGCCGATCGACGTGTGTGGCCTTGGCAGCCAAAGACGGATCCTGACCGGCACGGTCCCTTGTGCCCTCAACTCAGGCCTTCGGGAAGACCACTGCCCTGCTGTGGGTTCGGCGCCTGGAGCCTCCTGGGACCTAACCCTAACCCTAACCCCACACCGAACGGGGACCCTCCACCGAAACCTAAGCCGGCCTCGACCCCTAACCCTGCACTGGAGCCGCCTTGCTGCATGGGCCCTCACTTCAGCCCTCGAGGGAGATCACGAGACCGGAGTCGCTTCGGCCCTGGCCACGTCCCTGGACCGAACCCTAACCCTAGCTAAGGCTCTCTCCCCAAGAGGACCCAACGCCAACGTCTGACAACACCACGCGCCTGGGGTCCGGAAGAGGTGCAGGCTGACTCGGCATGGAACCTGGAAGCTCACCAGGTCGTTTCCCAGGCCCGGCTGCAGCTGCCCAGAGGATTCCGGAGGCCTCCTCGACCAGGGGCCCAATCACGTGTGTGGCCTTGGCAGCCAAAGACGGATCCTGACCGGCACGGTCCCTTGTGCCCTCCACTCAGCCCTTCGGGGAGAACACTGCCCTGCTGTGGGTTGGGCGCCTGGAGCCTCCTGGGACCTAACCCTAACCCTAACCGTACCCCGAACCGGGACCCTCCACCGCAACGTAAGCCTGCCTCGAACCCTAACCCTGCAATGGAGCCGCCTTCTGGCATGGGCCCTCACTTCAGCCCTCGAGGGAGATCACGAGACTGGAGTCGATTCAGCCCTGGCGACGTCCCTGGACCAAACCCTAACCCTAGCTAAGGCTCGCTCCCCATGGGGACCCCATGCCAAAGTCTGACAAGACCACGCGCCTGGGGTCCAGAGGCGGTGCAGGCTGACTCGGCATGGAAGCTGCAAGCTCACCATGTGGTTTCCCAGGCCCGTGTGCAGCTGACCGAGAGGATTCCGGAGGCCTCCTCGAACAGGGGCCGATCGACGTGTGTGGCCTTGGCAGCCAAAGACGGATCCTGACCGGCACGGTCCCTTGTGCCCTCAACTCAGGCCTTCGGGAAGACCACTGCCCTGCTGTGGGTTCGGCGCCTGGAGCCTCCTGGGACCTAACCCTAACCCTAACCCCACACCGAACGGGGACCCTCCACCGAAACCTAAGCCGGCCTCGACCCCTAACCCTGCACTGGAGCCGCCTTGCTGCATGGGCCCTCACTTCAGCCCTCGAGGGAGATCACGAGACCGGAGTCGCTTCGGCCCTGGCCACGTCCCTGGACCGAACCCTAACCCTAGCTAAGGCTCTCTCCCCAAGAGGACCCAACGCCAACGTCTGACAACACCACGCGCCTGGGGTCCGGAAGAGGTGCAGGCTGACTCGGCATGGAACCTGGAAGCTCACCAGGTCGTTTCCCAGGCCCGGCTGCAGCTGCCCAGAGGATTCCGGAGGCCTCCTCGACCAGGGGCCCAATCACGTGTGTGGCCTTGGCAGCCAAAGACGGATCCTGACCGGCACGGTCCCTTGTGCCCTCCACTCAGCCCTTCGGGGAGAACACTGCCCTGCTGTGGGTTGGGCGCCTGGAGCCTCCTGGGACCTAACCCTAACCCTAACCGTACCCCGAACCGGGACCCTCCACCGCAACGTAAGCCTGCCTCGAACCCTAACCCTGCAATGGAGCCGCCTTCTGGCATGGGCCCTCACTTCAGCCCTCGAGGGAGATCACGAGACTGGAGTCGATTCAGCCCTGGCGACGTCCCTGGACCAAACCCTAACCCTAGCTAAGGCTCGCTCCCCATGGGGACCCCATGCCAAAGTCTGACAAGACCACGCGCCTGGGGTCCAGAGGCGGTGCAGGCTGACTCGGCATGGAAGCTGCAAGCTCACCATGTGGTTTCCCAGGCCCGTGTGCAGCTGACCGAGAGGATTCCGGAGGCCTCCTCGAACAGGGGCCGATCGACGTGTGTGGCCTTGGCAGCCAAAGACGGATCCTGACCGGCACGGTCCCTTGTGCCCTCAACTCAGGCCTTCGGGAAGACCACTGCCCTGCTGTGGGTTCGGCGCCTGGAGCCTCCTGGGACCTAACCCTAACCCTAACCCCACACCGAACGGGGACCCTCCACCGAAACCTAAGCCGGCCTCGACCCCTAACCCTGCACTGGAGCCGCCTTGCTGCATGGGCCCTCACTTCAGCCCTCGAGGGAGATCACGAGACCGGAGTCGCTTCGGCCCTGGCCACGTCCCTGGACCGAACCCTAACCCTAGCTAAGGCTCTCTCCCCAAGAGGACCCAACGCCAACGTCTGACAACACCACGCGCCTGGGGTCCGGAAGAGGTGCAGGCTGACTCGGCATGGAACCTGGAAGCTCACCAGGTCGTTTCCCAGGCCCGGCTGCAGCTGCCCAGAGGATTCCGGAGGCCTCCTCGACCAGGGGCCCAATCACGTGTGTGGCCTTGGCAGCCAAAGACGGATCCTGACCGGCACGGTCCCTTGTGCCCTCCACTCAGCCCTTCGGGGAGAACACTGCCCTGCTGTGGGTTGGGCGCCTGGAGCCTCCTGGGACCTAACCCTAACCCTAACCGTACCCTGAACCGGGACCCTCCACCGCAACGTAAGCCTGCCTCGAACCCTAACCCTGCAATGGAGCCGCCTTCTGGCATGGGCCCTCACTTCAGCCCTCGAGGGAGATCACGAGACTGGAGTCGATTCAGCCCTGGCGACGTCCCTGGACCAAACCCTAACCCTAGCTAAGGCTCGCTCCCCATGGGGACCCCATGCCAAAGTCTGACAAGACCACGCGCCTGGGGTCCAGAGGCGGTGCAGGCTGACTCGGCATGGAAGCTGCAAGCTCACCATGTGGCTTCCCAGGCCCGTGTGCAGCTGACCGAGAGGATTCCGGAGGCCTCCTCGAACAGGGGCCGATCGACGTGTGTGGCCTTGGCAGCCAAAGACGGATCCTGACCGGCACGGTCCCTTGTGCCCTCAACTCAGGCCTTCGGGAAGACCACTGCCCTGCTGTGGGTTCGGCGCCTGGAGCCTCCTGGGACCTAACCCTAACCCTAACCCCACACCGAACGGGGACCCTCCACCGAAACCTAAGCCGGCCTCGACCCCTAACCCTGCACTGGAGCCGCCTTGCTGCATGGGCCCTCACTTCAGCCCTCGAGGGAGATCACGAGACCGGAGTCGCTTCGGCCCTGGCCACGTCCCTGGACCGAACCCTAACCCTAGCTAAGGCTCTCTCCCCAAGAGGACCCAACGCCAACGTCTGACAACACCACGCGCCTGGGGTCCGGAAGAGGTGCAGGCTGACTCGGCATGGAACCTGGAAGCTCACCAGGTCGTTTCCCAGGCCCGGCTGCAGCTGCCCAGAGGATTCCGGAGGCCTCCTCGACCAGGGGCCCAATCACGTGTGTGGCCTTGGCAGCCAAAGACGGATCCTGACCGGCACGGTCCCTTGTGCCCTCCACTCAGCCCTTCGGGGAGAACACTGCCCTGCTGTGGGTTGGGCGCCTGGAGCCTCCTGGGACCTAACCCTAACCCTAACCGTACCCCGAACCGGGACCCTCCACCGCAACGTAAGCCTGCCTCGAACCCTAACCCTGCAATGGAGCCGCCTTCTGGCATGGGCCCTCACTTCAGCCCTCGAGGGAGATCACGAGACTGGAGTCGATTCAGCCCTGGCGACGTCCCTGGACCAAACCCTAACCCTAGCTAAGGCTCGCTCCCCATGGGGACCCCATGCCAAAGTCTGACAAGACCACGCGCCTGGGGTCCAGAGGCGGTGCAGGCTGACTCGGCATGGAAGCTGCAAGCTCACCATGTGGTTTCCCAGGCCCGTGTGCAGCTGACCGAGAGGATTCCGGAGGCCTCCTCGAACAGGGGCCGATCGACGTGTGTGGCCTTGGCAGCCAAAGACGGATCCTGACCGGCACGGTCCCTTGTGCCCTCAACTCAGGCCTTCGGGAAGACCACTGCCCTGCTGTGGGTTCGGCGCCTGGAGCCTCCTGGGACCTAACCCTAACCCTAACCCCACACCGAACGGGGACCCTCCACCGAAACCTAAGCCGGCCTCGACCCCTAACCCTGCACTGGAGCCGCCTTGCTGCATGGGCCCTCACTTCAGCCCTCGAGGGAGATCACGAGACCGGAGTCGCTTCGGCCCTGGCCACGTCCCTGGACCGAACCCTAACCCTAGCTAAGGCTCTCTCCCCAAGAGGACCCAACGCCAACGTCTGACAACACCACGCGCCTGGGGTCCGGAAGAGGTGCAGGCTGACTCGGCATGGAACCTGGAAGCTCACCAGGTCGTTTCCCAGGCCCGGCTGCAGCTGCCCAGAGGATTCCGGAGGCCTCCTCGACCAGGGGCCCAATCACGTGTGTGGCCTTGGCAGCCAAAGACGGATCCTGACCGGCACGGTCCCTTGTGCCCTCCACTCAGCCCTTCGGGGAGAACACTGCCCTGCTGTGGGTTGGGCGCCTGGAGCCTCCTGGGACCTAACCCTAACCCTAACCGTACCCTGAACCGGGACCCTCCACCGCAACGTAAGCCTGCCTCGAACCCTAACCCTGCAATGGAGCCGCCTTCTGGCATGGGCCCTCACTTCAGCCCTCGAGGGAGATCACGAGACTGGAGTCGATTCAGCCCTGGCGACGTCCCTGGACCAAACCCTAACCCTAGCTAAGGCTCGCTCCCCATGGGGACCCCATGCCAAAGTCTGACAAGACCACGCGCCTGGGGTCCAGAGGCGGTGCAGGCTGACTCGGCATGGAAGCTGCAAGCTCACCATGTGGTTTCCCAGGCCCGTGTGCAGCTGACCGAGAGGATTCCGGAGGCCTCCTCGAACAGGGGCCGATCGACGTGTGTGGCCTTGGCAGCCAAAGACGGATCCTGACCGGCACGGTCCCTTGTGCCCTCAACTCAGGCCTTCGGGAAGACCACTGCCCTGCTGTGGGTTCGGCGCCTGGAGCCTCCTGGGACCTAACCCTAACCCTAACCCCACACCGAACGGGGACCCTCCACCGAAACCTAAGCCGGCCTCGACCCCTAACCCTGCACTGGAGCCGCCTTGCTGCATGGGCCCTCACTTCAGCCCTCGAGGGAGATCACGAGACCGGAGTCGCTTCGGCCCTGGCCACGTCCCTGGACCGAACCCTAACCCTAGCTAAGGCTCTCTCCCCAAGAGGACCCAACGCCAACGTCTGACAACACCACGCGCCTGGGGTCCGGAAGAGGTGCAGGCTGACTCGGCATGGAACCTGGAAGCTCACCAGGTCGTTTCCCAGGCCCGGCTGCAGCTGCCCAGAGGATTCCGGAGGCCTCCTCGACCAGGGGCCCAATCACGTGTGTGGCCTTGGCAGCCAAAGACGGATCCTGACCGGCACGGTCCCTTGTGCCCTCCACTCAGCCCTTCGGGGAGAACACTGCCCTGCTGTGGGTTGGGCGCCTGGAGCCTCCTGGGACCTAACCCTAACCCTAACCGTACCCCGAACCGGGACCCTCCACCGCAACGTAAGCCTGCCTCGAACCCTAACCCTGCAATGGAGCCGCCTTCTGGCATGGGCCCTCACTTCAGCCCTCGAGGGAGATCACGAGACTGGAGTCGATTCAGCCCTGGCGACGTCCCTGGACCAAACCCTAACCCTAGCTAAGGCTCGCTCCCCATGGGGACCCCATGCCAAAGTCTGACAAGACCACGCGCCTGGGGTCCAGAGGCGGTGCAGGCTGACTCGGCATGGAAGGTGCAAGCTCACCATGTGGTTTCCCAGGCCCGTGTGCAGCTGACCGAGAGGATTCCGGAGGCCTCCTCGAACAGGGGCCGATCGACGTGTGTGGCCTTGGCAGCCAAAGACGGATCCTGACCGGCACGGTCCCTTGTGCCCTCAACTCAGGCCTTCGGGAAGACCACTGCCCTGCTGTGGGTTCGGCGCCTGGAGCCTCCTGGGACCTAACCCTAACCCTAACCCCACACCGAACGGGGACCCTCCACCGAAACCTAAGCCGGCCTCGACCCCTAACCCTGCACTGGAGCCGCCTTGCTGCATGGGCCCTCACTTCAGCCCTCGAGGGAGATCACGAGACCGGAGTCGCTTCGGCCCTGGCCACGTCCCTGGACCGAACCCTAACCCTAGCTAAGGCTCTCTCCCCAAGAGGACCCAACGCCAACGTCTGACAACACCACGCGCCTGGGGTCCGGAAGAGGTGCAGGCTGACTCGGCATGGAACCTGGAAGCTCACCAGGTCGTTTCCCAGGCCCGGCTGCAGCTGCCCAGAGGATTCCGGAGGCCTCCTCGACCAGGGGCCCAATCACGTGTGTGGCCTTGGCAGCCAAAGACGGATCCTGACCGGCACGGTCCCTTGTGCCCTCCACTCAGCCCTTCGGGGAGAACACTGCCCTGCTGTGGGTTGGGCGCCTGGAGCCTCCTGGGACCTAACCCTAACCCTAACCGTACCCCGAACCGGGACCCTCCACCGCAACGTAAGCCTGCCTCGAACCCTAACCCTGCAATGGAGCCGCCTTCTGGCATGGGCCCTCACTTCAGCCCTCGAGGGAGATCACGAGACTGGAGTCGATTCAGCCCTGGCGACGTCCCTGGACCAAACCCTAACCCTAGCTAAGGCTCGCTCCCCATGGGGACCCCATGCCAAAGTCTGACAAGACCACGCGCCTGGGGTCCAGAGGCGGTGCAGGCTGACTCGGCATGGAAGCTGCAAGCTCACCATGTGGTTTCCCAGGCCCGTGTGCAGCTGACCGAGAGGATTCCGGAGGCCTCCTCGAACAGGGGCCGATCGACGTGTGTGGCCTTGGCAGCCAAAGACGGATCCTGACCGGCACGGTCCCTTGTGCCCTCAACTCAGGCCTTCGGGAAGACGACTGCCCTGCTGTGGGTTCGGCGCCTGGAGCCTCCTGGGACCTAACCCTAACCCTAACCCCACACCGAACGGGGACCCTCCACCGAAACCTAAGCCGGCCTCGACCCCTAACCCTGCACTGGAGCCGCCTTGCTGCATGGGCCCTCACTTCAGCCCTCGAGGGAGATCACGAGACCGGAGTCGCTTCGGCCCTGGCCACGTCCCTGGACCGAACCCTAACCCTAGCTAAGGCTCTCTCCCCAAGAGGACCCAACGCCAACGTCTGACAACACCACGCGCCTGGGGTCCGGAAGAGGTGCAGGCTGACTCGGCATGGAACCTGGAAGCTCACCAGGTCGTTTCCCAGGCCCGGCTGCAGCTGCCCAGAGGATTCCGGAGGCCTCCTCGACCAGGGGCCCAATCACGTGTGTGGCCTTGGCAGCCAAAGACGGATCCTGACCGGCACGGTCCCTTGTGCCCTCCACTCAGCCCTTCGGGGAGAACACTGCCCTGCTGTGGGTTGGGCGCCTGGAGCCTCCTGGGACCTAACCCTAACCCTAACCGTACCCCGAACCGGGACCCTCCACCGCAACGTAAGCCTGCCTCGAACCCTAACCCTGCAATGGAGCCGCCTTCTGGCATGGGCCCTCACTTCAGCCCTCGAGGGAGATCACGAGACTGGAGTCGATTCAGCCCTGGCGACGTCCCTGGACCAAACCCTAACCCTAGCTAAGGCTCGCTCCCCATGGGGACCCCATGCCAAAGTCTGACAAGACCACGCGCCTGGGGTCCAGAGGCGGTGCAGGCTGACTCGGCATGGAAGCTGCAAGCTCACCATGTGGTTTCCCAGGCCCGTGTGCAGCTGACCGAGAGGATTCCGGAGGCCTCCTCGAACAGGGGCCGATCGACGTGTGTGGCCTTGGCAGCCAAAGACGGATCCTGACCGGCACGGTCCCTTGTGCCCTCAACTCAGGCCTTCGGGAAGACCACTGCCCTGCTGTGGGTTCGGCGCCTGGAGCCTCCTGGGACCTAACCCTAACCCTAACCCCACACCGAACGGGGACCCTCCACCGAAACCTAAGCCGGCCTCGACCCCTAACCCTGCACTGGAGCCGCCTTGCTGCATGGGCCCTCACTTCAGCCCTCGAGGGAGATCACGAGACCGGAGTCGCTTCGGCCCTGGCCACGTCCCTGGACCGAACCCTAACCCTAGCTAAGGCTCTCTCCCCAAGAGGACCCAACGCCAACGTCTGACAACACCACGCGCCTGGGTTCCGGAAGAGGTGCAGGCTGACGGCATGGAACCTGGAAGCTCACCAGGTCGTTTCCCAGGCCCGGCTGCAGCTGCCCAGAGGATTCCGGAGGCCTCCTCGACCAGGGGCCCAATCACGTGTGTGGCCTTGGCAGCCAAAGACGGATCCTGACCGGCACGGTCCCTTGTGCCCTCCACTCAGCCCTTCGGGGAGAACACTGCCCTGCTGTGGGTTGGGCGCCTGGAGCCTCCTGGGACCTAACCCTAACCCTAACCGTACCCCGAACCGGGACCCTCCACCGCAACGTAAGCCTGCCTCGAACCCTAACCCTGCAATGGAGCCGCCTTCTGGCATGGGCCCTCACTTCAGCCCTCGAGGGAGATCACGAGACTGGAGTCGATTCAGCCCTGGCGACGTCCCTGGACCAAACCCTAACCCTAGCTAAGGCTCGCTCCCCATGGGGACCCCATGCCAAAGTCTGACAAGACCACGCGCCTGGGGTCCAGAGGCGGTGCAGGCTGACTCGGCATGGAAGCTGCAAGCTCACCATGTGGTTTCCCAGGCCCGTGTGCAGCTGACCGAGAGGATTCCGGAGGCCTCCTCGAACAGGGGCCGATCGACGTGTGTGGCCTTGGCAGCCAAAGACGGATCCTGACCGGCACGGTCCCTTGTGCCCTCAACTCAGGCCTTCGGGAAGACCACTGCCCTGTTGTGGGTTCGGCGCCTGGAGCCTCCTGGGACCTAACCCTAACCCTAACCCCACACCGAACGGGGACCCTCCACCGAAACCTAAGCCGGCCTCGACCCCTAACCCTGCACTGGAGCCGCCTTGCTGCATGGGCCCTCACTTCAGCCCTCGAGGGAGATCACGAGACCGGAGTCGCTTCGGCCCTGGCCACGTCCCTGGACCGAACCCTAACCCTAGCTAAGGCTCTCTCCCCAAGAGGACCCAATGCTAACGTCTGACAACACCAAGCGCCTGGGGTCCGGAAGAGGTGCAGGCTGACTCGGCATGGAACCTGGAAGCTCACCATGTCGTTTGCCCGGCCCGGCTGCAGCTGCCCAGAGGATTCCGGAGGCCTCCTCGACCAGGGGCCCAATCACGTGTGTGGCCTTGGCAGCCAAAGACGGATCCTGACCGGCACGGTCCCTTGTGCCCTCCACTCAGCCCTTCGGGGAGAACACTGCCCTGCTGTGGGTTGGGCGCCTGGAGCCTCCTGGGACCTAACCCTAACCCTAACCGTACCCCGAACCGGGACCCTCCACCGCAACGTAAGCCTGCCTCGAACCCTAACCCTGCAATGGAGCCGCCTTCTGGCATGGGCCCTCACTTCAGCCCTCGAGGGAGATCACGAGACTGGAGTCGATTCAGCCCTGGCGACGTCCCTGGACCAAACCCTAACCCTAGCTAAGGCTCGCTCCCCATGGGGACCCCATGCCAAAGTCTGACAAGACCACGCGCCTGGGGTCCAGAGGCGGTGCAGGCTGACTCGGCATGGAAGCTGCAAGCTCACCATGTGGTTTCCCAGGCCCGTGTGCAGCTGACCGAGAGGATTCCGGAGGCCTCCTCGAACAGGGGCCGATCGACGTGTGTGGCCTTGGCAGCCAAAGACGGATCCTGACCGGCACGGTCCCTTGTGCCCTCAACTCAGGCCTTCGGGAAGACCACTGCCCTGCTGTGGGTTCGGCGCCTGGAGCCTCCTGGGACCTAACCCTAACCCTAACCCCACACCGAACAGGGACCCTCCACCGAAACCTAAGCCGGCCTCGACCCCTAACCCTGCACTGGAGCCGCCTTGCTGCATGGGCCCTCACTTCAGCCCTCGAGGGAGATCACGAGACCGGAGTCGCTTCGGCCCTGGCCACGTCCCTGGACCGAACCCTAACCCTAGCTAAGGCTCTCTCCCCAAGAGGACCCAACGCCAACGTCTGACAACACCACGCGCCTGGGTTCCGGAAGAGGTGCAGGCTGACTCGGCATGGAACCTGGAAGCTCACCAGGTCGTTTCCCAGGCCCGGCTGCAGCTGCCCAGAGGATTCCGGAGGCCTCCTCGACCAGGGGCCCAATCACGTGTGTGGCCTTGGCAGCCAAAGACGGATCCTGACCGGCACGGTCCCTTGTGCCCTCCACTCAGCCCTTCGGGGAGAACACTGCCCTGCTGTGGGTTGGGCGCCTGGAGCCTCCTGGGACCTAACCCTAACCCTAACCGTACCCCGAACCGGGACCCTCCACCGCAACGTAAGCCTGCCTCGAACCCTAACCCTGCAATGGAGCCGCCTTCTGGCATGGGCCCTCACTTCAGCCCTCGAGGGAGATCACGAGACTGGAGTCGATTCAGCCCTGGCGACGTCCCTGGACCAAACCCTAACCCTAGCTAAGGCTCGCTCCCCATGGGGACCCCATGCCGAAGTCTGACAAGACCACGCGCCTGGGGTCCAGAGGCGGTGCAGGCTGACTCGGCATGGAAGCTGCAAGCTCACCATGTGGTTTCCCAGGCCCGTGTGCAGCTGACCGAGAGGATTCCGGAGGCCTCCTCGAACAGGGGCCGATCGACGTGTGTGGCCTTGGCAGCCAAAGACGGATCCTGACCGGCACGGTCCCTTGTGCCCTCAACTCAGGCCTTCGGGAAGACCACTGCCCTGCTGTGGGTTCGGCGCCTGGAGCCTCCTGGGACCTAACCCTAACCCTAACCCCACACCGAACGGGGACCCTCCACCGAAACCTAAGCCGGCCTCGACCCCTAACCCTGCACTGGAGCCGCCTTGCTGCATGGGCCCTCACTTCAGCCCTCGAGGGAGATCACGAGACCGGAGTCGCTTCGGCCCTGGCCACGTCCCTGGACCGAACCCTAACCCTAGCTAAGGCTCTCTCCCCAAGAGGACCCAACGCCAACGTCTGACAACACCACGCGCCTGGGGTCCGGAAGAGGTGCAGGCTGACTCGGCATGGAACCTGGAAGCTCACCAGGTCGTTTCCCAGGCCCGGCTGCAGCTGCCCAGAGGATTCCGGAGGCCTCCTCGACCAGGGGCCCAATCACGTGTGTGGCCTTGGCAGCCAAAGACGGATCCTGACCGGCACGGTCCCTTGTGCCCTCCACTCAGCCCTTCGGGGAGAACACTGCCCTGCTGTGGGTTGGGCGCCTGGAGCCTCCTGGGACCTAACCCTAACCCTAACCGTACCCCGAACCGGGACCCTCCACCGCAACGTAAGCCTGCCTCGAACCCTAACCCTGCAATGGAGCCGCCTTCTGGCATGGGCCCTCACTTCAGCCCTCGAGGGAGATCACGAGACTGGAGTCGATTCAGCCCTGGCGACGTCCCTGGACCAAACCCTAACCCTAGCTAAGGCTCGCTCCCCATGGGGACCCCATGCCAAAGTCTGACAAGACCACGCGCCTGGGGTCCAGAGGCGGTGCAGGCTGACTCGGCATGGAAGCTGCAAGCTCACCATGTGGTTTCCCAGGCCCGTGTGCAGCTGACCGAGAGGATTCCGGAGGCCTCCTCGAACAGGGGCCGATCGACGTGTGTGGCCTTGGCAGCCAAAGACGGATCCTGACCGGCACGGTCCCTTGTGCCCTCAACTCAGGCCTTCGGGAAGACCACTGCCCTGCTGTGGGTTCGGCGCCTGGAGCCTCCTGGGACCTAACCCTAACCCTAACCCCACACCGAACGGGGACCCTCCACCGAAACCTAAGCCGGCCTCGACCCCTAACCCTGCACTGGAGCCGCCTTGCTGCATGGGCCCTCACTTCAGCCCTCGAGGGAGATCACGAGACCGGAGTCGCTTCGGCCCTGGCCACGTCCCTGGACCGAACCCTAACCCTAGCTAAGGCTCTCTCCCCAAGAGGACCCAACGCCAACGTCTGACAACACCACGCGCCTGGGTTCCGGAAGAGGTGCAGGCTGACTCGGCATGGAACCTGGAAGCTCACCAGGTCGTTTCCCAGGCCCGGCTGCAGCTGCCCAGAGGATTCCGGAGGCCTCCTCGACCAGGGGCCCAATCACGTGTGTGGCCTTGGCAGCCAAAGACGGATCCTGACCGGCACGGTCCCTTGTGCCCTCCACTCAGCCCTTCGGGGAGAACACTGCCCTGCTGTGGGTTGGGCGCCTGGAGCCTCCTGGGACCTAACCCTAACCCTAACCGTACCCTGAACCGGGACCCTCCACCGCAACGTAAGCCTGCCTCGAACCCTAACCCTGCAATGGAGCCGCCTTCTGGCATGGGCCCTCACTTCAGCCCTCGAGGGAGATCACGAGACTGGAGTCGATTCAGCCCTGGCGACGTCCCTGGACCAAACCCTAACCCTAGCTAAGGCTCGCTCCCCATGGGGACCCCATGCCAAAGTCTGACAAGACCACGCGCCTGGGGTCCAGAGGCGGTGCAGGCTGACTCGGCATGGAAGCTGCAAGCTCACCATGTGGTTTCCCAGGCCCGTGTGCAGCTGACCGAGAGGATTCCGGAGGCCTCCTCGAACAGGGGCCGATCGACGTGTGTGGCCTTGGCAGCCAAAGACGGATCCTGACCGGCACGGTCCCTTGTGCCCTCAACTCAGGCCTTCGGGAAGACCACTGCCCTGCTGTGGGTTCGGCGCCTGGAGCCTCCTGGGACCTAACCCTAACCCTAACCCCACACCGAACGGGGACCCTCCACCGAAACCTAAGCCGGCCTCGACCCCTAACCCTGCACTGGAGCCGCCTTGCTGCATGGGCCCTCACTTCAGCCCTCGAGGGAGATCACGAGACCGGAGTCGCTTCGGCCCTGGCCACGTCCCTGGACCGAACCCTAACCCTAGCTAAGGCTCTCTCCCCAAGAGGACCCAACGCCAACGTCTGACAACACCACGCGCCTGGGTTCCGGAAGAGGTGCAGGCTGACTCGGCATGGAACCTGGAAGCTCACCAGGTCGTTTCCCAGGCCCGGCTGCAGCTGCCCAGAGGATTCCGGAGGCCTCCTCGACCAGGGGCCCAATCACGTGTGTGGCCTTGGCAGCCAAAGACGGATCCTGACCGGCACGGTCCCTTGTGCCCTCCACTCAGCCCTTCGGGGAGAACACTGCCCTGCTGTGGGTTGGGCGCCTGGAGCCTCCTGGGACCTAACCCTAACCCTAACCGTACCCCGAACCGGGACCCTCCACCGCAACGTAAGCCTGCCTCGAACCCTAACCCTGCAATGGAGCCGCCTTCTGGCATGGGCCCTCACTTCAGCCCTCGAGGGAGATCACGAGACTGGAGTCGATTCAGCCCTGGCGACGTCCCTGGACCAAACCCTAACCCTAGCTAAGGCTCGCTCCCCATGGGGACCCCATGCCAAAGTCTGACAAGACCACGCGCCTGGGGTCCAGAGGCGGTGCAGGCTGACTCGGCATGGAAGCTGCAAGCTCACCATGTGGTTTCCCAGGCCCGTGTGCAGCTGACCGAGAGGATTCCGGAGGCCTCCTCGAACAGGGGCCGATCGACGTGTGTGGCCTTGGCAGCCAAAGACGGATCCTGACCGGCACGGTCCCTTGTGCCCTCAACTCAGGCCTTCGGGAAGACGACTGCCCTGCTGTGGGTTCGGCGCCTGGAGCCTCCTGGGACCTAACCCTAACCCTAACCCCACACCGAACGGGGACCCTCCACCGAAACCTAAGCCGGCCTCGACCACTAACCCTGCACTGGAGCCGCCTTGCTGCATGGGCCCTCACTTCAGCCCTCGAGGGAGATCACGAGACCGGAGTCGCTTCGGCCCTGGCCACGTCCCTGGACCGAACCCTAACCCTAGCTAAGGCTCTCTCCCCAAGAGGACCCAACGCCAACGTCTGACAACACCACGCGCCTGGGGTCCGGAAGAGGTGCAGGCTGACTCGGCATGGAACCTGGAAGCTCACCAGGTCGTTTCCCAGGCCCGGCTGCAGCTGCCCAGAGGATTCCGGAGGCCTCCTCGACCAGGGGCCCAATCACGTGTGTGGCCTTGGCAGCCAAAGACGGATCCTGACCGGCACGGTCCCTTGTGCCCTCCACTCAGCCCTTCGGGGAGAACACTGCCCTGCTGTGGGTTGGGCGCCTGGAGCCTCCTGGGACCTAACCCTAACCCTAACCGTACCCCGAACCGGGACCCTCCACCGCAACGTAAGCCTGCCTCGAACCCTAACCCTGCAATGGAGCCGCCTTCTGGCATGGGCCCTCACTTCAGCCCTCGAGGGAGATCACGAGACTGGAGTCGATTCAGCCCTGGCGACGTCCCTGGACCAAACCCTAACCCTAGCTAAGGCTCGCTCCCCATGGGGACCCCATGCCAAAGTCTGACAAGACCACGCGCCTGGGGTCCAGAGGCGGTGCAGGCTGACTCGGCATGGAAGCTGCAAGCTCACCATGTGGTTTCCCAGGCCCGTGTGCAGCTGACCGAGAGGATTCCGGAGGCCTCCTCGAACAGGGGCCGATCGACGTGTGTGGCCTTGGCAGCCAAAGACGGATCCTGACCGGCACGGTCCCTTGTGCCCTCAACTCAGGCCTTCGGGAAGACCACTGCCCTGCTGTGGGTTCGGCGCCTGGAGCCTCCTGGGACCTAACCCTAACCCTAACCCCACACCGAACGGGGACCCTCCACCGAAACCTAAGCCGGCCTCGACCCCTAACCCTGCACTGGAGCCGCCTTGCTGCATGGGCCCTCACTTCAGCCCTCGAGGGAGATCACGAGACCGGAGTCGCTTCGGCCCTGGCCACGTCCCTGGACCGAACCCTAACCCTAGCTAAGGCTCTCTCCCCAAGAGGACCCAACGCCAACGTCTGACAACACCACGCGCCTGGGGTCCGGAAGAGGTGCAGGCTGACTCGGCATGGAACCTGGAAGCTCACCAGGTCGTTTCCCAGGCCCGGCTGCAGCTGCCCAGAGGATTCCGGAGGCCTCCTCGACCAGGGGCCCAATCACGTGTGTGGCCTTGGCAGCCAAAGACGGATCCTGACCGGCACGGTCCCTTGTGCCCTCCACTCAGCCCTTCGGGGAGAACACTGCCCTGCTGTGGGTTGGGCGCCTGGAGCCTCCTGGGACCTAACCCTAACCCTAACCGTACCCCGAACCGGGACCCTCCACCGCAACGTAAGCCTGCCTCGAACCCTAACCCTGCAATGGAGCCGCCTTCTGGCATGGGCCCTCACTTCAGCCCTCGAGGGAGATCACGAGACTGGAGTCGATTCAGCCCTGGCGACGTCCCTGGACCAAACCCTAACCCTAGCTAAGGCTCGCTCCCCATGGGGACCCCATGCCAAAGTCTGACAAGACCACGCGCCTGGGGTCCAGAGGCGGTGCAGGCTGACTCGGCATGGAAGCTGCAAGCTCACCATGTGGTTTCCCAGGCCCGTGTGCAGCTGACCGAGAGGATTCCGGAGGCCTCCTCGAACAGGGGCCGATCGACGTGTGTGGCCTTGGCAGCCAAAGACGGATCCTGACCGGCACGGTCCCTTGTGCCCTCAACTCAGGCCTTCGGGAAGACCACTGCCCTGCTGTGGGTTCGGCGCCTGGAGCCTCCTGGGACCTAACCCTAACCCTAACCCCACACCGAACGGGGACCCTCCACCGAAACCTAAGCCGGCCTCGACCCCTAACCCTGCACTGGAGCCGCCTTGCTGCATGGGCCCTCACTTCAGCCCTCGAGGGAGATCACGAGACCGGAGTCGCTTCGGCCCTGGCCACGTCCCTGGACTGAACCCTAACCCTAGCTAAGGCTCTCTCCCCAAGAGGACCCAACGCCAACGTCTGACAACACCACGCGCCTGGGGTCCGGAAGAGGTGCAGGCTGACTCGGCATGGAACCTGGAAGCTCACCAGGTCGTTTCCCAGGCCCGGCTGCAGCTGCCCAGAGGATTCCGGAGGCCTCCTCGACCAGGGGCCCAATCACGTGTGTGGCCTTGGCAGCCAAAGACGGATCCTGACCGGCACGGTCCCTTGTGCCCTCCACTCAGCCCTTCGGGGAGAACACTGCCCTGCTGTGGGTTGGGCGCCTGGAGCCTCCTGGGACCTAACCCTAACCCTAACCGTACCCCGAACCGGGACCCTCCACCGCAACGTAAGCCTGCCTCGAACCCTAACCCTGCAATGGAGCCGCCTTCTGGCATGGGCCCTCACTTCAGCCCTCGAGGGAGATCACGAGACTGGAGTCGATTCAGCCCTGGCGACGTCCCTGGACCAAACCCTAACCCTAGCTAAGGCTCGCTCCCCATGGGGACCCCATGCCAAAGTCTGACAAGACCACGCGCCTGGGGTCCAGAGGCGGTGCAGGCTGACTCGGCATGGAAGCTGCAAGCTCACCATGTGGTTTCCCAGGCCCGTGTGCAGCTGACCGAGAGGATTCCGGAGGCCTCCTCGAACAGGGGCCGATCGACGTGTGTGGCCTTGGCAGCCAAAGACGGATCCTGACCGGCACGGTCCCTTGTGCCCTCAACTCAGGCCTTCGGGAAGACCACTGCCCTGCTGTGGGTTCGGCGCCTGGAGCCTCCTGGGACCTAACCCTAACCCTAACCCCACACCGAACGGGGACCCTCCACCGAAACCTAAGCCGGCCTCGACCCCTAACCCTGCACTGGAGCCGCCTTGCTGCATGGGCCCTCACTTCAGCCCTCGAGGGAGATCACGAGACCGGAGTCGCTTCGGCCCTGGCCACGTCCCTGGACCGAACCCTAACCCTAGCTAAGGCTCTCTCCCCAAGAGGACCCAACGCCAACGTCTGACAACACCACGCGCCTGGGGTCCGGAAGAGGTGCAGGCTGACTCGGCATGGAACCTGGAAGCTCACCAGGTCGTTTCCCAGGCCCGGCTGCAGCTGCCCAGAGGATTCCGGAGGCCTCCTCGACCAGGGGCCCAATCACGTGTGTGGCCTTGGCAGCCAAAGACGGATCCTGACCGGCACGGTCCCTTGTGCCCTCCACTCAGCCCTTCGGGGAGAACACTGCCCTGCTGTGGGTTGGGCGCCTGGAGCCTCCTGGGACCTAACCCTAACCCTAACCGTACCCCGAACCGGGACCCTCCACCGCAACGTAAGCCTGCCTCGAACCCTAACCCTGCAATGGAGCCGCCTTCTGGCATGGGCCCTCACTTCAGCCCTCGAGGGAGATCACGAGACTGGAGTCGATTCAGCCCTGGCGACGTCCCTGGACCAAACCCTAACCCTAGCTAAGGCTCGCTCCCCATGGGGACCCCATGCCAAAGTCTGACAAGACCACGCGCCTGGGGTCCAGAGGCGGTGCAGGCTGACTCGGCATGGAAGCTGCAAGCTCACCATGTGGTTTCCCAGGCCCGTGTGCAGCTGACCGAGAGGATTCCGGAGGCCTCCTCGAACAGGGGCCGATCGACGTGTGTGGCCTTGGCAGCCAAAGACGGATCCTGACCGGCACGGTCCCTTGTGCCCTCAACTCAGGCCTTCGGGAAGACCACTGCCCTGCTGTGGGTTCGGCGCCTGGAGCCTCCTGGGACCTAACCCTAACCCTAACCCCACACCGAACGGGGACCCTCCACCGAAACCTAAGCCGGCCTCGACCCCTAACCCTGCACTGGAGCCGCCTTGCTGCATGGGCCCTCACTTCAGCCCTCGAGGGAGATCACGAGACCGGAGTCGCTTCGGCCCTGGCCACGTCCCTGGACCGAACCCTAACCCTAGCTAAGGCTCTCTCCCCAAGAGGACCCAATGCCAACGTCTGACAACACCACGCGCCTGGGGTCCGGAAGAGGTGCAGGCTGACTCGGCATGGAACCTGGAAGCTCACCATGTCGTTTGCCCGGCCCGGCTGCAGCTGCCCAGAGGATTCCGGAGGCCTCCTCGACCAGGGGCCCAATCACGTGTGTGGCCTTGGCAGCCAAAGACGGATCCTGACCGGCACGGTCCCTTGTGCCCTCCACTCAGCCCTTCGGGGAGAACACTGCCCTGCTGTGGGTTGGGCGCCTGGAGCCTCCTGGGACCTAACCCTAACCCTAACCGTACCCCGAACCGGGACCCTCCACCGCAACGTAAGCCTGCCTCGAACCCTAACCCTGCAATGGAGCCGCCTTCTGGCATGGGCCCTCACTTCAGCCCTCGAGGGAGATCACGAGACTGGAGTCGATTCAGCCCTGGCGACGTCCCTGGACCAAACCCTAACCCTAGCTAAGGCTCGCTCCCCATGGGGACCCCATGCCAAAGTCTGACAAGACCACGCGCCTGGGGTCCAGAGGCGGTGCAGGCTGACTCGGCATGGAAGCTGCAAGCTCACCATGTGGTTTCCCAGGCCCGTGTGCAGCTGACCGAGAGGATTCCGGAGGCCTCCTCGAACAGGGGCCGATCGACGTGTGTGGCCTTGGCAGCCAAAGACGGATCCTGACCGGCACGGTCCCTTGTGCCCTCAACTCAGGCCTTCGGGAAGACGACTGCCCTGCTGTGGGTTCGGCGCCTGGAGCCTCCTGGGACCTAACCCTAACCCTAACCCCACACCGAACGGGGACCCTCCACCGAAACCTAAGCCGGCCTCGACCCCTAACCCTGCACTGGAGCCGCCTTGCTGCATGGGCCCTCACTTCAGCCCTCGAGGGAGATCACGAGACCGGAGTCGCTTCGGCCCTGGCCACGTCCCTGGACCGAACCCTAACCCTAGCTAAGGCTCTCTCCCCAAGAGGACCCAACGCCAACGTCTGACAACACCACGCGCCTGGGGTCCGGAAGAGGTGCAGGCTGACTCGGCATGGAACCTGGAAGCTCACCAGGTCGTTTCCCAGGCCCGGCTGCAGCTGCCCAGAGGATTCCGGAGGCCTCCTCGACCAGGGGCCCAATCACGTGTGTGGCCTTGGCAGCCAAAGACGGATCCTGACCGGCACGGTCCCTTGTGCCCTCCACTCAGCCCTTCGGGGAGAACACTGCCCTGCTGTGGGTTGGGCGCCTGGAGCCTCCTGGGACCTAACCCTAACCCTAACCGTACCCCGAACCGGGACCCTCCACCGCAACGTAAGCCTGCCTCGAACCCTAACCCTGCAATGGAGCCGCCTTCTGGCATGGGCCCTCACTTCAGCCCTCGAGGGAGATCACGAGACTGGAGTCGATTCAGCCCTGGCGACGTCCCTGGACCAAACCCTAACCCTAGCTAAGGCTCGCTCCCCATGGGGACCCCATGCCAAAGTCTGACAAGACCACGCGCCTGGGGTCCAGAGGCGGTGCAGGCTGACTCGGCATGGAAGCTGCAAGCTCACCATGTGGTTTCCCAGGCCCGTGTGCAGCTGACCGAGAGGATTCCGGAGGCCTCCTCGAACAGGGGCCGATCGACGTGTGTGGCCTTGGCAGCCAAAGACGGATCCTGACCGGCACGGTCCCTTGTGCCCTCAACTCAGGCCTTCGGGAAGACGACTGCCCTGCTGTGGGTTCGGCGCCTGGAGCCTCCTGGGACCTAACCCTAACCCTAACCCCACACCGAACGGGGACCCTCCACCGAAACCTAAGCCGGCCTCGACCCCTAACCCTGCACTGGAGCCGCCTTGCTGCATGGGCCCTCACTTCAGCCCTCGAGGGAGATCACGAGACCGGAGTCGCTTCGGCCCTGGCCACGTCCCTGGACCGAACCCTAACCCTAGCTAAGGCTCTCTCCCCAAGAGGACCCAACGCCAACGTCTGACAACACCACGCGCCTGGGGTCCGGAAGAGGTGCAGGCTGACTCGGCATGGAACCTGGAAGCTCACCAGGTCGTTTCCCAGGCCCGGCTGCAGCTGCCCAGAGGATTCCGGAGGCCTCCTCGACCAGGGGCCCAATCACGTGTGTGGCCTTGGCAGCCAAAGACGGATCCTGACCGGCACGGTCCCTTGTGCCCTCCACTCAGCCCTTCGGGGTGAACACTGCCCTGCTGTGGGTTGGGCGCCTGGAGCCTCCTGGGACCTAACCCTAACCCTAACCGTACCCCGAACCGGGACCCTCCACCGCAACGTAAGCCTGCCTCGAACCCTAACCCTGCAATGGAGCCGCCTTCTGGCATGGGCCCTCACTTCAGCCCTCGAGGGAGATCACGAGACTGGAGTCGATTCAGCCCTGGCGACGTCCCTGGACCAAACCCTAACCCTAGCTAAGGCTCGCTCCCCATGGGGACCCCATGCCAAAGTCTGACAAGACCACGCGCCTGGGGTCCAGAGGCGGTGCAGGCTGACTCGGCATGGAAGCTGCAAGCTCACCATGTGGTTTCCCAGGCCCGTGTGCAGCTGACCGAGAGGATTCCGGAGGCCTCCTCGAACAGGGGCCGATCGACGTGTGTGGCCTTGGCAGCCAAAGACGGATCCTGACCGGCACGGTCCCTTGTGCCCTCAACTCAGGCCTTCGGGAAGACCACTGCCCTGCTGTGGGTTCGGCGCCTGGAGCCTCCTGGGACCTAACCCTAACCCTAACCCCACACCGAACGGGGACCCTCCACCGAAACCTAAGCCGGCCTCGACCCCTAACCCTGCACTGGAGCCGCCTTGCTGCATGGGCCCTCACTTCAGCCCTCGAGGGAGATCACGAGACCGGAGTCGCTTCGGCCCTGGCCACGTCCCTGGACCGAACCCTAACCCTAGCTAAGGCTCTCTCCCCAAGAGGACCCAACGCCAACGTCTGACAACACCACGCGCCTGGGGTCCGGAAGAGGTGCAGGCTGACTCGGCATGGAACCTGGAAGCTCACCAGGTCGTTTCCCAGGCCCGGCTGCAGCTGCCCAGAGGATTCCGGAGGCCTCCTCGACCAGGGGCCCAATCACGTGTGTGGCCTTGGCAGCCAAAGACGGATCCTGACCGGCACGGTCCCTTGTGCCCTCCACTCAGCCCTTCGGGGAGAACACTGCCCTGCTGTGGGTTGGGCGCCTGGAGCCTCCTGGGACCTAACCCTAACCCTAACCGTACCCCGAACCGGGACCCTCCACCGCAACGTAAGCCTGCCTCGAACCCTAACCCTGCAATGGAGCCGCCTTCTGGCATGGGCCCTCACTTCAGCCCTCGAGGGAGATCACGAGACTGGAGTCGATTCAGCCCTGGCGACGTCCCTGGACCAAACCCTAACCCTAGCTAAGGCTCGCTCCCCATGGGGACCCCATGCCAAAGTCTGACAAGACCACGCGCCTGGGGTCCAGAGGCGGTGCAGGCTGACTCGGCATGGAAGCTGCAAGCTCACCATGTGGTTTCCCAGGCCCGTGTGCAGCTGACCGAGAGGATTCCGGAGGCCTCCTCGAACAGGGGCCGATCGACGTGTGTGGCCTTGGCAGCCAAAGACGGATCCTGACCGGCACGGTCCCTTGTGCCCTCAACTCAGGCCTTCGGGAAGACCACTGCCCTGCTGTGGGTTCGGCGCCTGGAGCCTCCTGGGACCTAACCCTAACCCTAACCCCACACCGAACGGGGACCCTCCACCGAAACCTAAGCCGGCCTCGACCCCTAACCCTGCACTGGAGCCGCCTTGCTGCATGGGCCCTCACTTCAGCCCTCGAGGGAGATCACGAGACCGGAGTCGCTTCGGCCCTGGCCACGTCCCTGGACTGAACCCTAACCCTAGCTAAGGCTCTCTCCCCAAGAGGACCCAACGCCAACGTCTGACAACACCACGCGCCTGGGGTCCGGAAGAGGTGCAGGCTGACTCGGCATGGAACCTGGAAGCTCACCAGGTCGTTTCCCAGGCCCGGCTGCAGCTGCCCAGAGGATTCCGGAGGCCTCCTCGACCAGGGGCCCAATCACGTGTGTGGCCTTGGCAGCCAAAGACGGATCCTGACCGGCACGGTCCCTTGTGCCCTCCACTCAGCCCTTCGGGGAGAACACTGCCCTGCTGTGGGTTGGGCGCCTGGAGCCTCCTGGGACCTAACCCTAACCCTAACCGTACCCCGAACCGGGACCCTCCACCGCAACGTAAGCCTGCCTCGAACCCTAACCCTGCAATGGAGCCGCCTTCTGGCATGGGCCCTCACTTCAGCCCTCGAGGGAGATCACGAGACTGGAGTCGATTCAGCCCTGGCGACGTCCCTGGACCAAACCCTAACCCTAGCTAAGGCTCGCTCCCCATGGGGACCCCATGCCAAAGTCTGACAAGACCACGCGCCTGGGGTCCAGAGGCGGTGCAGGCTGACTCGGCATGGAAGCTGCAAGCTCACCATGTGGTTTCCCAGGCCCGTGTGCAGCTGACCGAGAGGATTCCGGAGGCCTCCTCGAACAGGGGCCGATCGACGTGTGTGGCCTTGGCAGCCAAAGACGGATCCTGACCGGCACGGTCCCTTGTGCCCTCAACTCAGGCCTTCGGGAAGACCACTGCCCTGCTGTGGGTTCGGCGCCTGGAGCCTCCTGGGACCTAACCCTAACCCTAACCCCACACCGAACGGGGACCCTCCACCGAAACCTAAGCCGGCCTCGACCCCTAACCCTGCACTGGAGCCGCCTTGCTGCATGGGCCCTCACTTCAGCCCTCGAGGGAGATCACGAGACCGGAGTCGCTTCGGCCCTGGCCACGTCCCTGGACCGAACCCTAACCCTAGCTAAGGCTCTCTCCCCAAGAGGACCCAACGCCAACGTCTGACAACACCACGCGCCTGGGGTCCGGAAGAGGTGCAGGCTGACTCGGCATGGAACCTGGAAGCTCACCAGGTCGTTTCCCAGGCCCGGCTGCAGCTGCCCAGAGGATTCCGGAGGCCTCCTCGACCAGGGGCCCAATCACGTGTGTGGCCTTGGCAGCCAAAGACGGATCCTGACCGGCACGGTCCCTTGTGCCCTCCACTCAGCCCTTCGGGGAGAACACTGCCCTGCTGTGGGTTGGGCGCCTGGAGCCTCCTGGGACCTAACCCTAACCCTAACCGTACCCCGAACCGGGACCCTCCACCGCAACGTAAGCCTGCCTCGAACCCTAACCCTGCAATGGAGCCGCCTTCTGGCATGGGCCCTCACTTCAGCCCTCGAGGGAGATCACGAGACTGGAGTCGATTCAGCCCTGGCGACGTCCCTGGACCAAACCCTAACCCTAGCTAAGGCTCGCTCCCCATGGGGACCCCATGCCAAAGTCTGACAAGACCACGCGCCTGGGGTCCAGAGGCGGTGCAGGCTGACTCGGCATGGAAGCTGCAAGCTCACCATGTGGTTTCCCAGGCCCGTGTGCAGCTGACCGAGAGGATTCCGGAGGCCTCCTCGAACAGGGGCCGATCGACGTGTGTGGCCTTGGCAGCCAAAGACGGATCCTGACCGGCACGGTCCCTTGTGCCCTCAACTCAGGCCTTCGGGAAGACCACTGCCCTGCTGTGGGTTCGGCGCCTGGAGCCTCCTGGGACCTAACCCTAACCCTAACCCCACACCGAACGGGGACCCTCCACCGAAACCTAAGCCGGCCTCGACCCCTAACCCTGCACTGGAGCCGCCTTGCTGCATGGGCCCTCACTTCAGCCCTCGAGGGAGATCACGAGACCGGAGTCGCTTCGGCCCTGGCCACGTCCCTGGACCGAACCCTAACCCTAGCTAAGGCTCTCTCCCCAAGAGGACCCAATGCCAACGTCTGACAACACCACGCGCCTGGGGTCCGGAAGAGGTGCAGGCTGACTCGGCATGGAACCTGGAAGCTCACCATGTCGTTTGCCCGGCCCGGCTGCAGCTGCCCAGAGGATTCCGGAGGCCTCCTCGACCAGGGGCCCAATCACGTGTGTGGCCTTGGCAGCCAAAGACGGATCCTGACCGGCACGGTCCCTTGTGCCCTCCACTCAGCCCTTCGGGGAGAACACTGCCCTGCTGTGGGTTGGGCGCCTGGAGCCTCCTGGGACCTAACCCTAACCCTAACCGTACCCCGAACCGGGACCCTCCACCGCAACGTAAGCCTGCCTCGAACCCTAACCCTGCAATGGAGCCGCCTTCTGGCATGGGCCCTCACTTCAGCCCTCGAGGGAGATCACGAGACTGGAGTCGATTCAGCCCTGGCGACGTCCCTGGACCAAACCCTAACCCTAGCTAAGGCTCGCTCCCCATGGGGACCCCATGCCAAAGTCTGACAAGACCACGCGCCTGGGGTCCAGAGGCGGTGCAGGCTGACTCGGCATGGAAGCTGCAAGCTCACCATGTGGTTTCCCAGGCCCGTGTGCAGCTGACCGAGAGGATTCCGGAGGCCTCCTCGAACAGGGGCCGATCGACGTGTGTGGCCTTGGCAGCCAAAGACGGATCCTGACCGGCACGGTCCCTTGTGCCCTCAACTCAGGCCTTCGGGAAGACCACTGCCCTGCTGTGGGTTCGGCGCCTGGAGCCTCCTGGGACCTAACCCTAACCCTAACCCCACACCGAACGGGGACCCTCCACCGAAACCTAAGCCGGCCTCGACCCCTAACCCTGCACTGGAGCCGCCTTGCTGCATGGGCCCTCACTTCAGCCCTCGAGGGAGATCACGAGACCGGAGTCGCTTCGGCCCTGGCCACGTCCCTGGACCGAACCCTAACCCTAGCTAAGGCTCTCTCCCCAAGAGGACCCAATGCCAACGTCTGACAACACCACGCGCCTGGGGTCCGGAAGAGGTGCAGGCTGACTCGGCATGGAACCTGGAAGCTCACCAGGTCGTTTCCCAGCCCCGGCTGCAGCTGCCCAGAGGATTCCGGAGGCCTCCTCGACCAGGGGCCCAATCACGTGTGTGGCCTTGGCAGCCAAAGACGGATCCTGACCGGCACGGTCCCTTGTGCCCTCCACTCAGCCCTTCGGGGAGAACACTGCCCTGCTGTGGGTTGGGCGCCTGGAGCCTCCTGGGACCTAACCCTAACCCTAACCGTACCCCGAACCGGGACCCTCCACCGCAACGTAAGCCTGCCTCGAACCCTAACCCTGCAATGGAGCCGCCTTCTGGCATGGGCCCTCACTTCAGCCCTCGAGGGAGATCACGAGACTGGAGTCGATTCAGCCCTGGCGACGTCCCTGGACCAAACCCTAACCCTAGCTAAGGCTCGCTCCCCATGGGGACCCCATGCCAAAGTCTGACAAGACCACGCGCCTGGGGTCCAGAGGCGGTGCAGGCTGACTCGGCATGGAAGCTGCAAGCTCACCATGTGGTTTCCCAGGCCCGTGTGCAGCTGACCGAGAGGATTCCGGAGGCCTCCTCGAACAGGGGCCGATCGACGTGTGTGGCCTTGGCAGCCAAAGACGGATCCTGACCGGCACGGTCCCTTGTGCCCTCAACTCAGGCCTTCGGGAAGACGACTGCCCTGCTGTGGGTTCGGCGCCTGGAGCCTCCTGGGACCTAACCCTAACCCTAACCCCACACCGAACGGGGACCCTCCACCGAAACCTAAGCCGGCCTCGACCCCTAACCCTGCACTGGAGCCGCCTTGCTGCATGGGCCCTCACTTCAGCCCTCGAGGGAGATCACGAGACCGGAGTCGCTTCGGCCCTGGCCACGTCCCTGGACCGAACCCTAACCCTAGCTAAGGCTCTCTCCCCAAGAGGACCCAACGCCAACGTCTGACAACACCACGCGCCTGGGGTCCGGAAGAGGTGCAGGCTGACTCGGCATGGAACCTGGAAGCTCACCAGGTCGTTTCCCAGGCCCGGCTGCAGCTGCCCAGAGGATTCCGGAGGCCTCCTCGACCAGGGGCCCAATCACGTGTGTGGCCTTGGCAGCCAAAGACGGATCCTGACCGGCACGGTCCCTTGTGCCCTCCACTCAGCCCTTCGGGGAGAACACTGCCCTGCTGTGGGTTGGGCGCCTGGAGCCTCCTGGGACCTAACCCTAACCCTAACCGTACCCCGAACCGGGACCCTCCACCGCAACGTAAGCCTGCCTCGAACCCTAACCCTGCAATGGAGCCGCCTTCTGGCATGGGCCCTCACTTCAGCCCTCGAGGGAGATCACGAGACTGGAGTCGATTCAGCCCTGGCGACGTCCCTGGACCAAACCCTAACCCTAGCTAAGGCTCGCTCCCCATGGGGACCCCATGCCAAAGTCTGACAAGACCACGCGCCTGGGGTCCAGAGGCGGTGCAGGCTGACTCGGCATGGAAGCTGCAAGCTCACCATGTGGTTTCCCAGGCCCGTGTGCAGCTGACCGAGAGGATTCCGGAGGCCTCCTCGAACAGGGGCCGATCGACGTGTGTGGCCTTGGCAGCCAAAGACGGATCCTGACCGGCACGGTCCCTTGTGCCCTCAACTCAGGCCTTCGGGAAGACCACTGCCCTGCTGTGGGTTCGGCGCCTGGAGCCTCCTGGGACCTAACCCTAACCCTAACCCCACACCGAACGGGGACCCTCCACCGAAACCTAAGCCGGCCTCGACCCCTAACCCTGCACTGGAGCCGCCTTGCTGCATGGGCCCTCACTTCAGCCCTCGAGGGAGATCACGAGACCGGAGTCGCTTCGGCCCTGGCCACGTCCCTGGACCGAACCCTAACCCTAGCTAAGGCTCTCTCCCCAAGAGGACCCAACGCCAACGTCTGACAACACCACGCGCCTGGGGTCCGGAAGAGGTGCAGGCTGACTCGGCATGGAACCTGGAAGCTCACCAGGTCGTTTCCCAGGCCCGGCTGCAGCTGCCCAGAGGATTCCGGAGGCCTCCTCGACCAGGGGCCCAATCACGTGTGTGGCCTTGGCAGCCAAAGACGGATCCTGACCGGCACGGTCCCTTGTGCCCTCCACTCAGCCCTTCGGGGAGAACACTGCCCTGCTGTGGGTTGGGCGCCTGGAGCCTCCTGGGACCTAACCCTAACCCTAACCGTACCCCGAACCGGGACCCTCCACCGCAACGTAAGCCTGCCTCGAACCCTAACCCTGCAATGGAGCCGCCTTCTGGCATGGGCCCTCACTTCAGCCCTCGAGGGAGATCACGAGACTGGAGTCGATTCAGCCCTGGCGACGTCCCTGGACCAAACCCTAACCCTAGCTAAGGCTCGCTCCCCATGGGGACCCCATGCCAAAGTCTGACAAGACCACGCGCCTGGGGTCCAGAGGCGGTGCAGGCTGACTCGGCATGGAAGCTGCAAGCTCACCATGTGGTTTCCCAGGCCCGTGTGCAGCTGACCGAGAGGATTCGGAGGCCTCCTCGAACAGGGGCCGATCGACGTGTGTGGCCTTGGCAGCCAAAGACGGATCCTGACCGGCACGGTCCCTTGTGCCCTCAACTCAGGCCTTCGGGAAGACCACTGCCCTGCTGTGGGTTCGGCGCCTGGAGCCTCCTGGGACCTAACCCTAACCCTAACCCCACACCGAACGGGGACCCTCCACCGAAACCTAAGCCGGCCTCGACCCCTAACCCTGCACTGGAGCCGCCTTGCTGCATGGGCCCTCACTTCAGCCCTCGAGGGAGATCACGAGACCGGAGTCGCTTCGGCCCTGGCCACGTCCCTGGACCGAACCCTAACCCTAGCTAAGGCTCTCTCCCCAAGAGGACCCAACGCCAACGTCTGACAACACCACGCGCCTGGGGTCCGGAAGAGGTGCAGGCTGACTCGGCATGGAACCTGGAAGCTCACCAGGTCGTTTCCCAGGCCCGGCTGCAGCTGCCCAGAGGATTCCGGAGGCCTCCTCGACCAGGGGCCCAATCACGTGTGTGGCCTTGGCAGCCAAAGACGGATCCTGACCGGCACGGTCCCTTGTGCCCTCCACTCAGCCCTTCGGGGAGAACACTGCCCTGCTGTGGGTTGGGCGCCTGGAGCCTCCTGGGACCTAACCCTAACCCTAACCGTACCCCGAACCGGGACCCTCCACCGCAACGTAAGCCTGCCTCGAACCCTAACCCTGCAATGGAGCCGCCTTCTGGCATGGGCCCTCACTTCAGCCCTCGAGGGAGATCACGAGACTGGAGTCGATTCAGCCCTGGCGACGTCCCTGGACCAAACCCTAACCCTAGCTAAGGCTCGCTCCCCATGGGGACCCCATGCCAAAGTCTGACAAGACCACGCGCCTGGGGTCCAGAGGCGGTGCAGGCTGACTCGGCATGGAAGCTGCAAGCTCACCATGTGGTTTCCCAGGCCCGTGTGCAGCTGACCGAGAGGATTCCGGAGGCCTCCTCGAACAGGGGCCGATCGACGTGTGTGGCCTTGGCAGCCAAAGACGGATCCTGACCGGCACGGTCCCCTTGTGCCCTCAACTCAGGCCTTCGGGAAGACCACTGCCCTGCTGTGGGTTCGGCGCCTGGAGCCTCCTGGGACCTAACCCTAACCCTAACCCCACACCGAACGGGGACCCTCCACCGAAACCTAAGCCGGCCTCGACCCCTAACCCTGCACTGGAGCCGCCTTGCTGCATGGGCCCTCACTTCAGCCCTCGAGGGAGATCACGAGACCGGAGTCGCTTCGGCCCTGGCCACGTCCCTGGACCGAACCCTAACCCTAGCTAAGGCTCTCTCCCCAAGAGGACCCAACGCCAACGTCTGACAACACCACGCGCCTGGGGTCCGGAAGAGGTGCAGGCTGACTCGGCATGGAACCTGGAAGCTCACCAGGTCGTTTCCCAGGCCCGGCTGCAGCTGCCCAGAGGATTCCGGAGGCCTCCTCGACCAGGGGCCCAATCACGTGTGTGGCCTTGGCAGCCAAAGACGGATCCTGACCGGCACGGTCCCTTGTGCCCTCCACTCAGCCCTTCGGGGAGAACACTGCCCTGCTGTGGGTTGGGCGCCTGGAGCCTCCTGGGACCTAACCCTAACCCTAACCGTACCCCGAACCGGGACCCTCCACCGCAACGTAAGCCTGCCTCGAACCCTAACCCTGCAATGGAGCCGCCTTCTGGCATGGGCCCTCACTTCAGCCCTCGAGGGAGATCACGAGACTGGAGTCGATTCAGCCCTGGCGACGTCCCTGGACCAAACCCTAACCCTAGCTAAGGCTCGCTCCCCATGGGGACCCCATGCCAAAGTCTGACAAGACCACGCGCCTGGGGTCCAGAGGCGGTGCAGGCTGACTCGGCATGGAAGCTGCAAGCTCACCATGTGGTTTCCCAGGCCCGTGTGCAGCTGACCGAGAGGATTCCGGAGGCCTCCTCGAACAGGGGCCGATCGACGTGTGTGGCCTTGGCAGCCAAAGACGGATCCTGACCGGCACGGTCCCTTGTGCCCTCAACTCAGGCCTTCGGGAAGACCACTGCCCTGCTGTGGGTTCGGCGCCTGGAGCCTCCTGGGACCTAACCCTAACCCTAACCCCACACCGAACGGGGACCCTCCACCGAAACCTAAGCCGGCCTCGACCCCTAACCCTGCACTGGAGCCGCCTTGCTGCATGGGCCCTCACTTCAGCCCTCGAGGGAGATCACGAGACCGGAGTCGCTTCGGCCCTGGCCACGTCCCTGGACCGAACCCTAACCCTAGCTAAGGCTCTCTCCCCAAGAGGACCCAACGCCAACGTCTGACAACACCACGCGCCTGGGGTCCGGAAGAGGTGCAGGCTGACTCGGCATGGAACCTGGAAGCTCACCAGGTCGTTTCCCAGGCCCGGCTGCAGCTGCCCAGAGGATTCCGGAGGCCTCCTCGACCAGGGGCCCAATCACGTGTGTGGCCTTGGCAGCCAAAGACGGATCCTGACCGGCACGGTCCCTTGTGCCCTCCACTCAGGCCCTTCGGGGAGAACACTGCCCTGCTGTGGGTTGGGCGCCTGGAGCCTCCTGGGACCTAACCCTAACCCTAACCGTACCCCGAACCGGGACCCTCCACCGCAACGTAAGCCTGCCTCGAACCCTAACCCTGCAATGGAGCCGCCTTCTGGCATGGGCCCTCACTTCAGCCCTCGAGGGAGATCACGAGACTGGAGTCGATTCAGCCCTGGCGACGTCCCTGGACCAAACCCTAACCCTAGCTAAGGCTCGCTCCCCATGGGGACCCCATGCCAAAGTCTGACAAGACCACGCGCCTGGGGTCCAGAGGCGGTGCAGGCTGACTCGGCATGGAAGCTGCAAGCTCACCATGTGGTTTCCCAGGCCCGTGTGCAGCTGACCGAGAGGATTCCGGAGGCCTCCTCGAACAGGGGGCCGATCGACGTGTGTGGCCTTGGCAGCCAAAGACGGATCCTGACCGGCACGGTCCCTTGTGCCCTCAACTCAGGCCTTCGGGAAGACCACTGCCCTGCTGTGGGTTCGGCGCCTGGAGCCTCCTGGGACCTAACCCTAACCCTAACCCCACACCGAACGGGGACCCTCCACCGAAACCTAAGCCGGCCTCGACCCCTAACCCTGCACTGGAGCCGCCTTGCTGCATGGGCCCTCACTTCAGCCCTCGAGGGAGATCACGAGACCGGAGTCGCTTCGGCCCTGGCCACGTCCCTGGACCGAACCCTAACCCTAGCTAAGGCTCTCTCCCCAAGAGGACCCAACGCCAACGTCTGACAACACCACGCGCCTGGGGTCCGGAAGAGGTGCAGGCTGACTCGGCATGGAACCTGGAAGCTCACCAGGTCGTTTCCCAGGCCCGGCTGCAGCTGCCCAGAGGATTCCGGAGGCCTCCTCGACCAGGGGCCCAATCACGTGTGTGGCCTTGGCAGCCAAAGACGGATCCTGACCGGCACGGTCCCTTGTGCCCTCCACTCAGCCCTTCGGGGAGAACACTGCCCTGCTGTGGGTTGGGCGCCTGGAGCCTCCTGGGACCTAACCCTAACCCTAACCGTACCCCGAACCGGGACCCTCCACCGCAACGTAAGCCTGCCTCGAACCCTAACCCTGCAATGGAGCCGCCTTCTGGCATGGGCCCTCACTTCAGCCCTCGAGGGAGATCACGAGACTGGAGTCGATTCAGCCCTGGCGACGTCCCTGGACCAAACCCTAACCCTAGCTAAGGCTCGCTCCCCATGGGGACCCCATGCCAAAGTCTGACAAGACCACGCGCCTGGGGTCCAGAGGCGGTGCAGGCTGACTCGGCATGGAAGCTGCAAGCTCACCATGTGGTTTCCCAGGCCCGTGTGCAGCTGACCGAGAGGATTCCGGAGGCCTCCTCGAACAGGGGCCGATCGACGTGTGTGGCCTTGGCAGCCAAAGACGGATCCTGACCGGCACGGTCCCTTGTGCCCTCAACTCAGGCCTTCGGGAAGACCACTGCCCTGCTGTGGGTTCGGCGCCTGGAGCCTCCTGGGACCTAACCCTAACCCTAACCCCACACCGAACGGGGACCCTCCACCGAAACCTAAGCCGGCCTCGACCCCTAACCCTGCACTGGAGCCGCCTTGCTGCATGGGCCCTCACTTCAGCCCTCGAGGGAGATCACGAGACCGGAGTCGCTTCGGCCCTGGCCACGTCCCTGGACCGAACCCTAACCCTAGCTAAGGCTCTCTCCCCAAGAGGACCCAACGCCAACGTCTGACAACACCACGCGCCTGGGGTCCGGAAGAGGTGCAGGCTGACTGCATGGAACCTGGAAGCTCACCAGGTCGTTTCCCAGGCCCGGCTGCAGCTGCCCAGAGGATTCCGGAGGCCTCCTCGACCAGGGGCCCAATCACGTGTGTGGCCTTGGCAGCCAAAGACGGATCCTGACCGGCACGGTCCCTTGTGCCCTCCACTCAGCCCTTCGGGGAGAACACTGCCCTGCTGTGGGTTGGGCGCCTGGAGCCTCCTGGGACCTAACCCTAACCCTAACCGTACCCTGAACCGGGACCCTCCACCGCAACGTAAGCCTGCCTCGAACCCTAACCCTGCAATGGAGCCGCCTTCTGGCATGGGCCCTCACTTCAGCCCTCGAGGGAGATCACGAGACTGGAGTCGATTCAGCCCTGGCGACGTCCCTGGACCAAACCCTAACCCTAGCTAAGGCTCGCTCCCCATGGGGACCCCATGCCAAAGTCTGACAAGACCACGCGCCTGGGGTCCAGAGGCGGTGCAGGCTGACTCGGCATGGAAGCTGCAAGCTCACCATGTGGTTTCCCAGGCCCGTGTGCAGCTGACCGAGAGGATTCCGGAGGCCTCCTCGAACAGGGGCCGATCGACGTGTGTGGCCTTGGCAGCCAAAGACGGATCCTGACCGGCACGGTCCCTTGTGCCCTCAACTCAGGCCTTCGGGAAGACCACTGCCCTGCTGTGGGTTCGGCGCCTGGAGCCTCCTGGGACCTAACCCTAACCCTAACCCCACACCGAACGGGGACCCTCCACCGAAACCTAAGCCGGCCTCGACCCCTAACCCTGCACTGGAGCCGCCTTGCTGCATGGGCCCTCACTTCAGCCCTCGAGGGAGATCACGAGACCGGAGTCGCTTCGGCCCTGGCCACGTCCCTGGACCGAACCCTAACCCTAGCTAAGGCTCTCTCCCCAAGAGGACCCAACGCCAACGTCTGACAACACCACGCGCCTGGGGTCCGGAAGAGGTGCAGGCTGACTCGGCATGGAACCTGGAAGCTCACCAGGTCGTTTCCCAGGCCCGGCTGCAGCTGCCCAGAGGATTCCGGAGGCCTCCTCGACCAGGGGCCCAATCACGTGTGTGGCCTTGGCAGCCAAAGACGGATCCTGACCGGCACGGTCCCTTGTGCCCTCCACTCAGCCCTTCGGGGAGAACACTGCCCTGCTGTGGGTTGGGCGCCTGGAGCCTCCTGGGACCTAACCCTAACCCTAACCGTACCCCGAACCGGGACCCTCCACCGCAACGTAAGCCTGCCTCGAACCCTAACCCTGCAATGGAGCCGCCTTCTGGCATGGGCCCTCACTTCAGCCCTCGAGGGAGATCACGAGACTGGAGTCGATTCAGCCCTGGCGACGTCCCTGGACCAAACCCTAACCCTAGCTAAGGCTCGCTCCCCATGGGGACCCCATGCCAAAGTCTGACAAGACCACGCGCCTGGGGTCCAGAGGCGGTGCAGGCTGACTCGGCATGGAAGGTGCAAGCTCACCATGTGGTTTCCCAGGCCCGTGTGCAGCTGACCGAGAGGATTCCGGAGGCCTCCTCGAACAGGGGCCGATCGACGTGTGTGGCCTTGGCAGCCAAAGACGGATCCTGACCGGCACGGTCCCTTGTGCCCTCAACTCAGGCCTTCGGGAAGACCACTGCCCTGCTGTGGGTTCGGCGCCTGGAGCCTCCTGGGACCTAACCCTAACCCTAACCCCACACCGAACGGGGACCCTCCACCGAAACCTAAGCCGGCCTCGACCCCTAACCCTGCACTGGAGCCGCCTTGCTGCATGGGCCCTCACTTCAGCCCTCGAGGGAGATCACGAGACCGGAGTCGCTTCGGCCCTGGCCACGTCCCTGGACCGAACCCTAACCCTAGCTAAGGCTCTCTCCCCAAGAGGACCCAACGCCAACGTCTGACAACACCACGCGCCTGGGGTCCGGAAGAGGTGCAGGCTGACTCGGCATGGAACCTGGAAGCTCACCAGGTCGTTTCCCAGGCCCGGCTGCAGCTGCCCAGAGGATTCCGGAGGCCTCCTCGACCAGGGGCCCAATCACGTGTGTGGCCTTGGCAGCCAAAGACGGATCCTGACCGGCACGGTCCCTTGTGCCCTCCACTCAGCCCTTCGGGGAGAACACTGCCCTGCTGTGGGTTGGGCGCCTGGAGCCTCCTGGGACCTAACCCTAACCCTAACCGTACCCCGAACCGGGACCCTCCACCGCAACGTAAGCCTGCCTCGAACCCTAACCCTGCAATGGAGCCGCCTTCTGGCATGGGCCCTCACTTCAGCCCTCGAGGGAGATCACGAGACTGGAGTCGATTCAGCCCTGGCGACGTCCCTGGACCAAACCCTAACCCTAGCTAAGGCTCGCTCCCCATGGGGACCCCATGCCAAAGTCTGACAAGACCACGCGCCTGGGGTCCAGAGGCGGTGCAGGCTGACTCGGCATGGAAGCTGCAAGCTCACCATGTGGTTTCCCAGGCCCGTGTGCAGCTGACCGAGAGGATTCCGGAGGCCTCCTCGAACAGGGGCCGATCGACGTGTGTGGCCTTGGCAGCCAAAGACGGATCCTGACCGGCACGGTCCCTTGTGCCCTCAACTCAGGCCTTCGGGAAGACGACTGCCCTGCTGTGGGTTCGGCGCCTGGAGCCTCCTGGGACCTAACCCTAACCCTAACCCCACACCGAACGGGGACCCTCCACCGAAACCTAAGCCGGCCTCGACCCCTAACCCTGCACTGGAGCCGCCTTGCTGCATGGGCCCTCACTTCAGCCCTCGAGGGAGATCACGAGACCGGAGTCGCTTCGGCCCTGGCCACGTCCCTGGACCGAACCCTAACCCTAGCTAAGGCTCTCTCCCCAAGAGGACCCAACGCCAACGTCTGACAACACCACGCGCCTGGGGTCCGGAAGAGGTGCAGGCTGACTCGGCATGGAACCTGGAAGCTCACCAGGTCGTTTCCCAGGCCCGGCTGCAGCTGCCCAGAGGATTCCGGAGGCCTCCTCGACCAGGGGCCCAATCACGTGTGTGGCCTTGGCAGCCAAAGACGGATCCTGACCGGCACGGTCCCTTGTGCCCTCCACTCAGCCCTTCGGGGAGAACACTGCCCTGCTGTGGGTTGGGCGCCTGGAGCCTCCTGGGACCTAACCCTAACCCTAACCGTACCCCGAACCGGGACCCTCCACCGCAACGTAAGCCTGCCTCGAACCCTAACCCTGCAATGGAGCCGCCTTCTGGCATGGGCCCTCACTTCAGCCCTCGAGGGAGATCACGAGACTGGAGTCGATTCAGCCCTGGCGACGTCCCTGGACCAAACCCTAACCCTAGCTAAGGCTCGCTCCCCATGGGGACCCCATGCCAAAGTCTGACAAGACCACGCGCCTGGGGTCCAGAGGCGGTGCAGGCTGACTCGGCATGGAAGCTGCAAGCTCACCATGTGGTTTCCCAGGCCCGTGTGCAGCTGACCGAGAGGATTCCGGAGGCCTCCTCGAACAGGGGCCGATCGACGTGTGTGGCCTTGGCAGCCAAAGACGGATCCTGACCGGCACGGTCCCTTGTGCCCTCAACTCAGGCCTTCGGGAAGACCACTGCCCTGCTGTGGGTTCGGCGCCTGGAGCCTCCTGGGACCTAACCCTAACCCTAACCCCACACCGAACGGGGACCCTCCACCGAAACCTAAGCCGGCCTCGACCCCTAACCCTGCACTGGAGCCGCCTTGCTGCATGGGCCCTCACTTCAGCCCTCGAGGGAGATCACGAGACCGGAGTCGCTTCGGCCCTGGCCACGTCCCTGGACCGAACCCTAACCCTAGCTAAGGCTCTCTCCCCAAGAGGACCCAACGCCAACGTCTGACAACACCACGCGCCTGGGTTCCGGAAGAGGTGCAGGCTGACGGCATGGAACCTGGAAGCTCACCAGGTCGTTTCCCAGGCCCGGCTGCAGCTGCCCAGAGGATTCCGGAGGCCTCCTCGACCAGGGGCCCAATCACGTGTGTGGCCTTGGCAGCCAAAGACGGATCCTGACCGGCACGGTCCCTTGTGCCCTCCACTCAGCCCTTCGGGGAGAACACTGCCCTGCTGTGGGTTGGGCGCCTGGAGCCTCCTGGGACCTAACCCTAACCCTAACCGTACCCCGAACCGGGACCCTCCACCGCAACGTAAGCCTGCCTCGAACCCTAACCCTGCAATGGAGCCGCCTTCTGGCATGGGCCCTCACTTCAGCCCTCGAGGGAGATCACGAGACTGGAGTCGATTCAGCCCTGGCGACGTCCCTGGACCAAACCCTAACCCTAGCTAAGGCTCGCTCCCCATGGGGACCCCATGCCAAAGTCTGACAAGACCACGCGCCTGGGGTCCAGAGGCGGTGCAGGCTGACTCGGCATGGAAGCTGCAAGCTCACCATGTGGTTTCCCAGGCCCGTGTGCAGCTGACCGAGAGGATTCCGGAGGCCTCCTCGAACAGGGGCCGATCGACGTGTGTGGCCTTGGCAGCCAAAGACGGATCCTGACCGGCACGGTCCCTTGTGCCCTCAACTCAGGCCTTCGGGAAGACCACTGCCCTGTTGTGGGTTCGGCGCCTGGAGCCTCCTGGGACCTAACCCTAACCCTAACCCCACACCGAACGGGGACCCTCCACCGAAACCTAAGCCGGCCTCGACCCCTAACCCTGCACTGGAGCCGCCTTGCTGCATGGGCCCTCACTTCAGCCCTCGAGGGAGATCACGAGACCGGAGTCGCTTCGGCCCTGGCCACGTCCCTGGACCGAACCCTAACCCTAGCTAAGGCTCTCTCCCCAAGAGGACCCAATGCTAACGTCTGACAACACCAAGCGCCTGGGGTCCGGAAGAGGTGCAGGCTGACTCGGCATGGAACCTGGAAGCTCACCATGTCGTTTGCCCGGCCCGGCTGCAGCTGCCCAGAGGATTCCGGAGGCCTCCTCGACCAGGGGCCCAATCACGTGTGTGGCCTTGGCAGCCAAAGACGGATCCTGACCGGCACGGTCCCTTGTGCCCTCCACTCAGCCCTTCGGGGAGAACACTGCCCTGCTGTGGGTTGGGCGCCTGGAGCCTCCTGGGACCTAACCCTAACCCTAACCGTACCCCGAACCGGGACCCTCCACCGCAACGTAAGCCTGCCTCGAACCCTAACCCTGCAATGGAGCCGCCTTCTGGCATGGGCCCTCACTTCAGCCCTCGAGGGAGATCACGAGACTGGAGTCGATTCAGCCCTGGCGACGTCCCTGGACCAAACCCTAACCCTAGCTAAGGCTCGCTCCCCATGGGGACCCCATGCCAAAGTCTGACAAGACCACGCGCCTGGGGTCCAGAGGCGGTGCAGGCTGACTCGGCATGGAAGCTGCAAGCTCACCATGTGGTTTCCCAGGCCCGTGTGCAGCTGACCGAGAGGATTCCGGAGGCCTCCTCGAACAGGGGCCGATCGACGTGTGTGGCCTTGGCAGCCAAAGACGGATCCTGACCGGCACGGTCCCTTGTGCCCTCAACTCAGGCCTTCGGGAAGACCACTGCCCTGCTGTGGGTTCGGCGCCTGGAGCCTCCTGGGACCTAACCCTAACCCTAACCCCACACCGAACAGGGACCCTCCACCGAAACCTAAGCCGGCCTCGACCCCTAACCCTGCACTGGAGCCGCCTTGCTGCATGGGCCCTCACTTCAGCCCTCGAGGGAGATCACGAGACCGGAGTCGCTTCGGCCCTGGCCACGTCCCTGGACCGAACCCTAACCCTAGCTAAGGCTCTCTCCCCAAGAGGACCCAACGCCAACGTCTGACAACACCACGCGCCTGGGTTCCGGAAGAGGTGCAGGCTGACTCGGCATGGAACCTGGAAGCTCACCAGGTCGTTTCCCAGGCCCGGCTGCAGCTGCCCAGAGGATTCCGGAGGCCTCCTCGACCAGGGGCCCAATCACGTGTGTGGCCTTGGCAGCCAAAGACGGATCCTGACCGGCACGGTCCCTTGTGCCCTCCACTCAGCCCTTCGGGGAGAACACTGCCCTGCTGTGGGTTGGGCGCCTGGAGCCTCCTGGGACCTAACCCTAACCCTAACCGTACCCCGAACCGGGACCCTCCACCGCAACGTAAGCCTGCCTCGAACCCTAACCCTGCAATGGAGCCGCCTTCTGGCATGGGCCCTCACTTCAGCCCTCGAGGGAGATCACGAGACTGGAGTCGATTCAGCCCTGGCGACGTCCCTGGACCAAACCCTAACCCTAGCTAAGGCTCGCTCCCCATGGGGACCCCATGCCGAAGTCTGACAAGACCACGCGCCTGGGGTCCAGAGGCGGTGCAGGCTGACTCGGCATGGAAGCTGCAAGCTCACCATGTGGTTTCCCAGGCCCGTGTGCAGCTGACCGAGAGGATTCCGGAGGCCTCCTCGAACAGGGGCCGATCGACGTGTGTGGCCTTGGCAGCCAAAGACGGATCCTGACCGGCACGGTCCCTTGTGCCCTCAACTCAGGCCTTCGGGAAGACCACTGCCCTGCTGTGGGTTCGGCGCCTGGAGCCTCCTGGGACCTAACCCTAACCCTAACCCCACACCGAACGGGGACCCTCCACCGAAACCTAAGCCGGCCTCGACCCCTAACCCTGCACTGGAGCCGCCTTGCTGCATGGGCCCTCACTTCAGCCCTCGAGGGAGATCACGAGACCGGAGTCGCTTCGGCCCTGGCCACGTCCCTGGACCGAACCCTAACCCTAGCTAAGGCTCTCTCCCCAAGAGGACCCAACGCCAACGTCTGACAACACCACGCGCCTGGGGTCCGGAAGAGGTGCAGGCTGACTCGGCATGGAACCTGGAAGCTCACCAGGTCGTTTCCCAGGCCCGGCTGCAGCTGCCCAGAGGATTCCGGAGGCCTCCTCGACCAGGGGCCCAATCACGTGTGTGGCCTTGGCAGCCAAAGACGGATCCTGACCGGCACGGTCCCTTGTGCCCTCCACTCAGCCCTTCGGGGAGAACACTGCCCTGCTGTGGGTTGGGCGCCTGGAGCCTCCTGGGACCTAACCCTAACCCTAACCGTACCCCGAACCGGGACCCTCCACCGCAACGTAAGCCTGCCTCGAACCCTAACCCTGCAATGGAGCCGCCTTCTGGCATGGGCCCTCACTTCAGCCCTCGAGGGAGATCACGAGACTGGAGTCGATTCAGCCCTGGCGACGTCCCTGGACCAAACCCTAACCCTAGCTAAGGCTCGCTCCCCATGGGGACCCCATGCCAAAGTCTGACAAGACCACGCGCCTGGGGTCCAGAGGCGGTGCAGGCTGACTCGGCATGGAAGCTGCAAGCTCACCATGTGGTTTCCCAGGCCCGTGTGCAGCTGACCGAGAGGATTCCGGAGGCCTCCTCGAACAGGGGCCGATCGACGTGTGTGGCCTTGGCAGCCAAAGACGGATCCTGACCGGCACGGTCCCTTGTGCCCTCAACTCAGGCCTTCGGGAAGACCACTGCCCTGCTGTGGGTTCGGCGCCTGGAGCCTCCTGGGACCTAACCCTAACCCTAACCCCACACCGAACGGGGACCCTCCACCGAAACCTAAGCCGGCCTCGACCCCTAACCCTGCACTGGAGCCGCCTTGCTGCATGGGCCCTCACTTCAGCCCTCGAGGGAGATCACGAGACCGGAGTCGCTTCGGCCCTGGCCACGTCCCTGGACCGAACCCTAACCCTAGCTAAGGCTCTCTCCCCAAGAGGACCCAACGCCAACGTCTGACAACACCACGCGCCTGGGTTCCGGAAGAGGTGCAGGCTGACTCGGCATGGAACCTGGAAGCTCACCAGGTCGTTTCCCAGGCCCGGCTGCAGCTGCCCAGAGGATTCCGGAGGCCTCCTCGACCAGGGGCCCAATCACGTGTGTGGCCTTGGCAGCCAAAGACGGATCCTGACCGGCACGGTCCCTTGTGCCCTCCACTCAGCCCTTCGGGGAGAACACTGCCCTGCTGTGGGTTGGGCGCCTGGAGCCTCCTGGGACCTAACCCTAACCCTAACCGTACCCTGAACCGGGACCCTCCACCGCAACGTAAGCCTGCCTCGAACCCTAACCCTGCAATGGAGCCGCCTTCTGGCATGGGCCCTCACTTCAGCCCTCGAGGGAGATCACGAGACTGGAGTCGATTCAGCCCTGGCGACGTCCCTGGACCAAACCCTAACCCTAGCTAAGGCTCGCTCCCCATGGGGACCCCATGCCAAAGTCTGACAAGACCACGCGCCTGGGGTCCAGAGGCGGTGCAGGCTGACTCGGCATGGAAGCTGCAAGCTCACCATGTGGTTTCCCAGGCCCGTGTGCAGCTGACCGAGAGGATTCCGGAGGCCTCCTCGAACAGGGGCCGATCGACGTGTGTGGCCTTGGCAGCCAAAGACGGATCCTGACCGGCACGGTCCCTTGTGCCCTCAACTCAGGCCTTCGGGAAGACCACTGCCCTGCTGTGGGTTCGGCGCCTGGAGCCTCCTGGGACCTAACCCTAACCCTAACCCCACACCGAACGGGGACCCTCCACCGAAACCTAAGCCGGCCTCGACCCCTAACCCTGCACTGGAGCCGCCTTGCTGCATGGGCCCTCACTTCAGCCCTCGAGGGAGATCACGAGACCGGAGTCGCTTCGGCCCTGGCCACGTCCCTGGACCGAACCCTAACCCTAGCTAAGGCTCTCTCCCCAAGAGGACCCAACGCCAACGTCTGACAACACCACGCGCCTGGGTTCCGGAAGAGGTGCAGGCTGACTCGGCATGGAACCTGGAAGCTCACCAGGTCGTTTCCCAGGCCCGGCTGCAGCTGCCCAGAGGATTCCGGAGGCCTCCTCGACCAGGGGCCCAATCACGTGTGTGGCCTTGGCAGCCAAAGACGGATCCTGACCGGCACGGTCCCTTGTGCCCTCCACTCAGCCCTTCGGGGAGAACACTGCCCTGCTGTGGGTTGGGCGCCTGGAGCCTCCTGGGACCTAACCCTAACCCTAACCGTACCCCGAACCGGGACCCTCCACCGCAACGTAAGCCTGCCTCGAACCCTAACCCTGCAATGGAGCCGCCTTCTGGCATGGGCCCTCACTTCAGCCCTCGAGGGAGATCACGAGACTGGAGTCGATTCAGCCCTGGCGACGTCCCTGGACCAAACCCTAACCCTAGCTAAGGCTCGCTCCCCATGGGGACCCCATGCCAAAGTCTGACAAGACCACGCGCCTGGGGTCCAGAGGCGGTGCAGGCTGACTCGGCATGGAAGCTGCAAGCTCACCATGTGGTTTCCCAGGCCCGTGTGCAGCTGACCGAGAGGATTCCGGAGGCCTCCTCGAACAGGGGCCGATCGACGTGTGTGGCCTTGGCAGCCAAAGACGGATCCTGACCGGCACGGTCCCTTGTGCCCTCAACTCAGGCCTTCGGGAAGACGACTGCCCTGCTGTGGGTTCGGCGCCTGGAGCCTCCTGGGACCTAACCCTAACCCTAACCCCACACCGAACGGGGACCCTCCACCGAAACCTAAGCCGGCCTCGACCACTAACCCTGCACTGGAGCCGCCTTGCTGCATGGGCCCTCACTTCAGCCCTCGAGGGAGATCACGAGACCGGAGTCGCTTCGGCCCTGGCCACGTCCCTGGACCGAACCCTAACCCTAGCTAAGGCTCTCTCCCCAAGAGGACCCAACGCCAACGTCTGACAACACCACGCGCCTGGGGTCCGGAAGAGGTGCAGGCTGACTCGGCATGGAACCTGGAAGCTCACCAGGTCGTTTCCCAGGCCCGGCTGCAGCTGCCCAGAGGATTCCGGAGGCCTCCTCGACCAGGGGCCCAATCACGTGTGTGGCCTTGGCAGCCAAAGACGGATCCTGACCGGCACGGTCCCTTGTGCCCTCCACTCAGCCCTTCGGGGAGAACACTGCCCTGCTGTGGGTTGGGCGCCTGGAGCCTCCTGGGACCTAACCCTAACCCTAACCGTACCCCGAACCGGGACCCTCCACCGCAACGTAAGCCTGCCTCGAACCCTAACCCTGCAATGGAGCCGCCTTCTGGCATGGGCCCTCACTTCAGCCCTCGAGGGAGATCACGAGACTGGAGTCGATTCAGCCCTGGCGACGTCCCTGGACCAAACCCTAACCCTAGCTAAGGCTCGCTCCCCATGGGGACCCCATGCCAAAGTCTGACAAGACCACGCGCCTGGGGTCCAGAGGCGGTGCAGGCTGACTCGGCATGGAAGCTGCAAGCTCACCATGTGGTTTCCCAGGCCCGTGTGCAGCTGACCGAGAGGATTCCGGAGGCCTCCTCGAACAGGGGCCGATCGACGTGTGTGGCCTTGGCAGCCAAAGACGGATCCTGACCGGCACGGTCCCTTGTGCCCTCAACTCAGGCCTTCGGGAAGACCACTGCCCTGCTGTGGGTTCGGCGCCTGGAGCCTCCTGGGACCTAACCCTAACCCTAACCCCACACCGAACGGGGACCCTCCACCGAAACCTAAGCCGGCCTCGACCCCTAACCCTGCACTGGAGCCGCCTTGCTGCATGGGCCCTCACTTCAGCCCTCGAGGGAGATCACGAGACCGGAGTCGCTTCGGCCCTGGCCACGTCCCTGGACCGAACCCTAACCCTAGCTAAGGCTCTCTCCCCAAGAGGACCCAACGCCAACGTCTGACAACACCACGCGCCTGGGGTCCGGAAGAGGTGCAGGCTGACTCGGCATGGAACCTGGAAGCTCACCAGGTCGTTTCCCAGGCCCGGCTGCAGCTGCCCAGAGGATTCCGGAGGCCTCCTCGACCAGGGGCCCAATCACGTGTGTGGCCTTGGCAGCCAAAGACGGATCCTGACCGGCACGGTCCCTTGTGCCCTCCACTCAGCCCTTCGGGGAGAACACTGCCCTGCTGTGGGTTGGGCGCCTGGAGCCTCCTGGGACCTAACCCTAACCCTAACCGTACCCCGAACCGGGACCCTCCACCGCAACGTAAGCCTGCCTCGAACCCTAACCCTGCAATGGAGCCGCCTTCTGGCATGGGCCCTCACTTCAGCCCTCGAGGGAGATCACGAGACTGGAGTCGATTCAGCCCTGGCGACGTCCCTGGACCAAACCCTAACCCTAGCTAAGGCTCGCTCCCCATGGGGACCCCATGCCAAAGTCTGACAAGACCACGCGCCTGGGGTCCAGAGGCGGTGCAGGCTGACTCGGCATGGAAGCTGCAAGCTCACCATGTGGTTTCCCAGGCCCGTGTGCAGCTGACCGAGAGGATTCCGGAGGCCTCCTCGAACAGGGGCCGATCGACGTGTGTGGCCTTGGCAGCCAAAGACGGATCCTGACCGGCACGGTCCCTTGTGCCCTCAACTCAGGCCTTCGGGAAGACCACTGCCCTGCTGTGGGTTCGGCGCCTGGAGCCTCCTGGGACCTAACCCTAACCCTAACCCCACACCGAACGGGGACCCTCCACCGAAACCTAAGCCGGCCTCGACCCCTAACCCTGCACTGGAGCCGCCTTGCTGCATGGGCCCTCACTTCAGCCCTCGAGGGAGATCACGAGACCGGAGTCGCTTCGGCCCTGGCCACGTCCCTGGACTGAACCCTAACCCTAGCTAAGGCTCTCTCCCCAAGAGGACCCAACGCCAACGTCTGACAACACCACGCGCCTGGGGTCCGGAAGAGGTGCAGGCTGACTCGGCATGGAACCTGGAAGCTCACCAGGTCGTTTCCCAGGCCCGGCTGCAGCTGCCCAGAGGATTCCGGAGGCCTCCTCGACCAGGGGCCCAATCACGTGTGTGGCCTTGGCAGCCAAAGACGGATCCTGACCGGCACGGTCCCTTGTGCCCTCCACTCAGCCCTTCGGGGAGAACACTGCCCTGCTGTGGGTTGGGCGCCTGGAGCCTCCTGGGACCTAACCCTAACCCTAACCGTACCCCGAACCGGGACCCTCCACCGCAACGTAAGCCTGCCTCGAACCCTAACCCTGCAATGGAGCCGCCTTCTGGCATGGGCCCTCACTTCAGCCCTCGAGGGAGATCACGAGACTGGAGTCGATTCAGCCCTGGCGACGTCCCTGGACCAAACCCTAACCCTAGCTAAGGCTCGCTCCCCATGGGGACCCCATGCCAAAGTCTGACAAGACCACGCGCCTGGGGTCCAGAGGCGGTGCAGGCTGACTCGGCATGGAAGCTGCAAGCTCACCATGTGGTTTCCCAGGCCCGTGTGCAGCTGACCGAGAGGATTCCGGAGGCCTCCTCGAACAGGGGCCGATCGACGTGTGTGGCCTTGGCAGCCAAAGACGGATCCTGACCGGCACGGTCCCTTGTGCCCTCAACTCAGGCCTTCGGGAAGACCACTGCCCTGTTGTGGGTTCGGCGCCTGGAGCCTCCTGGGACCTAACCCTAACCCTAACCCCACACCGAACGGGGACCCTCCACCGAAACCTAAGCCGGCCTCGACCCCTAACCCTGCACTGGAGCCGCCTTGCTGCATGGGCCCTCACTTCAGCCCTCGAGGGAGATCACGAGACCGGAGTCGCTTCGGCCCTGGCCACGTCCCTGGACCGAACCCTAACCCTAGCTAAGGCTCTCTCCCCAAGAGGACCCAATGCTAACGTCTGACAACACCAAGCGCCTGGGGTCCGGAAGAGGTGCAGGCTGACTCGGCATGGAACCTGGAAGCTCACCATGTCGTTTGCCCGGCCCGGCTGCAGCTGCCCAGAGGATTCCGGAGGCCTCCTCGACCAGGGGCCCAATCACGTGTGTGGCCTTGGCAGCCAAAGACGGATCCTGACCGGCACGGTCCCTTGTGCCCTCCACTCAGCCATTCGGGGAGAACACTGCCCTGCTGTGGGTTGGGCGCCTGGAGCCTCCTGGGACCTAACCCTAACCCTAACCGTACCCCGAACCGGGACCCTCCACCGCAACATAAGCCTGCCTCGAACCCTAACCCTGCAATGGAGCCGCCTTCTGGCATGGGCCCTCACTTCAGCCCTCGAGGGAGATCACGAGACTGGAGTCGATTCAGCCCTGGCGACGTCCCTGGACCAAACCCTAACCCTAGCTAAGGCTCGCTCCCCATGGGGACCCCATGCCAAAGTCTGACAAGACCACGCGCCTGGGGTCCAGAGGCGGTGCAGGCTGACTCGGCATGGAAGCTGCAAGCTCACCATGTGGTTTCCCAGGCCCGTGTGCAGCTGACCGAGAGGATTCCGGAGGCCTCCTCGAACAGGGGCCGATCGACGTGTGTGGCCTTGGCAGCCAAAGACGGATCCTGACCGGCACGGTCCCTTGTGCCCTCAACTCAGGCCTTCGGGAAGACCACTGCCCTGCTGTGGGTTCGGCGCCTGGAGCCTCCTGGGACCTAACCCTAACCCTAACCCCACACCGAACGGGGACCCTCCACCGAAACCTAAGCCGGCCTCGACCCCTAACCCTGCACTGGAGCCGCCTTGCTGCATGGGCCCTCACTTCAGCCCTCGAGGGAGATCACGAGACCGGAGTCGCTTCGGCCCTGGCCACGTCCCTGGACCGAACCCTAACCCTAGCTAAGGCTCTCTCCCCAAGAGGACCCAACGCCAACGTCTGACAACACCACGCGCCTGGGTTCCGGAAGAGGTGCAGGCTGACTCGGCATGGAACCTGGAAGCTCACCAGGTCGTTTCCCAGGCCCGGCTGCAGCTGCCCAGAGGATTCCGGAGGCCTCCTCGACCAGGGGCCCAATCACGTGTGTGGCCTTGGCAGCCAAAGACGGATCCTGACCGGCACGGTCCCTTGTGCCCTCCACTCAGCCCTTCGGGGAGAACACTGCCCTGCTGTGGGTTGGGCGCCTGGAGCCTCCTGGGACCTAACCCTAACCCTAACCGTACCCCGAACCGGGACCCTCCACCGCAACGTAAGCCTGCCTCGAACCCTAACCCTGCAATGGAGCCGCCTTCTGGCATGGGCCCTCACTTCAGCCCTCGAGGGAGATCACGAGACTGGAGTCGATTCAGCCCTGGCGACGTCCCTGGACCAAACCCTAACCCTAGCTAAGGCTCGCTCCCCATGGGGACCCCATGCCAAAGTCTGACAAGACCACGCGCCTGGGGTCCAGAGGCGGTGCAGGCTGACTCGGCATGGAAGCTGCAAGCTCACCATGTGGTTTCCCAGGCCCGTGTGCAGCTGACCGAGAGGATTCCGGAGGCCTCCTCGAACAGGGGCCGATCGACGTGTGTGGCCTTGGCAGCCAAAGACGGATCCTGACCGGCACGGTCCCTTGTGCCCTCAACTCAGGCCTTCGGGAAGACCACTGCCCTGCTGTGGGTTCGGCGCCTGGAGCCTCCTGGGACCTAACCCTAACCCTAACCCCACACCGAACGGGGACCCTCCACCGAAACCTAAGCCGGCCTCGACCCCTAACCCTGCACTGGAGCCGCCTTGCTGCATGGGCCCTCACTTCAGCCCTCGAGGGAGATCACGAGACCGGAGTCGCTTCGGCCCTGGCCACGTCCCTGGACCGAACCCTAACCCTAGCTAAGGCTCTCTCCCCAAGAGGACCCAACGCCAACGTCTGACAACACCACGCGCCTGGGTTCCGGAAGAGGTGCAGGCTGACTCGGCATGGAACCTGGAAGCTCACCAGGGCGTTTCCCAGGCCCGGCTGCAGCTGCCCAGAGGATTCCGGAGGCCTCCTCGACCAGGGGCCCAATCACGTGTGTGGCCTTGGCAGCCAAAGACGGATCCTGACCGGCACGGTCCCTTGTGCCCTCCACTCAGCCCTTCGGGGAGAACACTGCCCTGCTGTGGGTTGGGCGCCTGGAGCCTCCTGGGACCTAACCCTAACCCTAACCGTACCCCGAACCGGGACCCTCCACCGCAACGTAAGCCTGCCTCGAACCCTAACCCTGCAATGGAGCCGCCTTCTGGCATGGGCCCTCACTTCAGCCCTCGAGGGAGATCACGAGACTGGAGTCGATTCAGCCCTGGCGACGTCCCTGGACCAAACCCTAACCCTAGCTAAGGCTCGCTCCCCATGGGGACCCCATGCCAAAGTCTGACAAGACCACGCGCCTGGGGTCCAGAGGCGGTGCAGGCTGACTCGGCATGGAAGCTGCAAGCTCACCATGTGGTTTCCCAGGCCCGTGTGCAGCTGACCGAGAGGATTCCGGAGGCCTCCTCGAACAGGGGCCGATCGACGTGTGTGGCCTTGGCAGCCAAAGACGGATCCTGACCGGCACGGTCCCTTGTGCCCTCAACTCAGGCCTTCGGGAAGACCACTGCCCTGTTGTGGGTTCGGCGCCTGGAGCCTCCTGGGACCTAACCCTAACCCTAACCCCACACCGAACGGGGACCCTCCACCGAAACCTAAGCCGGCCTCGACCCCTAACCCTGCACTGGAGCCGCCTTGCTGCATGGGCCCTCACTTCAGCCCTCGAGGGAGATCACGAGACCGGAGTCGCTTCGGCCCTGGCCACGTCCCTGGACCGAACCCTAACCCTAGCTAAGGCTCTCTCCCCAAGAGGACCCAATGCTAACGTCTGACAACACCAAGCGCCTGGGGTCCGGAAGAGGTGCAGGCTGACTCGGCATGGAACCTGGAAGCTCACCATGTCGTTTGCCCGGCCCGGCTGCAGCTGCCCAGAGGATTCCGGAGGCCTCCTCGACCAGGGGCCCAATCACGTGTGTGGCCTTGGCAGCCAAAGACGGATCCTGACCGGCACGGTCCCTTGTGCCCTCCACTCAGCCATTCGGGGAGAACACTGCCCTGCTGTGGGTTGGGCGCCTGGAGCCTCCTGGGACCTAACCCTAACCCTAACCGTACCCCGAACCGGGACCCTCCACCGCAACGTAAGCCTGCCTCGAAACCTAACCCTGCAATGGAGCCGCCTTCTGGCATGGGCCCTCACTTCAGCCCTCGAGGGAGATCACGAGACTGGAGTCGATTCAGCCCTGGCGACGTCCCTGGACCAAACCCTAACCCTAGCTAAGGCTCGCTCCCCATGGGGACCCCATGCCAAAGTCTGACAAGACCACGCGCCTGGGGTCCAGAGGCGGTGCAGGCTGACTCGGCATGGAAGCTGCAAGCTCACCATGTGGTTTCCCAGGCCCGTGTGCAGCTGACCGAGAGGATTCCGGAGGCCTCCTCGAACAGGGGCCGATCGACGTGTGTGGCCTTGGCAGCCAAAGACGGATCCTGACCGGCACGGTCCCTTGTGCCCTCAACTCAGGCCTTCGGGAAGACCACTGCCCTGCTGTGGGTTCGGCGCCTGGAGCCTCCTGGGACCTAACCCTAACCCTAACCCCACACCGAACGGGGACCCTCCACCGAAACCTAAGCCGGCCTCGACCCCTAACCCTGCACTGGAGCCGCCTTGCTGCATGGGCCCTCACTTCAGCCCTCGAGGGAGATCACGAGACCGGAGTCGCTTCGGCCCTGGCCACGTCCCTGGACCGAACCCTAACCCTAGCTAAGGCTCTCTCCCCAAGAGGACCCAACGCCAACGTCTGACAACACCACGCGCCTGGGTTCCGGAAGAGGTGCAGGCTGACTCGGCATGGAACCTGGAAGCTCACCAGGTCGTTTCCCAGGCCCGGCTGCAGCTGCCCAGAGGATTCCGGAGGCCTCCTCGACCAGGGGCCCAATCACGTGTGTGGCCTTGGCAGCCAAAGACGGATCCTGACCGGCACGGTCCCTTGTGCCCTCCACTCAGCCCTTCGGGGAGAACACTGCCCTGCTGTGGGTTGGGCGCCTGGAGCCTCCTGGGACCTAACCCTAACCCTAACCGTACCCCGAACCGGGACCCTCCACCGCAACGTAAGCCTGCCTCGAACCCTAACCCTGCAATGGAGCCGCCTTCTGGCATGGGCCCTCACTTCAGCCCTCGAGGGAGATCACGAGACTGGAGTCGATTCAGCCCTGGCGACGTCCCTGGACCAAACCCTAACCCTAGCTAAGGCTCGCTCCCCATGGGGACCCCATGCCAAAGTCTGACAAGACCACGCGCCTGGGGTCCAGAGGCGGTGCAGGCTGACTCGGCATGGAAGCTGCAAGCTCACCATGTGGTTTCCCAGGCCCGTGTGCAGCTGACCGAGAGGATTCCGGAGGCCTCCTCGAACAGGGGCCGATCGACGTGTGTGGCCTTGGCAGCCAAAGACGGATCCTGACCGGCACGGTCCCTTGTGCCCTCAACTCAGGCCTTCGGGAAGACCACTGCCCTGCTGTGGGTTCGGCGCCTGGAGCCTCCTGGGACCTAACCCTAACCCTAACCCCACACCGAACGGGGACCCTCCACCGAAACCTAAGCCGGCCTCGACCCCTAACCCTGCACTGGAGCCGCCTTGCTGCATGGGCCCTCACTTCAGCCCTCGAGGGAGATCACGAGACCGGAGTCGCTTCGGCCCTGGCCACGTCCCTGGACCGAACCCTAACCCTAGCTAAGGCTCTCTCCCCAAGAGGACCCAACGCCAACGTCTGACAACACCACGCGCCTGGGGTCCGGAAGAGGTGCAGGCTGACTCGGCATGGAACCTGGAAGCTCACCAGGTCGTTTCCCAGGCCCGGCTGCAGCTGCCCAGAGGATTCCGGAGGCCTCCTCGACCAGGGGCCCAATCACGTGTGTGGCCTTGGCAGCCAAAGACGGATCCTGACCGGCACGGTCCCTTGTGCCCTCCACTCAGCCCTTCGGGGAGAACACTGCCCTGCTGTGGGTTGGGCGCCTGGAGCCTCCTGGGACCTAACCCTAACCCTAACCGTACCCCGAACCGGGACCCTCCACCGCAACGTAAGCCTGCCTCGAACCCTAACCCTGCAATGGAGCCGCCTTCTGGCATGGGCCCTCACTTCAGCCCTCGAGGGAGATCACGAGACTGGAGTCGATTCAGCCCTGGCGACGTCCCTGGACCAAACCCTAACCCTAGCTAAGGCTCGCTCCCCATGGGGACCCCATGCCAAAGTCTGACAAGACCACGCGCCTGGGGTCCAGAGGCGGTGCAGGCTGACTCGGCATGGAAGCTGCAAGCTCACCATGTGGTTTCCCAGGCCCGTGTGCAGCTGACCGAGAGGATTCCGGAGGCCTCCTCGAACAGGGGCCGATCGACGTGTGTGGCCTTGGCAGCCAAAGACGGATCCTGACCGGCACGGTCCCTTGTGCCCTCAACTCAGGCCTTCGGGAAGACCACTGCCCTGCTGTGGGTTCGGCGCCTGGAGCCTCCTGGGACCTAACCCTAACCCTAACCCCACACCGAACGGGGACCCTCCACCGAAACCTAAGCCGGCCTCGACCCCTAACCCTGCACTGGAGCCGCCTTGCTGCATGGGCCCTCACTTCAGCCCTCGAGGGAGATCACGAGACCGGAGTCGCTTCGGCCCTGGCCACGTCCCTGGACCGAACCCTAACCCTAGCTAAGGCTCTCTCCCCAAGAGGACCCAACGCCAACGTCTGACAACACCACGCGCCTGGGGTCCGGAAGAGGTGCAGGCTGACTCGGCATGGAACCTGGAAGCTCACCAGGTCGTTTCCCAGGCCCGGCTGCAGCTGCCCAGAGGATTCCGGAGGCCTCCTCGACCAGGGGCCCAATCACGTGTGTGGCCTTGGCAGCCAAAGACGGATCCTGACCGGCACTGTCCCTTGTGCCCTCCACTCAGCCCTTCGGGGAGAACACTGCCCTGCTGTGGGTTGGGCGCCTGGAGCCTCCTGGGACCTAACCCTAACCCTAACCGTACCCCGAACCGGGACCCTCCACCGCAACGTAAGCCTGCCTCGAACCCTAACCCTGCAATGGAGCCGCCTTCTGGCATGGGCCCTCACTTCAGCCCTCGAGGGAGATCACGAGACTGGAGTCGATTCAGCCCTGGCGACGTCCCTGGACCAAACCCTAACCCTAGCTAAGGCTCGCTCCCCATGGGGACCCCATGCCAAAGTCTGACAAGACCACGCGCCTGGGGTCCAGAGGCGGTGCAGGCTGACTCGGCATGGAAGCTGCAAGCTCACCATGTGGTTTCCCAGGCCCGTGTGCAGCTGACCGAGAGGATTCCGGAGGCCTCCTCGAACAGGGGCCGATCGACGTGTGTGGCCTTGGCAGCCAAAGACGGATCCTGACCGGCACGGTCCCTTGTGCCCTCAACTCAGGCCTTCGGGAAGACCACTGCCCTGCTGTGGGTTCGGCGCCTGGAGCCTCCTGGGACCTAACCCTAACCCTAACCCCACACCGAACGGGGACCCTCCACCGAAACCTAAGCCGGCCTCGACCCCTAACCCTGCACTGGAGCCGCCTTGCTGCATGGGCCCTCACTTCAGCCCTCGAGGGAGATCACGAGACCGGAGTCGCTTCGGCCCTGGCCACGTCCCTGGACCGAACCCTAACCCTAGCTAAGGCTCTCTCCCCAAGAGGACCCAACGCCAACGTCTGACAACACCACGCGCCTGGGGTCCGGAAGAGGTGCAGGCTGACTCGGCATGGAACCTGGAAGCTCACCAGGTCGTTTCCCAGGCCCGGCTGCAGCTGCCCAGAGGATTCCGGAGGCCTCCTCGACCAGGGGCCCAATCACGTGTGTGGCCTTGGCAGCCAAAGACGGATCCTGACCGGCACGGTCCCTTGTGCCCTCCACTCAGCCCTTCGGGGAGAACACTGCCCTGCTGTGGGTTGGGCGCCTGGAGCCTCCTGGGACCTAACCCTAACCCTAACCGTACCCTGAACCGGGACCCTCCACCGCAACGTAAGCCTGCCTCGAACCCTAACCCTGCAATGGAGCCGCCTTCTGGCATGGGCCCTCACTTCAGCCCTCGAGGGAGATCACGAGACTGGAGTCGATTCAGCCCTGGCGACGTCCCTGGACCAAACCCTAACCCTAGCTAAGGCTCGCTCCCCATGGGGACCCCATGCCAAAGTCTGACAAGACCACGCGCCTGGGGTCCAGAGGCAGTGCAGGCTGACTCGGCATGGAAGCTGCAAGCTCACCATGTGGCTTCCCAGGCCCGTGTGCAGCTGACCGAGAGGATTCCGGAGGCCTCCTCGAACAGGGGCCGATCGACGTGTGTGGCCTTGGCAGCCAAAGACGGATCCTGACCGGCACGGTCCCTTGTGCCCTCAACTCAGGCCTTCGGGAAGACCACTGCCCTGCTGTGGGTTCGGCGCCTGGAGCCTCCTGGGACCTAACCCTAACCCTAACCCCACACCGAACGGGGACCCTCCACCGAAACCTAAGCCGGCCTCGACCCCTAACCCTGCACTGGAGCCGCCTTGCTGCATGGGCCCTCACTTCAGCCCTCGAGGGAGATCACGAGACCGGAGTCGCTTCGGCCCTGGCCACGTCCCTGGACCGAACCCTAACCCTAGCTAAGGCTCTCTCCCCAAGAGGACCCAACGCCAACGTCTGACAACACCACGCGCCTGGGGTCCGGAAGAGGTGCAGGCTGACTCGGCATGGAACCTGGAAGCTCACCAGGTCGTTTCCCAGGCCCGGCTGCAGCTGCCCAGAGGATTCCGGAGGCCTCCTCGACCAGGGGCCCAATCACGTGTGTGGCCTTGGCAGCCAAAGACGGATCCTGACCGGCACGGTCCCTTGTGCCCTCCACTCAGCCCTTCGGGGAGAACACTGCCCTGCTGTGGGTTGGGCGCCTGGAGCCTCCTGGGACCTAACCCTAACCCTAACCGTACCCCGAACCGGGACCCTCCACCGCAACGTAAGCCTGCCTCGAACCCTAACCCTGCAATGGAGCCGCCTTCTGGCATGGGCCCTCACTTCAGCCCTCGAGGGAGATCACGAGACTGGAGTCGATTCAGCCCTGGCGACGTCCCTGGACCAAACCCTAACCCTAGCTAAGGCTCGCTCCCCATGGGGACCCCATGCCAAAGTCTGACAAGACCACGCGCCTGGGGTCCAGAGGCGGTGCAGGCTGACTCGGCATGGAAGCTGCAAGCTCACCATGTGGTTTCCCAGGCCCGTGTGCAGCTGACCGAGAGGATTCCGGAGGCCTCCTCGAACAGGGGCCGATCGACGTGTGTGGCCTTGGCAGCCAAAGACGGATCCTGACCGGCACGGTCCCTTGTGCCCTCAACTCAGGCCTTCGGGAAGACCACTGCCCTGCTGTGGGTTCGGCGCCTGGAGCCTCCTGGGACCTAACCCTAACCCTAACCCCACACCGAACGGGGACCCTCCACCGAAACCTAAGCCGGCCTCGACCCCTAACCCTGCACTGGAGCCGCCTTGCTGCATGGGCCCTCACTTCAGCCCTCGAGGGAGATCACGAGACCGGAGTCGCTTCGGCCCTGGCCACGTCCCTGGACCGAACCCTAACCCTAGCTAAGGCTCTCTCCCCAAGAGGACCCAACGCCAACGTCTGACAACACCACGCGCCTGGGTTCCGGAAGAGGTGCAGGCTGACTCGGCATGGAACCTGGAAGCTCACCAGGTCGTTTCCCAGGCCCGGCTGCAGCTGCCCAGAGGATTCCGGAGGCCTCCTCGACCAGGGGCCCAATCACGTGTGTGGCCTTGGCAGCCAAAGACGGATCCTGACCGGCACGGTCCCTTGTGCCCTCCACTCAGCCCTTCGGGGAGAACACTGCCCTGCTGTGGGTTGGGCGCCTGGAGCCTCCTGGGACCTAACCCTAACCCTAACCGTACCCCGAACCGGGACCCTCCACCGCAACGTAAGCCTGCCTCGAACCCTAACCCTGCAATGGAGCCGCCTTCTGGCATGGGCCCTCACTTCAGCCCTCGAGGGAGATCACGAGACTGGAGTCGATTCAGCCCTGGCGACGTCCCTGGACCAAACCCTAACCCTAGCTAAGGCTCGCTCCCCATGGGGACCCCATGCCAAAGTCTGACAAGACCACGCGCCTGGGGTCCAGAGGCGGTGCAGGCTGACTCGGCATGGAAGCTGCAAGCTCACCATGTGGTTTCCCAGGCCCGTGTGCAGCTGACCGAGAGGATTCCGGAGGCCTCCTCGAACAGGGGCCGATCGACGTGTGTGGCCTTGGCAGCCAAAGACGGATCCTGACCGGCACGGTCCCTTGTGCCCTCAACTCAGGCCTTCGGGAAGACGACTGCCCTGCTGTGGGTTCGGCGCCTGGAGCCTCCTGGGACCTAACCCTAACCCTAACCCCACACCGAACGGGGACCCTCCACCGAAACCTAAGCCGGCCTCGACCCCTAACCCTGCACTGGAGCCGCCTTGCTGCATGGGCCCTCACTTCAGCCCTCGAGGGAGATCACGAGACCGGAGTCGCTTCGGCCCTGGCCACGTCCCTGGACCGAACCCTAACCCTAGCTAAGGCTCTCTCCCCAAGAGGACCCAACGCCAACGTCTGACAACACCACGCGCCTGGGGTCCGGAAGAGGTGCAGGCTGACTCGGCATGGAACCTGGAAGCTCACCAGGTCGTTTCCCAGGCCCGGCTGCAGCTGCCCAGAGGATTCCGGAGGCCTCCTCGACCAGGGGCCCAATCACGTGTGTGGCCTTGGCAGCCAAAGACGGATCCTGACCGGCACGGTCCCTTGTGCCCTCCACTCAGCCCTTCGGGGAGAACACTGCCCTGCTGTGGGTTGGGCGCCTGGAGCCTCCTGGGACCTAACCCTAACCCTAACCGTACCCCGAACCGGGACCCTCCACCGCAACGTAAGCCTGCCTCGAACCCTAACCCTGCAATGGAGCCGCCTTCTGGCATGGGCCCTCACTTCAGCCCTCGAGGGAGATCACGAGACTGGAGTCGATTCAGCCCTGGCGACGTCCCTGGACCAAACCCTAACCCTAGCTAAGGCTCGCTCCCCATGGGGACCCCATGCCAAAGTCTGACAAGACCACGCGCCTGGGGTCCAGAGGCGGTGCAGGCTGACTCGGCATGGAAGCTGCAAGCTCACCATGTGGTTTCCCAGGCCCGTGTGCAGCTGACCGAGAGGATTCCGGAGGCCTCCTCGAACAGGGGCCGATCGACGTGTGTGGCCTTGGCAGCCAAAGACGGATCCTGACCGGCACGGTCCCTTGTGCCCTCAACTCAGGCCTTCGGGAAGACCACTGCCCTGCTGTGGGTTCGGCGCCTGGAGCCTCCTGGGACCTAACCCTAACCCTAACCCCACACCGAACGGGGACCCTCCACCGAAACCTAAGCCGGCCTCGACCCCTAACCCTGCACTGGAGCCGCCTTGCTGCATGGGCCCTCACTTCAGCCCTCGAGGGAGATCACGAGACCGGAGTCGCTTCGGCCCTGGCCACGTCCCTGGACCGAACCCTAACCCTAGCTAAGGCTCTCTCCCCAAGAGGACCCAACGCCAACGTCTGACAACACCACGCGCCTGGGGTCCGGAAGAGGTGCAGGCTGACTCGGCATGGAACCTGGAAGCTCACCAGGTCGTTTCCCAGGCCCGGCTGCAGCTGCCCAGAGGATTCCGGAGGCCTCCTCGACCAGGGGCCCAATCACGTGTGTGGCCTTGGCAGCCAAAGACGGATCCTGACCGGCACTGTCCCTTGTGCCCTCCACTCAGCCCTTCGGGGAGAACACTGCCCTGCTGTGGGTTGGGCGCCTGGAGCCTCCTGGGACCTAACCCTAACCCTAACCGTACCCCGAACCGGGACCCTCCACCGCAACGTAAGCCTGCCTCGAACCCTAACCCTGCAATGGAGCCGCCTTCTGGCATGGGCCCTCACTTCAGCCCTCGAGGGAGATCACGAGACTGGAGTCGATTCAGCCCTGGCGACGTCCCTGGACCAAACCCTAACCCTAGCTAAGGCTCGCTCCCCATGGGGACCCCATGCCAAAGTCTGACAAGACCACGCGCCTGGGGTCCAGAGGCGGTGCAGGCTGACTCGGCATGGAAGCTGCAAGCTCACCATGTGGTTTCCCAGGCCCGTGTGCAGCTGACCGAGAGGATTCCGGAGGCCTCCTCGAACAGGGGCCGATCGACGTGTGTGGCCTTGGCAGCCAAAGACGGATCCTGACCGGCACGGTCCCTTGTGCCCTCAACTCAGGCCTTCGGGAAGACCACTGCCCTGCTGTGGGTTCGGCGCCTGGAGCCTCCTGGGACCTAACCCTAACCCTAACCCCACACCGAACGGGGACCCTCCACCGAAACCTAAGCCGGCCTCGACCCCTAACCCTGCACTGGAGCCGCCTTGCTGCATGGGCCCTCACTTCAGCCCTCGAGGGAGATCACGAGACCGGAGTCGCTTCGGCCCTGGCCACGTCCCTGGACCGAACCCTAACCCTAGCTAAGGCTCTCTCCCCAAGAGGACCCAACGCCAACGTCTGACAACACCACGCGCCTGGGTTCCGGAAGAGGTGCAGGCTGACTCGGCATGGAACCTGGAAGCTCACCAGGTCGTTTCCCAGGCCCGGCTGCAGCTGCCCAGAGGATTCCGGAGGCCTCCTCGACCAGGGGCCCAATCACGTGTGTGGCCTTGGCAGCCAAAGACGGATCCTGACCGGCACGGTCCCTTGTGCCCTCCACTCAGCCCTTCGGGGAGAACACTGCCCTGCTGTGGGTTGGGCGCCTGGAGCCTCCTGGGACCTAACCCTAACCCTAACCGTACCCCGAACCGGGACCCTCCACCGCAACGTAAGCCTGCCTCGAACCCTAACCCTGCAATGGAGCCGCCTTCTGGCATGGGCCCTCACTTCAGCCCTCGAGGGAGATCACGAGACTGGAGTCGATTCAGCCCTGGCGACGTCCCTGGACCAAACCCTAACCCTAGCTAAGGCTCGCTCCCCATGGGGACCCCATGCCAAAGTCTGACAAGACCACGCGCCTGGGGTCCAGAGGCGGTGCAGGCTGACTCGGCATGGAAGCTGCAAGCTCACCATGTGGCTTCCCAGGCCCGTGTGCAGCTGACCGAGAGGATTCCGGAGGCCTCCTCGAACAGGGGCCGATCGACGTGTGTGGCCTTGGCAGCCAAAGACGGATCCTGACCGGCACGGTCCCTTGTGCCCTCAACTCAGGCCTTCGGGAAGACCACTGCCCTGCTGTGGGTTCGGCGCCTGGAGCCTCCTGGGACCTAACCCTAACCCTAACCCCACACCGAACGGGGACCCTCCACCGAAACCTAAGCCGGCCTCGACCCCTAACCCTGCACTGGAGCCGCCTTGCTGCATGGGCCCTCACTTCAGCCCTCGAGGGAGATCACGAGACCGGAGTCGCTTCGGCCCTGGCCACGTCCCTGGACCGAACCCTAACCCTAGCTAAGGCTCTCTCCCCAAGAGGACCCAACGCCAACGTCTGACAACACCACGCGCCTGGGGTCCGGAAGAGGTGCAGGCTGACTCGGCATGGAACCTGGAAGCTCACCAGGTCGTTTCCCAGGCCCGGCTGCAGCTGCCCAGAGGATTCCGGAGGCCTCCTCGACCAGGGGCCCAATCACGTGTGTGGCCTTGGCAGCCAAAGACGGATCCTGACCGGCACGGTCCCTTGTGCCCTCCACTCAGCCCTTCGGGGAGAACACTGCCCTGCTGTGGGTTGGGCGCCTGGAGCCTCCTGGGACCTAACCCTAACCCTAACCGTACCCCGAACCGGGACCCTCCACCGCAACGTAAGCCTGCCTCGAACCCTAACCCTGCAATGGAGCCGCCTTCTGGCATGGGCCCTCACTTCAGCCCTCGAGGGAGATCACGAGACTGGAGTCGATTCAGCCCTGGCGACGTCCCTGGACCAAACCCTAACCCTAGCTAAGGCTCGCTCCCCATGGGGACCCCATGCCAAAGTCTGACAAGACCACGCGCCTGGGGTCCAGAGGCGGTGCAGGCTGACTCGGCATGGAAGCTGCAAGCTCACCATGTGGTTTCCCAGGCCCGTGTGCAGCTGACCGAGAGGATTCCGGAGGCCTCCTCGAACAGGGGCCGATCGACGTGTGTGGCCTTGGCAGCCAAAGACGGATCCTGACCGGCACGGTCCCTTGTGCCCTCAACTCAGGCCTTCGGGAAGACCACTGCCCTGCTGTGGGTTCGGCGCCTGGAGCCTCCTGGGACCTAACCCTAACCCTAACCCCACACCGAACGGGGACCCTCCACCGAAACCTAAGCCGGCCTCGACCCCTAACCCTGCACTGGAGCCGCCTTGCTGCATGGGCCCTCACTTCAGCCCTCGAGGGAGATCACGAGACCGGAGTCGCTTCGGCCCTGGCCACGTCCCTGGACCGAACCCTAACCCTAGCTAAGGCTCTCTCCCCAAGAGGACCCAACGCCAACGTCTGACAACACCACGCGCCTGGGGTCCGGAAGAGGTGCAGGCTGACTCGGCATGGAACCTGGAAGCTCACCAGGTCGTTTCCCAGGCCCGGCTGCAGCTGCCCAGAGGATTCCGGAGGCCTCCTCGACCAGGGGCCCAATCACGTGTGTGGCCTTGGCAGCCAAAGACGGATCCTGACCGGCACTGTCCCTTGTGCCCTCCACTCAGCCCTTCGGGGAGAACACTGCCCTGCTGTGGGTTGGGCGCCTGGAGCCTCCTGGGACCTAACCCTAACCCTAACCGTACCCCGAACCGGGACCCTCCACCGCAACGTAAGCCTGCCTCGAACCCTAACCCTGCAATGGAGCCGCCTTCTGGCATGGGCCCTCACTTCAGCCCTCGAGGGAGATCACGAGACTGGAGTCGATTCAGCCCTGGCGACGTCCCTGGACCAAACCCTAACCCTAGCTAAGGCTCGCTCCCCATGGGGACCCCATGCCAAAGTCTGACAAGACCACGCGCCTGGGGTCCAGAGGCGGTGCAGGCTGACTCGGCATGGAAGCTGCAAGCTCACCATGTGGTTTCCCAGGCCCGTGTGCAGCTGACCGAGAGGATTCCGGAGGCCTCCTCGAACAGGGGCCGATCGACGTGTGTGGCCTTGGCAGCCAAAGACGGATCCTGACCGGCACGGTCCCTTGTGCCCTCAACTCAGGCCTTCGGGAAGACCACTGCCCTGCTGTGGGTTCGGCGCCTGGAGCCTCCTGGGACCTAACCCTAACCCTAACCCCACACCGAACGGGGACCCTCCACCGAAACCTAAGCCGGCCTCGACCCCTAACCCTGCACTGGAGCCGCCTTGCTGCATGGGCCCTCACTTCAGCCCTCGAGGGAGATCACGAGACCGGAGTCGCTTCGGCCCTGGCCACGTCCCTGGACCGAACCCTAACCCTAGCTAAGGCTCTCTCCCCAAGAGGACCCAACGCCAACGTCTGACAACACCACGCGCCTGGGTTCCGGAAGAGGTGCAGGCTGACTCGGCATGGAACCTGGAAGCTCACCAGGTCGTTTCCCAGGCCCGGCTGCAGCTGCCCAGAGGATTCCGGAGGCCTCCTCGACCAGGGGCCCAATCACGTGTGTGGCCTTGGCAGCCAAAGACGGATCCTGACCGGCACGGTCCCTTGTGCCCTCCACTCAGCCCTTCGGGGAGAACACTGCCCTGCTGTGGGTTGGGCGCCTGGAGCCTCCTGGGACCTAACCCTAACCCTAACCGTACCCTGAACCGGGACCCTCCACCGCAACGTAAGCCTGCCTCGAACCCTAACCCTGCAATGGAGCCGCCTTCTGGCATGGGCCCTCACTTCAGCCCTCGAGGGAGATCACGAGACTGGAGTCGATTCAGCCCTGGCGACGTCCCTGGACCAAACCCTAACCCTAGCTAAGGCTCGCTCCCCATGGGGACCCCATGCCAAAGTCTGACAAGACCACGCGCCTGGGGTCCAGAGGCGGTGCAGGCTGACTCGGCATGGAAGCTGCAAGCTCACCATGTGGCTTCCCAGGCCCGTGTGCAGCTGACCGAGAGGATTCCGGAGGCCTCCTCGAACAGGGGCCGATCGACGTGTGTGGCCTTGGCAGCCAAAGACGGATCCTGACCGGCACGGTCCCTTGTGCCCTCAACTCAGGCCTTCGGGAAGACCACTGCCCTGCTGTGGGTTCGGCGCCTGGAGCCTCCTGGGACCTAACCCTAACCCTAACCCCACACCGAACGGGGACCCTCCACCGAAACCTAAGCCGGCCTCGACCCCTAACCCTGCACTGGAGCCGCCTTGCTGCATGGGCCCTCACTTCAGCCCTCGAGGGAGATCACGAGACCGGAGTCGCTTCGGCCCTGGCCACGTCCCTGGACCGAACCCTAACCCTAGCTAAGGCTCTCTCCCCAAGAGGACCCAACGCCAACGTCTGACAACACCACGCGCCTGGGGTCCGGAAGAGGTGCAGGCTGACTCGGCATGGAACCTGGAAGCTCACCAGGTCGTTTCCCAGGCCCGGCTGCAGCTGCCCAGAGGATTCCGGAGGCCTCCTCGACCAGGGGCCCAATCACGTGTGTGGCCTTGGCAGCCAAAGACGGATCCTGACCGGCACGGTCCCTTGTGCCCTCCACTCAGCCCTTCGGGGAGAACACTGCCCTGCTGTGGGTTGGGCGCCTGGAGCCTCCTGGGACCTAACCCTAACCCTAACCGTACCCCGAACCGGGACCCTCCACCGCAACGTAAGCCTGCCTCGAACCCTAACCCTGCAATGGAGCCGCCTTCTGGCATGGGCCCTCACTTCAGCCCTCGAGGGAGATCACGAGACTGGAGTCGATTCAGCCCTGGCGACGTCCCTGGACCAAACCCTAACCCTAGCTAAGGCTCGCTCCCCATGGGGACCCCATGCCAAAGTCTGACAAGACCACGCGCCTGGGGTCCAGAGGCGGTGCAGGCTGACTCGGCATGGAAGCTGCAAGCTCACCATGTGGTTTCCCAGGCCCGTGTGCAGCTGACCGAGAGGATTCCGGAGGCCTCCTCGAACAGGGGCCGATCGACGTGTGTGGCCTTGGCAGCCAAAGACGGATCCTGACCGGCACGGTCCCTTGTGCCCTCAACTCAGGCCTTCGGGAAGACGACTGCCCTGCTGTGGGTTCGGCGCCTGGAGCCTCCTGGGACCTAACCCTAACCCTAACCCCACACCGAACGGGGACCCTCCACCGAAACCTAAGCCGGCCTCGACCCCTAACCCTGCACTGGAGCCGCCTTGCTGCATGGGCCCTCACTTCAGCCCTCGAGGGAGATCACGAGACCGGAGTCGCTTCGGCCCTGGCCACGTCCCTGGACCGAACCCTAACCCTAGCTAAGGCTCTCTCCCCAAGAGGACCCAACGCCAACGTCTGACAACACCACGCGCCTGGGTTCCGGAAGAGGTGCAGGCTGACTCGGCATGGAACCTGGAAGCTCACCAGGTCGTTTCCCAGGCCCGGCTGCAGCTGCCCAGAGGATTCCGGAGGCCTCCTCGACCAGGGGCCCAATCACGTGTGTGGCCTTGGCAGCCAAAGACGGATCCTGACCGGCACGGTCCCTTGTGCCCTCCACTCAGCCCTTCGGGGAGAACACTGCCCTGCTGTGGGTTGGGCGCCTGGAGCCTCCTGGGACCTAACCCTAACCCTAACCGTACCCCGAACCGGGACCCTCCACCGCAACGTAAGCCTGCCTCGAACCCTAACCCTGCAATGGAGCCGCCTTCTGGCATGGGCCCTCACTTCAGCCCTCGAGGGAGATCACGAGACTGGAGTCGATTCAGCCCTGGCGACGTCCCTGGACCAAACCCTAACCCTAGCTAAGGCTCGCTCCCCATGGGGACCCCATGCCAAAGTCTGACAAGACCACGCGCCTGGGGTCCAGAGGCGGTGCAGGCTGACTCGGCATGGAAGCTGCAAGCTCACCATGTGGTTTCCCAGGCCCGTGTGCAGCTGACCGAGAGGATTCCGGAGGCCTCCTCGAACAGGGGCCGATCGACGTGTGTGGCCTTGGCAGCCAAAGACGGATCCTGACCGGCACGGTCCCTTGTGCCCTCAACTCAGGCCTTCGGGAAGACGACTGCCCTGCTGTGGGTTCGGCGCCTGGAGCCTCCTGGGACCTAACCCTAACCCTAACCCCACACCGAACGGGGACCCTCCACCGAAACCTAAGCCGGCCTCGACCCCTAACCCTGCACTGGAGCCGCCTTGCTGCATGGGCCCTCACTTCAGCCCTCGAGGGAGATCACGAGACCGGAGTCGCTTCGGCCCTGGCCACGTCCCTGGACCGAACCCTAACCCTAGCTAAGGCTCTCTCCCCAAGAGGACCCAACGCCAACGTCTGACAACACCACGCGCCTGGGGTCCGGAAGAGGTGCAGGCTGACTCGGCATGGAACCTGGAAGCTCACCAGGTCGTTTCCCAGGCCCGGCTGCAGCTGCCCAGAGGATTCCGGAGGCCTCCTCGACCAGGGGCCCAATCACGTGTGTGGCCTTGGCAGCCAAAGACGGATCCTGACCGGCACGGTCCCTTGTGCCCTCCACTCAGCCCTTCGGGGAGAACACTGCCCTGCTGTGGGTTGGGCGCCTGGAGCCTCCTGGGACCTAACCCTAACCCTAACCGTACCCCGAACCGGGACCCTCCACCGCAACGTAAGCCTGCCTCGAACCCTAACCCTGCAATGGAGCCGCCTTCTGGCATGGGCCCTCACTTCAGCCCTCGAGGGAGATCACGAGACTGGAGTCGATTCAGCCCTGGCGACGTCCCTGGACCAAACCCTAACCCTAGCTAAGGCTCGCTCCCCATGGGGACCCCATGCCAAAGTCTGACAAGACCACGCGCCTGGGGTCCAGAGGCGGTGCAGGCTGACTCGGCATGGAAGCTGCAAGCTCACCATGTGGTTTCCCAGGCCCGTGTGCAGCTGACCGAGAGGATTCCGGAGGCCTCCTCGAACAGGGGCCGATCGACGTGTGTGGCCTTGGCAGCCAAAGACGGATCCTGACCGGCACGGTCCCTTGTGCCCTCAACTCAGGCCTTCGGGAAGACCACTGCCCTGCTGTGGGTTCGGCGCCTGGAGCCTCCTGGGACCTAACCCTAACCCTAACCCCACACCGAACGGGGACCCTCCACCGAAACCTAAGCCGGCCTCGACCCCTAACCCTGCACTGGAGCCGCCTTGCTGCATGGGCCCTCACTTCAGCCCTCGAGGGAGATCACGAGACCGGAGTCGCTTCGGCCCTGGCCACGTCCCTGGACCGAACCCTAACCCTAGCTAAGGCTCTCTCCCCAAGAGGACCCAACGCCAACGTCTGACAACACCACGCGCCTGGGGTCCGGAAGAGGTGCAGGCTGACTCGGCATGGAACCTGGAAGCTCACCAGGTCGTTTCCCAGGCCCGGCTGCAGCTGCCCAGAGGATTCCGGAGGCCTCCTCGACCAGGGGCCCAATCACGTGTGTGGCCTTGGCAGCCAAAGACGGATCCTGACCGGCACTGTCCCTTGTGCCCTCCACTCAGCCCTTCGGGGAGAACACTGCCCTGCTGTGGGTTGGGCGCCTGGAGCCTCCTGGGACCTAACCCTAACCCTAACCGTACCCCGAACCGGGACCCTCCACCGCAACGTAAGCCTGCCTCGAACCCTAACCCTGCAATGGAGCCGCCTTCTGGCATGGGCCCTCACTTCAGCCCTCGAGGGAGATCACGAGACTGGAGTCGATTCAGCCCTGGCGACGTCCCTGGACCAAACCCTAACCCTAGCTAAGGCTCGCTCCCCATGGGGACCCCATGCCAAAGTCTGACAAGACCACGCGCCTGGGGTCCAGAGGCGGTGCAGGCTGACTCGGCATGGAAGCTGCAAGCTCACCATGTGGTTTCCCAGGCCCGTGTGCAGCTGACCGAGAGGATTCCGGAGGCCTCCTCGAACAGGGGCCGATCGACGTGTGTGGCCTTGGCAGCCAAAGACGGATCCTGACCGGCACGGTCCCTTGTGCCCTCAACTCAGGCCTTCGGGAAGACCACTGCCCTGCTGTGGGTTCGGCGCCTGGAGCCTCCTGGGACCTAACCCTAACCCTAACCCCACACCGAACGGGGACCCTCCACCGAAACCTAAGCCGGCCTCGACCCCTAACCCTGCACTGGAGCCGCCTTGCTGCATGGGCCCTCACTTCAGCCCTCGAGGGAGATCACGAGACCGGAGTCGCTTCGGCCCTGGCCACGTCCCTGGACCGAACCCTAACCCTAGCTAAGGCTCTCTCCCCAAGAGGACCCAACGCCAACGTCTGACAACACCACGCGCCTGGGTTCCGGAAGAGGTGCAGGCTGACTCGGCATGGAACCTGGAAGCTCACCAGGTCGTTTCCCAGGCCCGGCTGCAGCTGCCCAGAGGATTCCGGAGGCCTCCTCGACCAGGGGCCCAATCACGTGTGTGGCCTTGGCAGCCAAAGACGGATCCTGACCGGCACGGTCCCTTGTGCCCTCCACTCAGCCCTTCGGGGAGAACACTGCCCTGCTGTGGGTTGGGCGCCTGGAGCCTCCTGGGACCTAACCCTAACCCTAACCGTACCCCGAACCGGGACCCTCCACCGCAACGTAAGCCTGCCTCGAACCCTAACCCTGCAATGGAGCCGCCTTCTGGCATGGGCCCTCACTTCAGCCCTCGAGGGAGATCACGAGACTGGAGTCGATTCAGCCCTGGCGACGTCCCTGGACCAAACCCTAACCCTAGCTAAGGCTCGCTCCCCATGGGGACCCCATGCCAAAGTCTGACAAGACCACGCGCCTGGGGTCCAGAGGCGGTGCAGGCTGACTCGGCATGGAAGCTGCAAGCTCACCATGTGGCTTCCCAGGCCCGTGTGCAGCTGACCGAGAGGATTCCGGAGGCCTCCTCGAACAGGGGCCGATCGACGTGTGTGGCCTTGGCAGCCAAAGACGGATCCTGACCGGCACGGTCCCTTGTGCCCTCAACTCAGGCCTTCGGGAAGACCACTGCCCTGCTGTGGGTTCGGCGCCTGGAGCCTCCTGGGACCTAACCCTAACCCTAACCCCACACCGAACGGGGACCCTCCACCGAAACCTAAGCCGGCCTCGACCCCTAACCCTGCACTGGAGCCGCCTTGCTGCATGGGCCCTCACTTCAGCCCTCGAGGGAGATCACGAGACCGGAGTCGCTTCGGCCCTGGCCACGTCCCTGGACCGAACCCTAACCCTAGCTAAGGCTCTCTCCCCAAGAGGACCCAACGCCAACGTCTGACAACACCACGCGCCTGGGGTCCGGAAGAGGTGCAGGCTGACTCGGCATGGGAACCTGGAAGCTCACCAGGTCGTTTCCCAGGCCCGGCTGCAGCTGCCCAGAGGATTCCGGAGGCCTCCTCGACCAGGGGCCCAATCACGTGTGTGGGCCTTGGCAGCCAAAGACGGATCCTGACCGGCACGGTCCCTTGTGCCCTCCACTCAGCCCTTCGGGGAGAACACTGCCCTGCTGTGGGTTGGGCGCCTGGAGCCTCCTGGGACCTAACCCTAACCCTAACCGTACCACCGAACCGGGACCCTCCACCGCAACGTAAGCCTGCCTCGAACCCTAACCCTGCAATGGAGCCGCCTTCTGGCATGGGCCCTCACTTCAGCCCTCGAGGGAGATCACGAGACTGGAGTCGATTCAGCCCTGGCGACGTCCCTGGACCAAACCCTAACCCTAGCTAAGGCTCGCTCCCCATGGGGACCCCATGCCAAAGTCTGACAAGACCACGCGCCTGGGGTCCAGAGGCGGTGCAGGCTGACTCGGCATGGAAGCTGCAAGCTCACCATGTGGTTTCCCAGGCCCCGTGTGCAGCTGACCGAGAGGATTCCGGAGGCCTCCTCGAACAGGGGCCGATCGACGTGTGTGGCCTTGGCAGCCAAAGACGGATCCTGACCGGCACGGTCCCTTGTGCCCTCAACTCAGGCCTTCGGGAAGACCACTGCCCTGCTGTGGGGTTCGGCGCCTGGAGCCTCCTGGGACCTAACCCTAACCCTAACCCCACACCGAACGGGGACCCTCCACCGAAACCTAAGCCGGCCTCGACCCCTAACCCTGCACTGGAGCCGCCTTGCTGCATGGGCCCTCACTTCAGCCCTCGAGGGAGATCACGAGACCGGAGTCGCTTCGGCCCTGGCCACGTCCCTGGACCGAACCCTAACCCTAGCTAAGGCTCTCTCCCCAAGAGGACCCAACGCCAACGTCTGACAACACCACGCGCCTGGGGTCCGGAAGAGGTGCAGGCTGACTCGGCATGGAACCTGGAAGCTCACCAGGTCGTTTCCCAGGCCCGGGCTGCAGCTGCCCAGAGGATTCCGGAGGCCTCCTCGACCAGGGGGCCCAATCACGTGTGTGGCCTTGGCAGCCAAAGACGGATCCTGACCGGCACTGTCCCTTGTGCCCTCCACTCAGCCCTTCGGGGAGAACACTGCCCTGCTGTGGGTTGGGCGCCTGGAGCCTCCTGGGACCTAACCCTAACCCTAACCGTACCCCGAACGGGACCCTCCACCGCAACGTAAGCCTGCCTCGAACCCTAACCTGCAATGGAGCCGCCTTCTGGCATGGGCCCTCACTTCAGCCCTCGAGGGAGATCACGAGACTGGAGTCGATTCAGCCCTGGCGACGTCCCTGGACCAAACCCTAACCCTAGCTAAGGCTCGCTCCCCATGGGGACCCCATGCCAAAGTCTGACAAGACCACGCGCCTGGGGTCCAGAGGCGGTGCAGGCTGACTCGGCATGGAAGCTGCAAGCTCACCATGTGGTTTCCCAGGCCCGTGTGCAGCTGACCGAGAGGATTCCGGAGGCCTCCTCGAACAGGGGCCGATCGACGTGTGTGGCCTTGGGCAGCCAAAGACGGATCCTGACCCGGCACGGTCCCTTGTGCCCTCAACTCAGGCCTTCGGGAAGACCACTGCCCTGCTGTGGGTTCGGCGCCTGGAGCCTCCTGGGACCTAACCCTAACCCTAACCCCACACCGAACGGGGACCCTCCACCGAAACCTAAGCCGGCCTCGACCCCTAACCCTGCACTGGAGCCGCCTTGCTGCATGGGCCCTCACTTCAGCCCTCGAGGGAGATCACGAGACCGGAGTCGCTTCGGCCCTGGCCACGTCCCCTGGACCGAACCCTAACCCTAGCTAAGGCTCTCTCCCCAAGAGGACCCAACGCCAAACGTCTGACAACACCACGCGCCTGGGTTCCGGAAGAGGTGCAGGCTGACTCGGCATGGAACCTGGAAGCTCACCAGGTCGTTTCCCAGGCCCGGCTGCAGCTGCCCAGAGGATTCCGGAGGCCTCCTCGACCAGGGGCCCAATCACGTGTGTGGCCTTGGCAGCCAAAGACGGATCCTGACCGGCACGGTCCCTTGTGCCCTCCACTCAGCCCTTCGGGAGAACACTGCCCTGCTGTGGGTTGGGCGCCTGGAGCCTCCTGGGACCTAACCCTAACCCTAACCGTAACCCTGAACCGGGACCCTCCACCGCAACGTAAGCCTGCCTCGAACCCTAACCCTGCAATGGAGCCGCCTTCTGGCATGGGCCCTCACTTCAGCCCTCGAGGGAGATCACGAGACTGGAGTCGATTCAGCCCTGGCGACGTCCCTGGACCAAACCCTAACCCTAGCTAAGGCTCGCTCCCCATGGGGACCCCATGCCAAAGTCTGACAAGACCACGCGCCTGGGGTCCAGAGGCGGTGCAGGCTGACTCGGCATGGAAGCTGCAAGCTCACCATGTGGCTTCCCAGGCCCGTGTGCAGCTGACCGAGAGGATTCCGGAGGCCTCCTCGAACAGGGGCCGATCGACGTGTGTGGCCTTGGCAGCCAAAGACGGATCCTGACCGGCACGGTCCCTTGTGCCCTCAACTCAGGCCTTCGGGAAGACCACTGCCCTGCTGTGGGTTCGGCGCCTGGAGCCTCCTGGGACCTAACCCTAAACCCTAACCCCACACCGAACGGGGACCCTCCACCGAAACCTAAGCCGGCCTCGACCCCTAACCTGCACTGGAGCCGCCTTGCTGCATGGGCCCTCACTTCAGCCCTCGAGGGAGATCACGAGAACCGGAGTCGCTTCGGCCCTGGCCACGTCCCTGGACCGAACCCTAACCCTAGCTAAGGCTCTCTCCCCAAGAGGACCCAACGCCAACGTCTGACAACACCACGCGCCTGGGGTCCGGAAGAGGTGCAGGCTGACTCGGCATGGAACCTGGAAGCTCACCAGGTCGTTTCCCAGGCCCCGGCTGCAGCTGCCCAGAGGATTCCGGAGGCCTCCTCGGACCAGGGGCCCAATCACGTGTGTGGCCTTGGCAGCCAAAGACGGATCCTGACCGGCACGGTCCCCTTGTGCCCTCCACTCAGCCCTTCGGGGAGAACACTGCCCTGCTGTGGGTTGGGCGCCTGGAGCCTCCTGGGACCTAACCCTAACCCTAACCGTACCCCCGAACCGGGACCCTCCACCGCAACGTAAGCCTGCCTCGAACCCTAACCCTGCAATGGAGCCGCCTTCTGGCATGGGCCCTCACTTCAGCCCTCGAGGGAGATCACGAGACTGGAGTCGATTCAGCCCTGGCGACGTCCCTGGACCAAACCCTAACCCTAGCTAAGGCTCGCTCCCCATGGGGACCCCATGCCCAAAGTCTGACAAGACCACGCGCCTGGGGTCCAGAGGCGGTGCAGGCTGACTCGGCATGGAAGCTGCAAGCTCACCATGTGGTTTCCCAGGCCCGTGTGCAGCTGACCGAGAGGATTCCGGAGGCCTCCTCGAACAGGGGCCGATCGACGTGTGTGGCCTTGGCAGCCAAAGACGGATCCTGACCGGCACGGTCCCTTGTGCCCTCAACTCAGGCCTTCGGGAAGACGACTGCCCTGCTGTGGGTTCGGCGCCTGGAGCCTCCTGGGACCTAACCCTAACCCTAACCCCACACCGAACGGGGACCCTCCACCGAAACCTAAGCCGGCCTCGACCCCTAACCCTGCACTGGAGCCGCCTTGCTGCATGGGCCCTCACTTCAGCCCTCGAGGGAGATCACGAGACCGGAGTCGCTTCGGCCCTGGCCACGTCCCCTGGACCGAACCCTAACCCTAGCTAAGGCTCTCTCCCCAAGAGGACCCAACGCCAACGTCTGACAACACCACGCGCCTGGGGTCCGGAAGAGGTGCAGGCTGACTCGGCATGGAACCTGGAAGCTCACCAGGTCGTTTCCCAGGCCCGGCTGCAGCTGCCCAGAGGATTCCGGAGGCCTCCTCGACCAGGGGCCCAATCACGTGTGTGGCCTTGGCAGCCAAAGACGGATCCTGACCGGCACGGTCCCCTTGTGCCCTCCACTCAGCCCTTCGGGGAGAACACTGCCCTGCTGTGGGTTGGGCGCCTGGAGCCTCCTGGGACCTAACCCTAACCCTAACCGTACCCCGAACCGGGACCCCTCCACCGCAACGTAAGCCTGCCTCGAACCCTAACCCTGCAATGGAGCCGCCTTCTGGCATGGGCCCTCACTTCAGCCCTCGAGGGAGATCACGAGACTGGAGTCGATTCAGCCCTGGCGACGTCCCTGGACCAAACCCTAACCCTAGCTAAGGCTCGCTCCCCCATGGGGACCCCATGCCAAAGTCTGACAAGACCACGCGCCCTGGGGTCCAGAGGCGGTGCAGGCTGACTCGGCATGGAAGCTGCAAGCTCACCATGTGGTTTCCCAGGCCCGTGTGCAGCTGACCGAGAGGATTCCGGAGGCCTCCTCGAACAGGGGCCGATCGACGTGTGTGGCCTTGGCAGCCAAAGACGGATCCTGACCGGCACGGTCCCTTGTGCCCTCAACTCAGGCCTTCGGGAAGACCACTGCCCTGCTGTGGGTTCGGCGCCTGGAGCCTCCTGGGACCTAACCCTAACCCTAACCCCACACCGAACGGGGACCCTCCACCGAAACCTAAGCCGGCCTCGACCCCTAACCCTGCACTGGAGCCGCCTTGCTGCATGGGCCCTCACTTCAGCCCTCGAGGGAGATCACGAGACCGGAGTCGCTTCGGCCCTGGCCACGTCCCTGGACCGAACCCTAACCCTAGCTAAGGCTCTCTCCCCAAGAGGACCCAACGCCAACGTCTGACAACACCACGCGCCTGGGGTCCGGAAGAGGTGCAGGCTGACTCGGCATGGAACCTGGAAGCTCACCAGGTCGTTTCCCAGGCCCGGCTGCAGCTGCCCAGAGGATTCCGGAGGCCTCCTCGACCAGGGGCCCAATCACGTGTGTGGCCTTGGCAGCCAAAGACGGATCCTGACCGGCACGGTCCCTTGTGCCCTCCACTCAGCCCTTCGGGGAGAACACTGCCCTGCTGTGGGTTGGGCGCCTGGAGCCTCCTGGGACCTAACCCTAACCCTAACCGTACCCCGAACCGGGACCCTCCACCGCAACGTAAGCCTGCCTCGAACCCTAACCCTGCAATGGAGCCGCCTTCTGGCATGGGCCCTCACTTCAGCCCTCGAGGGAGATCACGAGACTGGAGTCGATTCAGCCCTGGCGACGTCCCTGGACCAAACCCTAACCCTAGCTAAGGCTCGCTCCCCATGGGGACCCCATGCCAAAGTCTGACAAGACCACGCGCCTGGGGTCCAGAGGCGGTGCAGGCTGACTCGGCATGGAAGCTGCAAGCTCACCATGTGGTTTCCCAGGCCCGTGTGCAGCTGACCGAGAGGATTCCGGAGGCCTCCTCGAACAGGGGCCGATCGACGTGTGTGGCCTTGGCAGCCAAAGACGGATCCTGACCGGCACGGTCCCTTGTGCCCTCAACTCAGGCCTTCGGGAAGACCACTGCCCTGCTGTGGGTTCGGCGCCTGGAGCCTCCTGGGACCTAACCCTAACCCTAACCCCACACCGAACGGGGACCCTCCACCGAAACCTAAGCCGGCCTCGACCCCTAACCCTGCACTGGAGCCGCCTTGCTGCATGGGCCCTCACTTCAGCCCTCGAGGGAGATCACGAGACCGGAGTCGCTTCGGCCCTGGCCACGTCCCTGGACCGAACCCTAACCCTAGCTAAGGCTCTCTCCCCAAGAGGACCCAACGCCAACGTCTGACAACACCACGCGCCTGGGGTCCGGAAGAGGTGCAGGCTGACTCGGCATGGAACCTGGAAGCTCACCAGGTCGTTTCCCAGGCCCGGCTGCAGCTGCCCAGAGGATTCCGGAGGCCTCCTCGACCAGGGGCCCAATCACGTGTGTGGCCTTGGCAGCCAAAGACGGATCCTGACCGGCACGGTCCCTTGTGCCCTCCACTCAGCCCTTCGGGGAGAACACTGCCCTGCTGTGGGTTGGGCGCCTGGAGCCTCCTGGGACCTAACCCTAACCCTAACCGTACCCCGAACCGGGACCCTCCACCGCAACGTAAGCCTGCCTCGAACCCTAACCCTGCAATGGAGCCGCCTTCTGGCATGGGCCCTCACTTCAGCCCTCGAGGGAGATCACGAGACTGGAGTCGATTCAGCCCTGGCGACGTCCCTGGACCAAACCCTAACCCTAGCTAAGGCTCGCTCCCCATGGGGACCCCATGCCAAAGTCTGACAAGACCACGCGCCTGGGGTCCAGAGGCGGTGCAGGCTGACTCGGCATGGAAGCTGCAAGCTCACCATGTGGTTTCCCAGGCCCGTGTGCAGCTGACCGAGAGGATTCCGGAGGCCTCCTCGAACAGGGGCCGATCGACGTGTGTGGCCTTGGCAGCCAAAGACGGATCCTGACCGGCACGGTCCCTTGTGCCCTCAACTCAGGCCTTCGGGAAGACCACTGCCCTGTTGTGGGTTCGGCGCCTGGAGCCTCCTGGGACCTAACCCTAACCCTAACCCCACACCGAACGGGGACCCTCCACCGAAACCTAAGCCGGCCTCGACCCCTAACCCTGCACTGGAGCCGCCTTGCTGCATGGGCCCTCACTTCAGCCCTCGAGGGAGATCACGAGACCGGAGTCGCTTCGGCCCTGGCCACGTCCCTGGACCGAACCCTAACCCTAGCTAAGGCTCTCTCCCCAAGAGGACCCAATGCTAACGTCTGACAACACCAAGCGCCTGGGGTCCGGAAGAGGTGCAGGCTGACTCGGCATGGAACCTGGAAGCTCACCATGTCGTTTGCCCGGCCCGGCTGCAGCTGCCCAGAGGATTCCGGAGGCCTCCTCGACCAGGGGCCCAATCACGTGTGTGGCCTTGGCAGCCAAAGACGGATCCTGACCGGCACGGTCCCTTGTGCCCTCCACTCAGCCCTTCGGGGAGAACACTGCCCTGCTGTGGGTTGGGCGCCTGGAGCCTCCTGGGACCTAACCCTAACCCTAACCGTACCCCGAACCGGGACCCTCCACCGCAACGTAAGCCTGCCTCGAACCCTAACCCTGCAATGGAGCCGCCTTCTGGCATGGGCCCTCACTTCAGCCCTCGAGGGAGATCACGAGACTGGAGTCGATTCAGCCCTGGCGACGTCCCTGGACCAAACCCTAACCCTAGCTAAGGCTCGCTCCCCATGGGGACCCCATGCCAAAGTCTGACAAGACCACGCGCCTGGGGTCCAGAGGCGGTGCAGGCTGACTCGGCATGGAAGCTGCAAGCTCACCATGTGGTTTCCCAGGCCCGTGTGCAGCTGACCGAGAGGATTCCGGAGGCCTCCTCGAACAGGGGCCGATCGACGTGTGTGGCCTTGGCAGCCAAAGACGGATCCTGACCGGCACGGTCCCTTGTGCCCTCAACTCAGGCCTTCGGGAAGACCACTGCCCTGCTGTGGGTTCGGCGCCTGGAGCCTCCTGGGACCTAACCCTAACCCTAACCCCACACCGAACGGGGACCCTCCACCGAAACCTAAGCCGGCCTCGACCCCTAACCCTGCACTGGAGCCGCCTTGCTGCATGGGCCCTCACTTCAGCCCTCGAGGGAGATCACGAGACCGGAGTCGCTTCGGCCCTGGCCACGTCCCTGGACCGAACCCTAACCCTAGCTAAGGCTCTCTCCCCAAGAGGACCCAATGCCAACGTCTGACAACACCACGCGCCTGGGGTCCGGAAGAGGTGCAGGCTGACTCGGCATGGAACCTGGAAGCTCACCAGGTCGTTTCCCAGGCCCGGCTGCAGCTGCCCAGAGGATTCCGGAGGCCTCCTCGACCAGGGGCCCAATCACGTGTGTGGCCTTGGCAGCCAAAGACGGATCCTGACCGGCACGGTCCCTTGTGCCCTCCACTCAGCCCTTCGGGGAGAACACTGCCCTGCTGTGGGTTGGGCGCCTGGAGCCTCCTGGGACCTAACCCTAACCCTAACCGTACCCCGAACCGGGACCCTCCACCGCAACGTAAGCCTGCCTCGAACCCTAACCCTGCAATGGAGCCGCCTTCTGGCATGGGCCCTCACTTCAGCCCTCGAGGGAGATCACGAGACTGGAGTCGATTCAGCCCTGGCGACGTCCCTGGACCAAACCCTAACCCTAGCTAAGGCTCGCTCCCCATGGGGACCCCATGCCAAAGTCTGACAAGACCACGCGCCTGGGGTCCAGAGGCGGTGCAGGCTGACTCGGCATGGAAGCTGCAAGCTCACCATGTGGTTTCCCAGGCCCGTGTGCAGCTGACCGAGAGGATTCCGGAGGCCTCCTCGAACAGGGGCCGATCGACGTGTGTGGCCTTGGCAGCCAAAGACGGATCCTGACCGGCACGGTCCCTTGTGCCCTCAACTCAGGCCTTCGGGAAGACCACTGCCCTGCTGTGGGTTCGGCGCCTGGAGCCTCCTGGGACCTAACCCTAACCCTAACCCCACACCGAACGGGGACCCTCCACCGAAACCTAAGCCGGCCTCGACCCCTAACCCTGCACTGGAGCCGCCTTGCTGCATGGGCCCTCACTTCAGCCCTCGAGGGAGATCACGAGACCGGAGTCGCTTCGGCCCTGGCCACGTCCCTGGACCGAACCCTAACCCTAGCTAAGGCTCTCTCCCCAAGAGGACCCAACGCCAACGTCTGACAACACCACGCGCCTGGGGTCCGGAAGAGGTGCAGGCTGACTCGGCATGGAACCTGGAAGCTCACCAGGTCGTTTCCCAGGCCCGGCTGCAGCTGCCCAGAGGATTCCGGAGGCCTCCTCGACCAGGGGCCCAATCACGTGTGTGGCCTTGGCAGCCAAAGACGGATCCTGACCGGCACGGTCCCTTGTGCCCTCCACTCAGCCCTTCGGGGAGAACACTGCCCTGCTGTGGGTTGGGCGCCTGGAGCCTCCTGGGACCTAACCCTAACCCTAACCGTACCCTGAACCGGGACCCTCCACCGCAACGTAAGCCTGCCTCGAACCCTAACCCTGCAATGGAGCCGCCTTCTGGCATGGGCCCTCACTTCAGCCCTCGAGGGAGATCACGAGACTGGAGTCGATTCAGCCCTGGCGACGTCCCTGGACCAAACCCTAACCCTAGCTAAGGCTCGCTCCCCATGGGGACCCCATGCCAAAGTCTGACAAGACCACGCGCCTGGGGTCCAGAGGCGGTGCAGGCTGACTCGGCATGGAAGCTGCAAGCTCACCATGTGGTTTCCCAGGCCCGTGTGCAGCTGACCGAGAGGATTCCGGAGGCCTCCTCGAACAGGGGCCGATCGACGTGTGTGGCCTTGGCAGCCAAAGACGGATCCTGACCGGCACGGTCCCTTGTGCCCTCAACTCAGGCCTTCGGGAAGACCACTGCCCTGCTGTGGGTTCGGCGCCTGGAGCCTCCTGGGACCTAACCCTAACCCTAACCCCACACCGAACGGGGACCCTCCACCGAAACCTAAGCCGGCCTCGACCCCTAACCCTGCACTGGAGCCGCCTTGCTGCATGGGCCCTCACTTCAGCCCTCGAGGGAGATCACGAGACCGGAGTCGCTTCGGCCCTGGCCACGTCCCTGGACCGAACCCTAACCCTAGCTAAGGCTCTCTCCCCAAGAGGACCCAACGCCAACGTCTGACAACACCACGCGCCTGGGGTCCGGAAGAGGTGCAGGCTGACTCGGCATGGAACCTGGAAGCTCACCAGGTCGTTTCCCAGGCCCGGCTGCAGCTGCCCAGAGGATTCCGGAGGCCTCCTCGACCAGGGGCCCAATCACGTGTGTGGCCTTGGCAGCCAAAGACGGATCCTGACCGGCACGGTCCCTTGTGCCCTCCACTCAGCCCTTCGGGGAGAACACTGCCCTGCTGTGGGTTGGGCGCCTGGAGCCTCCTGGGACCTAACCCTAACCCTAACCGTACCCCGAACCGGGACCCTCCACCGCAACGTAAGCCTGCCTCGAACCCTAACCCTGCAATGGAGCCGCCTTCTGGCATGGGCCCTCACTTCAGCCCTCGAGGGAGATCACGAGACTGGAGTCGATTCAGCCCTGGCGACGTCCCTGGACCAAACCCTAACCCTAGCTAAGGCTCGCTCCCCATGGGGACCCCATGCCAAAGTCTGACAAGACCACGCGCCTGGGGTCCAGAGGCGGTGCAGGCTGACTCGGCATGGAAGCTGCAAGCTCACCATGTGGTTTCCCAGGCCCGTGTGCAGCTGACCGAGAGGATTCCGGAGGCCTCCTCGAACAGGGGCCGATCGACGTGTGTGGCCTTGGCAGCCAAAGACGGATCCTGACCGGCACGGTCCCTTGTGCCCTCAACTCAGGCCTTCGGGAAGACCACTGCCCTGCTGTGGGTTCGGCGCCTGGAGCCTCCTGGGACCTAACTCTAACCCTAACCCCACACCGAACGGGGACCCTCCACCGAAACCTAAGCCGGCCTCGACCCCTAACCCTGCACTGGAGCCGCCTTGCTGCATGGGCCCTCACTTCAGCCCTCGAGGGAGATCACGAGACCGGAGTCGCTTCGGCCCTGGCCACGTCCCTGGACCGAACCCTAACCCTAGCTAAGGCTCTCTCCCCAAGAGGACCCAACGCCAACGTCTGACAACACCACGCGCCTGGGTTCCGGAAGAGGTGCAGGCTGACTCGGCATGGAACCTGGAAGCTCACCAGGTCGTTTCCCAGGCCCGGCTGCAGCTGCCCAGAGGATTCCGGAGGCCTCCTCGACCAGGGGCCCAATCACGTGTGTGGCCTTGGCAGCCAAAGACGGATCCTGACCGGCACGGTCCCTTGTGCCCTCCACTCAGCCCTTCGGGGAGAACACTGCCCTGCTGTGGGTTGGGCGCCTGGAGCCTCCTGGGACCTAACCCTAACCCTAACCGTACCCCGAACCGGGACCCTCCACCGCAACGTAAGCCTGCCTCGAACCCTAACCCTGCAATGGAGCCGCCTTCTGGCATGGGCCCTCACTTCAGCCCTCGAGGGAGATCACGAGACTGGAGTCGATTCAGCCCTGGCAACGTCCCTGGACCAAACCCTAACCCTAGCTAAGGCTCGCTCCCCATGGGGACCCCATGCCAAAGTCTGACAAGACCACGCGCCTGGGGTCCAGAGGCGGTGCAGGCTGACTCGGCATGGAAGCTGCAAGCTCACCATGTGGTTTCCCAGGCCCGTGTGCAGCTGACCGAGAGGATTCCGGAGGCCTCCTCGAACAGGGGCCGATCGACGTGTGTGGCCTTGGCAGCCAAAGACGGATCCTGACCGGCACGGTCCCTTGTGCCCTCAACTCAGGCCTTCGGGAAGACCACTGCCCTGCTGTGGGTTCGGCGCCTGGAGCCTCCTGGGACCTAACCCTAACCCTAACCCCACACCGAACGGGGACCCTCCACCGAAACCTAAGCCGGCCTCGACCCCTAACCCTGCACTGGAGCCGCCTTGCTGCATGGGCCCTCACTTCAGCCCTCGAGGGAGATCACGAGACCGGAGTCGCTTCGGCCCTGGCCACGTCCCTGGACCGAACCCTAACCCTAGCTAAGGCTCTCTCCCCAAGAGGACCCAACGCCAACGTCTGACAACACCACGCGCCTGGGGTCCGGAAGAGGTGCAGGCTGACTCGGCATGGAACCTGGAAGCTCACCAGGTCGTTTCCCAGGCCCGGCTGCAGCTGCCCAGAGGATTCCGGAGGCCTCCTCGACCAGGGGCCCAATCACGTGTGTGGCCTTGGCAGCCAAAGACGGATCCTGACCGGCACGGTCCCTTGTGCCCTCCACTCAGCCCTTCGGGGAGAACACTGCCCTGCTGTGGGTTGGGCGCCTGGAGCCTCCTGGGACCTAACCCTAACCCTAACCGTACCCCGAACCGGGACCCTCCACCGCAACGTAAGCCTGCCTCGAACCCTAACCCTGCAATGGAGCCGCCTTCTGGCATGGGCCCTCACTTCAGCCCTCGAGGGAGATCACGAGACTGGAGTCGATTCAGCCCTGGCGACGTCCCTGGACCAAACCCTAACCCTAGCTAAGGCTCGCTCCCCATGGGGACCCCATGCCAAAGTCTGACAAGACCACGCGCCTGGGGTCCAGAGGCGGTGCAGGCTGACTCGGCATGGAAGCTGCAAGCTCACCATGTGGTTTCCCAGGCCCGTGTGCAGCTGACCGAGAGGATTCCGGAGGCCTCCTCGAACAGGGGCCGATCGACGTGTGTGGCCTTGGCAGCCAAAGACGGATCCTGACCGGCACGGTCCCTTGTGCCCTCAACTCAGGCCTTCGGGAAGACCACTGCCCTGCTGTGGGTTCGGCGCCTGGAGCCTCCTGGGACCTAACCCTAACCCTAACCCCACACCGAACGGGGACCCTCCACCGAAACCTAAGCCGGCCTCGACCCCTAACCCTGCACTGGAGCCGCCTTGCTGCATGGGCCCTCACTTCAGCCCTCGAGGGAGATCACGAGACCGGAGTCGCTTCGGCCCTGGCCACGTCCCTGGACCGAACCCTAACCCTAGCTAAGGCTCTCTCCCCAAGAGGACCCAACGCCAACGTCTGACAACACCACGCGCCTGGGGTCCGGAAGAGGTGCAGGCTGACTCGGCATGGAACCTGGAAGCTCACCAGGTCGTTTCCCAGGCCCGGCTGCAGCTGCCCAGAGGATTCCGGAGGCCTCCTCGACCAGGGGCCCAATCACGTGTGTGGCCTTGGCAGCCAAAGACGGATCCTGACCGGCACGGTCCCTTGTGCCCTCCACTCAGCCCTTCGGGGAGAACACTGCCCTGCTGTGGGTTGGGCGCCTGGAGCCTCCTGGGACCTAACCCTAACCCTAACCGTACCCCGAACCGGGACCCTCCACCGCAACGTAAGCCTGCCTCGAACCCTAACCCTGCAATGGAGCCGCCTTCTGGCATGGGCCCTCACTTCAGCCCTCGAGGGAGATCACGAGACTGGAGTCGATTCAGCCCTGGCGACGTCCCTGGACCAAACCCTAACCCTAGCTAAGGCTCGCTCCCCATGGGGACCCCATGCCAAAGTCTGACAAGACCACGCGCCTGGGGTCCAGAGGCGGTGCAGGCTGACTCGGCATGGAAGCTGCAAGCTCACCATGTGGTTTCCCAGGCCCGTGTGCAGCTGACCGAGAGGATTCCGGAGGCCTCCTCGAACAGGGGCCGATCGACGTGTGTGGCCTTGGCAGCCAAAGACGGATCCTGACCGGCACGGTCCCTTGTGCCCTCAACTCAGGCCTTCGGGAAGACCACTGCCCTGCTGTGGGTTCGGCGCCTGGAGCCTCCTGGGACCTAACCCTAACCCTAACCGTACCCCGAACCGGGACCCTCCACCGCAACGTAAGCCTGCCTCGAACCCTAACCCTGCAATGGAGCCGCCTTCTGGCATGGGCCCTCACTTCAGCCCTCGAGGGAGATCACGAGACTGGAGTCGATTCAGCCCTGGCGACGTCCCTGGACCAAACCCTAACCCTAGCTAAGGCTCGCTCCCCATGGGGACCCCATGCCAAAGTCTGACAAGACCACGCGCCTGGGGTCCAGAGGCGGTGCAGGCTGACTCGGCATGGAAGCTGCAAGCTCACCATGTGGTTTCCCAGGCCCGTGTGCAGCTGACCGAGAGGATTCCGGAGGCCTCCTCGAACAGGGGCCGATCGACGTGTGTGGCCTTGGCAGCCAAAGACGGATCCTGACCGGCACGGTCCCTTGTGCCCTCAACTCAGGCCTTCGGGAAGACCACTGCCCTGCTGTGGGTTCGGCGCCTGGAGCCTCCTGGGACCTAACCCTAACCCTAACCCCACACCGAACGGGGACCCTCCACCGAAACCTAAGCCGGCCTCGACCCCTAACCCTGCACTGGAGCCGCCTTGCTGCATGGGCCCTCACTTCAGCCCTCGAGGGAGATCACGAGACCGGAGTCGCTTCGGCCCTGGCCACGTCCCTGGACCGAACCCTAACCCTAGCTAAGGCTCTCTCCCCAAGAGGACCCAACGCTAACGTCTGACAACACCACGCGCCTGGGGTCCGGAAGAGGTGCAGGCTGACTCGGCATGGAACCTGGAAGCTCACCATGTCGTTTGCCCGGCCCGGCTGCAGCTGCCCAGAGGATTCCGGAGGCCTCCTCGACCAGGGGCCCAATCACGTGTGTGGCCTTGGCAGCCAAAGACGGATCCTGACCGGCACGGTCCCTTGTGCCCTCCACTCAGCCCTTCGGGGAGAACACTGCCCTGCTGTGGGTTGGGCGCCTGGAGCCTCCTGGGACCTAACCCTAACCCTAACCGTACCCCGAACCGGGACCCTCCACCGCAACGTAAGCCTGCCTCGAACCCTAACCCTGCAATGGAGCCGCCTTCTGGCATGGGCCCTCACTTCAGCCCTCGAGGGAGATCACGAGACTGGAGTGGATTCAGCCCTGGCGACGTCCCTGGACCAAACCCTAACCCTAGCTAAGGCTCGCTCCCCATGGGGACCCCATGCCAAAGTCTGACAAGACCACGCGCCTGGGGTCCAGAGGCGGTGCAGGCTGACTCGGCATGGAAGCTGCAAGCTCACCATGTGGTTTCCCAGGCCCGTGTGCAGCTGACCGAGAGGATTCCGGAGGCCTCCTCGAACAGGGGCCGATCGACGTGTGTGGCCTTGGCAGCCAAAGACGGATCCTGACCGGCACGGTCCCTTGTGCCCTCAACTCAGGCCTTCGGGAAGACCACTGCCCTGCTGTGGGTTCGGCGCCTGGAGCCTCCTGGGACCTAACCCTAACCCTAACCCCACACCGAACGGGGACCCTCCACCGAAACCTAAGCCGGCCTCGACCCCTAACCCTGCACTGGAGCCGCCTTGCTGCATGGGCCCTCACTTCAGCCCTCGAGGGAGATCACGAGACCGGAGTCGCTTCGGCCCTGGCCACGTCCCTGGACCGAACCCTAACCCTAGCTAAGGCTCTCTCCCCAAGAGGACCCAACGCCAACGTCTGACAACACCACGCGCCTGGGGTCCGGAAGAGGTGCAGGCTGACTCGGCATGGAACCTGGAAGCTCACCAGGTCGTTTCCCAGGCCCGGCTGCAGCTGCCCAGAGGATTCCGGAGGCCTCCTCGACCAGGGGCCCAATCACGTGTGTGGCCTTGGCAGCCAAAGACGGATCCTGACAGGCACGGTCCCTTGTGCCCTCCACTCAGCCCTTCGGGGAGAACACTGCCCTGCTGTGGGTTGGGCGCCTGGAGCCTCCTGGGACCTAACCCTAACCCTAACCGTACCCCGAACCGGGACCCTCCACCGCAACGTAAGCCTGCCTCGAACCCTAACCCTGCAATGGAGCCGCCTTCTGGCATGGGCCCTCACTTCAGCCCTCGAGGGAGATCACGAGACTGGAGTCGATTCAGCCCTGGCGACGTCCCTGGACCAAACCCTAACCCTAGCTAAGGCTCGCTCCCCATGGGGACCCCATGCCAAAGTCTGACAAGACCACGCGCCTGGGGTCCAGAGGCGGTGCAGGCTGACTCGGCATGGAAGCTGCAAGCTCACCATGTGGTTTCCCAGGCCCGTGTGCAGCTGACCGAGAGGATTCCGGAGGCCTCCTCGAACAGGGGCCGATCGACGTGTGTGGCCTTGGCAGCCAAAGACGGATCCTGACCGGCACGGTCCCTTGTGCCCTCAACTCAGGCCTTCGGGAAGACCACTGCCCTGCTGTGGGTTCGGCGCCTGGAGCCTCCTGGGACCTAACCCTAACCCTAACCCCACACCGAACGGGGACCCTCCACCGAAACCTAAGCCGGCCTCGACCCCTAACCCTGCACTGGAGCCGCCTTGCTGCATGGGCCCTCACTTCAGCCCTCGAGGGAGATCACGAGACCGGAGTCGCTTCGGCCCTGGCCACGTCCCTGGACCGAACCCTAACCCTAGCTAAGGCTCTCTCCCCAAGAGGACCCAACGCCAACGTCTGACAACACCACGCGCCTGGGGTCCGGAAGAGGTGCAGGCTGACTCGGCATGGAACCTGGAAGCTCACCAGGTCGTTTCCCAGGCCCGGCTGCAGCTGCCCAGAGGATTCCGGAGGCCTCCTCGACCAGGGGCCCAATCACGTGTGTGGCCTTGGCAGCCAAAGACGGATCCTGACCGGCACGGTCCCTTGTGCCCTCCACTCAGCCCTTCGGGGAGAACACTGCCCTGCTGTGGGTTGGGCGCCTGGAGCCTCCTGGGACCTAACCCTAACCCTAACCGTACCCCGAACCGGGACCCTCCACCGCAACGTAAGCCTGCCTCGAACCCTAACCCTGCAATGGAGCCGCCTTCTGGCATGGGCCCTCACTTCAGCCCTCGAGGGAGATCACGAGACTGGAGTCGATTCAGCCCTGGCGACGTCCCTGGACCAAACCCTAACCCTAGCTAAGGCTCGCTCCCCATGGGGACCCCATGCCAAAGTCTGACAAGACCACGCGCCTGGGGTCCAGAGGCGGTGCAGGCTGACTCGGCATGGAAGCTGCAAGCTCACCATGTGGTTTCCCAGGCCCGTGTGCAGCTGACCGAGAGGATTCCGGAGGCCTCCTCGAACAGGGGCCGATCGACGTGTGTGGCCTTGGCAGCCAAAGACGGATCCTGACCGGCACGGTCCCTTGTGCCCTCAACTCAGGCCTTCGGGAAGACCACTGCCCTGCTGTGGGTTCGGCGCCTGGAGCCTCCTGGGACCTAACCCTAACCCTAACCCCACACCGAACGGGGACCCTCCACCGAAACCTAAGCCGGCCTCGACCCCTAACCCTGCACTGGAGCCGCCTTGCTGCATGGGCCCTCACTTCAGCCCTCGAGGGAGATCACGAGACCGGAGTCGCTTCGGCCCTGGCCACGTCCCTGGACCGAACCCTAACCCTAGCTAAGGCTCTCTCCCCAAGAGGACCCAACGCCAACGTCTGACAACACCACGCGCCTGGGGTCCGGAAGAGGTGCAGGCTGACTCGGCATGGAACCTGGAAGCTCACCAGGTCGTTTCCCAGGCCCGGCTGCAGCTGCCCAGAGGATTCCGGAGGCCTCCTCGACCAGGGGCCCAATCACGTGTGTGGCCTTGGCAGCCAAAGACGGATCCTGACCGGCACGGTCCCTTGTGCCCTCCACTCAGCCCTTCGGGGAGAACACTGCCCTGCTGTGGGTTGGGCGCCTGGAGCCTCCTGGGACCTAACCCTAACCCTAACCGTACCCCGAACCGGGACCCTCCACCGCAACGTAAGCCTGCCTCGAACCCTAACCCTGCAATGGAGCCGCCTTCTGGCATGGGCCCTCACTTCAGCCCTCGAGGGAGATCACGAGACTGGAGTCGATTCAGCCCTGGCGACGTCCCTGGACCAAACCCTAACCCTAGCTAAGGCTCGCTCCCCATGGGGACCCCATGCCAAAGTCTGACAAGACCACGCGCCTGGGGTCCAGAGGCGGTGCAGGCTGACTCGGCATGGAAGCTGCAAGCTCACCATGTGGTTTCCCAGGCCCGTGTGCAGCTGACCGAGAGGATTCCGGAGGCCTCCTCGAACAGGGGCCGATCGACGTGTGTGGCCTTGGCAGCCAAAGACGGATCCTGACCGGCACGGTCCCTTGTGCCCTCAACTCAGGCCTTCGGGAAGACCACTGCCCTGCTGTGGGTTCGGCGCCTGGAGCCTCCTGGGACCTAACCCTAACCCTAACCCCACACCGAACGGGGACCCTCCACCGAAACCTAAGCCGGCCTCGACCCCTAACCCTGCACTGGAGCCGCCTTGCTGCATGGGCCCTCACTTCAGCCCTCGAGGGAGATCACGAGACCGGAGTCGCTTCGGCCCTGGCCACGTCCCTGGACCGAACCCTAACCCTAGCTAAGGCTCTCTCCCCAAGAGGACCCAACGCCAACGTCTGACAACACCACGCGCCTGGGGTCCGGAAGAGGTGCAGGCTGACTCGGCATGGAACCTGGAAGCTCACCAGGTCGTTTCCCAGGCCCGGCTGCAGCTGCCCAGAGGATTCCGGAGGCCTCCTCGACCAGGGGCCCAATCACGTGTGTGGCCTTGGCAGCCAAAGACGGATCCTGACCGGCACGGTCCCTTGTGCCCTCCACTCAGCCCTTCGGGGAGAACACTGCCCTGCTGTGGGTTGGGCGCCTGGAGCCTCCTGGGACCTAACCCTAACCCTAACCGTACCCCGAACCGGGACCCTCCACCGCAACGTAAGCCTGCCTCGAACCCTAACCCTGCAATGGAGCCGCCTTCTGGCATGGGCCCTCACTTCAGCCCTCGAGGGAGATCACGAGACTGGAGTCGATTCAGCCCTGGCGACGTCCCTGGACCAAACCCTAACCCTAGCTAAGGCTCGCTCCCCATGGGGACCCCATGCCAAAGTCTGACAAGACCACGCGCCTGGGGTCCAGAGGCGGTGCAGGCTGACTCGGCATGGAAGCTGCAAGCTCACCATGTGGTTTCCCAGGCCCGTGTGCAGCTGACCGAGAGGATTCCGGAGGCCTCCTCGAACAGGGGCCGATCGACGTGTGTGGCCTTGGCAGCCAAAGACGGATCCTGACCGGCACGGTCCCTTGTGCCCTCAACTCAGGCCTTCGGGAAGACCACTGCCCTGCTGTGGGTTCGGCGCCTGGAGCCTCCTGGGACCTAACCCTAACCCTAACCCCACACCGAACGGGGACCCTCCACCGAAACCTAAGCCGGCCTCGACCCCTAACCCTGCACTGGAGCCGCCTTGCTGCATGGGCCCTCACTTCAGCCCTCGAGGGAGATCACGAGACCGGAGTCGCTTCGGCCCTGGCCACGTCCCTGGACCGAACCCTAACCCTAGCTAAGGCTCTCTCCCCAAGAGGACCCAACGCCAACGTCTGACAACACCACGCGCCTGGGGTCCGGAAGAGGTGCAGGCTGACTCGGCATGGAACCTGGAAGCTCACCAGGTCGTTTCCCAGGCCCGGCTGCAGCTGCCCAGAGGATTCCGGAGGCCTCCTCGACCAGGGGCCCAATCACGTGTGTGGCCTTGGCAGCCAAAGACGGATCCTGACCGGCACGGTCCCTTGTGCCCTCCACTCAGCCCTTCGGGGAGAACACTGCCCTGCTGTGGGTTGGGCGCCTGGAGCCTCCTGGGACCTAACCCTAACCCTAACCGTACCCCGAACCGGGACCCTCCACCGCAACGTAAGCCTGCCTCGAACCCTAACCCTGCAATGGAGCCGCCTTCTGGCATGGGCCCTCACTTCAGCCCTCGAGGGAGATCACGAGACTGGAGTCGATTCAGCCCTGGCGACGTCCCTGGACCAAACCCTAACCCTAGCTAAGGCTCGCTCCCCATGGGGACCCCATGCCAAAGTCTGACAAGACCACGCGCCTGGGGTCCAGAGGCGGTGCAGGCTGACTCGGCATGGAAGCTGCAAGCTCACCATGTGGTTTCCCAGGCCCGTGTGCAGCTGACCGAGAGGATTCCGGAGGCCTCCTCGAACAGGGGGCCGATCGACGTGTGTGGCCTTGGCAGCCAAAGACGGATCCTGACCGGCACGGTCCCTTGTGCCCTCAACTCAGGCCTTCGGGAAGACCACTGCCCTGCTGTGGGTTCGGCGCCTGGAGCCTCCTGGGACCTAACCCTAACCCTAACCCCACACCGAACGGGGACCCTCCACCGAAACCTAAGCCGGCCTCGACCCCTAACCCTGCACTGGAGCCGCCTTGCTGCATGGGCCCTCACTTCAGCCCTCGAGGGAGATCACGAGACCGGAGTCGCTTCGGCCCTGGCCACGTCCCTGGACCGAACCCTAACCCTAGCTAAGGCTCTCTCCCCAAGAGGACCCAACGCCAACGTCTGACAACACCACGCGCCTGGGGTCCGGAAGAGGTGCAGGCTGACTCGGCATGGAACCTGGAAGCTCACCAGGTCGTTTCCCAGGCCCGGCTGCAGCTGCCCAGAGGATTCCGGAGGCCTCCTCGACCAGGGGCCCAATCACGTGTGTGGCCTTGGCAGCCAAAGACGGATCCTGACCGGCACGGTCCCTTGTGCCCTCCACTCAGCCCTTCGGGGAGAACACTGCCCTGCTGTGGGTTGGGCGCCTGGAGCCTCCTGGGACCTAACCCTAACCCTAACCGTACCCCGAACCGGGACCCTCCACCGCAACGTAAGCCTGCCTCGAACCCTAACCCTGCAATGGAGCCGCCTTCTGGCATGGGCCCTCACTTCAGCCCTCGAGGGAGATCACGAGACTGGAGTCGATTCAGCCCTGGCGACGTCCCTGGACCAAACCCTAACCCTAGCTAAGGCTCGCTCCCCATGGGGACCCCATGCCAAAGTCTGACAAGACCACGCGCCTGGGGTCCAGAGGCGGTGCAGGCTGACTCGGCATGGAAGCTGCAAGCTCACCATGTGGTTTCCCAGGCCCGTGTGCAGCTGACCGAGAGGATTCCGGAGGCCTCCTCGAACAGGGGCCGATCGACGTGTGTGGCCTTGGCAGCCAAAGACGGATCCTGACCGGCACGGTCCCTTGTGCCCTCAACTCAGGCCTTCGGGAAGACCACTGCCCTGCTGTGGGTTCGGCGCCTGGAGCCTCCTGGGACCTAACCCTAACCCTAACCCCACACCGAACGGGGACCCTCCACCGAAACCTAAGCCGGCCTCGACCCCTAACCCTGCACTGGAGCCGCCTTGCTGCATGGGCCCTCACTTCAGCCCTCGAGGGAGATCACGAGACCGGAGTCGCTTCGGCCCTGGCCACGTCCCTGGACCGAACCCTAACCCTAGCTAAGGCTCTCTCCCCAAGAGGACCCAACGCCAACGTCTGACAACACCACGCGCCTGGGGTCCGGAAGAGGTGCAGGCTGACTCGGCATGGAACCTGGAAGCTCACCAGGTCGTTTCCCAGGCCCGGCTGCAGCTGCCCAGAGGATTCCGGAGGCCTCCTCGACCAGGGGCCCAATCACGTGTGTGGCCTTGGCAGCCAAAGACGGATCCTGACCGGCACGGTCCCTTGTGCCCTCCACTCAGCCCTTCGGGGAGAACACTGCCCTGCTGTGGGTTGGGCGCCTGGAGCCTCCTGGGACCTAACCCTAACCCTAACCGTACCCCGAACCGGGACCCTCCACCGCAACGTAAGCCTGCCTCGAACCCTAACCCTGCAATGGAGCCGCCTTCTGGCATGGGCCCTCACTTCAGCCCTCGAGGGAGATCACGAGACTGGAGTCGATTCAGCCCTGGCGACGTCCCTGGACCAAACCCTAACCCTAGCTAAGGCTCGCTCCCCATGGGGACCCCATGCCAAAGTCTGACAAGACCACGCGCCTGGGGTCCAGAGGCGGTGCAGGCTGACTCGGCATGGAAGCTGCAAGCTCACCATGTGGTTTCCCAGGCCCGTGTGCAGCTGACCGAGAGGATTCCGGAGGCCTCCTCGAACAGGGGCCGATCGACGTGTGTGGCCTTGGCAGCCAAAGACGGATCCTGACCGGCACGGTCCCTTGTGCCCTCAACTCAGGCCTTCGGGAAGACCACTGCCCTGCTGTGGGTTCGGCGCCTGGAGCCTCCTGGGACCTAACCCTAACCCTAACCCCACACCGAACGGGGACCCTCCACCGAAACCTAAGCCGGCCTCGACCCCTAACCCTGCACTGGAGCCGCCTTGCTGCATGGGCCCTCACTTCAGCCCTCGAGGGAGATCACGAGACCGGAGTCGCTTCGGCCCTGGCCACGTCCCTGGACCGAACCCTAACCCTAGCTAAGGCTCTCTCCCCAAGAGGACCCAACGCCAACGTCTGACAACACCACGCGCCTGGGTTCCGGAAGAGGTGCAGGCTGACTCGGCATGGAACCTGGAAGCTCACCAGGTCGTTTCCCAGGCCCGGCTGCAGCTGCCCAGAGGATTCCGGAGGCCTCCTCGACCAGGGGCCCAATCACGTGTGTGGCCTTGGCAGCCAAAGACGGATCCTGACCGGCACGGTCCCTTGTGCCCTCCACTCAGCCCTTCGGGGAGAACACTGCCCTGCTGTGGGTTGGGCGCCTGGAGCCTCCTGGGACCTAACCCTAACCCTAACCGTACCCCGAACCGGGACCCTCCACCGCAACGTAAGCCTGCCTCGAACCCTAACCCTGCAATGGAGCCGCCTTCTGGCATGGGCCCTCACTTCAGCCCTCGAGGGAGATCACGAGACTGGAGTCGATTCAGCCCTGGCGACGTCCCTGGACCAAACCCTAACCCTAGCTAAGGCTCGCTCCCCATGGGGACCCTATGCCAAAGTCTGACAAGACCACGCGCCTGGGGTCCAGAGGCGGTGCAGGCTGACTCGGCATGGAAGCTGCAAGCTCACCATGTGGTTTCCCAGGCCCGTGTGCAGCTGACCGAGAGGATTCCGGAGGCCTCCTCGAACAGGGGCCGATCGACGTGTGTGGCCTTGGCAGCCAAAGACGGATCCTGACCGGCACGGTCCCTTGTGCCCTCAACTCAGGCCTTCGGGAAGACCACTGCCCTGCTGTGGGTTCGGCGCCTGGAGCCTCCTGGGACCTAACCCTAACCCTAACCCCACACCGAACGGGGACCCTCCACCGAAACCTAAGCCGGCCTCGACCCCTAACCCTGCACTGGAGCCGCCTTGCTGCATGGGCCCTCACTTCAGCCCTCGAGGGAGATCACGAGACCGGAGTCGCTTCGGCCCTGGCCACGTCCCTGGACCGAACCCTAACCCTAGCTAAGGCTCTCTCCCCAAGAGGACCCAACGCCAACGTCTGACAACACCACACGCCTGGGGTCCGGAAGAGGTGCAGGCTGACTCGGCATGGAACCTGGAAGCTCACCAGGTCGTTTCCCAGGCCCGGCTGCAGCTGCCCAGAGGATTCCGGAGGCCTCCTCGACCAGGGGCCCAATCACGTGTGTGGCCTTGGCAGCCAAAGACGGATCCTGACCGGCACGGTCCCTTGTGCCCTCCACTCAGCCCTTCGGGGAGAACACTGCCCTGCTGTGGGTTGGGCGCCTGGAGCCTCCTGGGACCTAACCCTAACCCTAACCGTACCCCGAACCGGGACCCTCCACCGCAACGTAAGCCTGCCTCGAACCCTAACCCTGCAATGGAGCCGCCTTCTGGCATGGGCCCTCACTTCAGCCCTCGAGGGAGATCACGAGACTGGAGTCGATTCAGCCCTGGCGACGTCCCTGGACCAAACCCTAACCCTAGCTAAGGCTCGCTCCCCATGGGGACCCCATGCCAAAGTCTGACAAGACCACGCGCCTGGGGTCCAGAGGCGGTGCAGGCTGACTCGGCATGGAAGCTGCAAGCTCACCATGTGGTTTCCCAGGCCCGTGTGCAGCTGACCGAGAGGATTCCGGAGGCCTCCTCGAACAGGGGCCGATCGACGTGTGTGGCCTTGGCAGCCAAAGACGGATCCTGACCGGCACGGTCCCTTGTGCCCTCAACTCAGGCCTTCGGGAAGACCACTGCCCTGCTGTGGGTTCGGCGCCTGGAGCCTCCTGGGACCTAACCCTAACCCTAACCCCACACCGAACGGGGACCCTCCACCGAAACCTAAGCCGGCCTCGACCCCTAACCCTGCACTGGAGCCGCCTTGCTGCATGGGCCCTCACTTCAGCCCTCGAGGGAGATCACGAGACCGGAGTCGCTTCGGCCCTGGCCACGTCCCTGGACCGAACCCTAACCCTAGCTAAGGCTCTCTCCCCAAGAGGACCCAACGCCAACGTCTGACAACACCACGCGCCTGGGTTCCGGAAGAGGTGCAGGCTGACTCGGCATGGAACCTGGAAGCTCACCAGGTCGTTTCCCAGGCCCGGCTGCAGCTGCCCAGAGGATTCCGGAGGCCTCCTCGACCAGGGGCCCAATCACGTGTGTGGCCTTGGCAGCCAAAGACGGATCCTGACCGGCACGGTCCCTTGTGCCCTCCACTCAGCCCTTCGGGGAGAACACTGCCCTGCTGTGGGTTGGGCGCCTGGAGCCTCCTGGGACCTAACCCTAACCCTAACCGTACCCCGAACCGGGACCCTCCACCGCAACGTAAGCCTGCCTCGAACCCTAACCCTGCAATGGAGCCGCCTTCTGGCATGGGCCCTCACTTCAGCCCTCGAGGGAGATCACGAGACTGGAGTCGATTCAGCCCTGGCGACGTCCCTGGACCAAACCCTAACCCTAGCTAAGGCTCGCTCCCCATGGGGACCCCATGCCAAAGTCTGACAAGACCACGCGCCTGGGGTCCAGAGGCGGTGCAGGCTGACTCGGCATGGAAGCTGCAAGCTCACCATGTGGTTTCCCAGGCCCGTGTGCAGCTGACCGAGAGGATTCCGGAGGCCTCCTCGAACAGGGGCCGATCGACGTGTGTGGCCTTGGCAGCCAAAGACGGATCCTGACCGGCACGGTCCCTTGTGCCCTCAACTCAGGCCTTCGGGAAGACGACTGCCCTGCTGTGGGTTCGGCGCCTGGAGCCTCCTGGGACCTAACCCTAACCCTAACCCCACACCGAACGGGGACCCTCCACCGAAACCTAAGCCGGCCTCGACCCCTAACCCTGCACTGGAGCCGCCTTGCTGCATGGGCCCTCACTTCAGCCCTCGAGGGAGATCACGAGACCGGAGTCGCTTCGGCCCTGGCCACGTCCCTGGACCGAACCCTAACCCTAGCTAAGGCTCTCTCCCCAAGAGGACCCAACGCCAACGTCTGACAACACCACGCGCCTGGGGTCCGGAAGAGGTGCAGGCTGACTCGGCATGGAACCTGGAAGCTCACCAGGTCGTTTCCCAGGCCCGGCTGCAGCTGCCCAGAGGATTCCGGAGGCCTCCTCGACCAGGGGCCCAATCACGTGTGTGGCCTTGGCAGCCAAAGACGGATCCTGACCGGCACGGTCCCTTGTGCCCTCCACTCAGCCCTTCGGGGAGAACACTGCCCTGCTGTGGGTTGGGCGCCTGGAGCCTCCTGGGACCTAACCCTAACCCTAACCGTACCCCGAACCGGGACCCTCCACCGCAACGTAAGCCTGCCTCGAACCCTAACCCTGCAATGGAGCCGCCTTCTGGCATGGGCCCTCACTTCAGCCCTCGAGGGAGATCACGAGACTGGAGTCGATTCAGCCCTGGCGACGTCCCTGGACCAAACCCTAACCCTAGCTAAGGCTCGCTCCCCATGGGGACCCCATGCCAAAGTCTGACAAGACCACGCGCCTGGGGTCCAGAGGCGGTGCAGGCTGACTCGGCATGGAAGCTGCAAGCTCACCATGTGGTTTCCCAGGCCCGTGTGCAGCTGACCGAGAGGATTCCGGAGGCCTCCTCGAACAGGGGCCGATCGACGTGTGTGGCCTTGGCAGCCAAAGACGGATCCTGACCGGCACGGTCCCTTGTGCCCTCAACTCAGGCCTTCGGGAAGACGACTGCCCTGCTGTGGGTTCGGCGCCTGGAGCCTCCTGGGACCTAACCCTAACCCTAACCCCACACCGAACGGGGACCCTCCACCGAAACCTAAGCCGGCCTCGACCCCTAACCCTGCACTGGAGCCGCCTTGCTGCATGGGCCCTCACTTCAGCCCTCGAGGGAGATCACGAGACCGGAGTCGCTTCGGCCCTGGCCACGTCCCTGGACCGAACCCTAACCCTAGCTAAGGCTCTCTCCCCAAGAGGACCCAACGCCAACGTCTGACAACACCACGCGCCTGGGGTCCGGAAGAGGTGCAGGCTGACTCGGCATGGAACCTGGAAGCTCACCAGGTCGTTTCCCAGGCCCGGCTGCAGCTGCCCAGAGGATTCCGGAGGCCTCCTCGACCAGGGGCCCAATCACGTGTGTGGCCTTGGCAGCCAAAGACGGATCCTGACCGGCACTGTCCCTTGTGCCCTCCACTCAGCCCTTCGGGGAGAACACTGCCCTGCTGTGGGTTGGGCGCCTGGAGCCTCCTGGGACCTAACCCTAACCCTAACCGTACCCCGAACCGGGACCCTCCACCGCAACGTAAGCCTGCCTCGAACCCTAACCCTGCAATGGAGCCGCCTTCTGGCATGGGCCCTCACTTCAGCCCTCGAGGGAGATCACGAGACTGGAGTCGATTCAGCCCTGGCGACGTCCCTGGACCAAACCCTAACCCTAGCTAAGGCTCGCTCCCCATGGGGACCCCATGCCAAAGTCTGACAAGACCACGCGCCTGGGGTCCAGAGGCGGTGCAGGCTGACTCGGCATGGAAGCTGCAAGCTCACCATGTGGTTTCCCAGGCCCGTGTGCAGCTGACCGAGAGGATTCCGGAGGCCTCCTCGAACAGGGGCCGATCGACGTGTGTGGCCTTGGCAGCCAAAGACGGATCCTGACCGGCACGGTCCCTTGTGCCCTCAACTCAGGCCTTCGGGAAGACCACTGCCCTGCTGTGGGTTCGGCGCCTGGAGCCTCCTGGGACCTAACCCTAACCCTAACCCCACACCGAACGGGGACCCTCCACCGAAACCTAAGCCGGCCTCGACCCCTAACCCTGCACTGGAGCCGCCTTGCTGCATGGGCCCTCACTTCAGCCCTCGAGGGAGATCACGAGACCGGAGTCGCTTCGGCCCTGGCCACGTCCCTGGACCGAACCCTAACCCTAGCTAAGGCTCTCTCCCCAAGAGGACCCAACGCCAACGTCTGACAACACCACGCGCCTGGGTTCCGGAAGAGGTGCAGGCTGACTCGGCATGGAACCTGGAAGCTCACCAGGTCGTTTCCCAGGCCCGGCTGCAGCTGCCCAGAGGATTCCGGAGGCCTCCTCGACCAGGGGCCCAATCACGTGTGTGGCCTTGGCAGCCAAAGACGGATCCTGACCGGCACGGTCCCTTGTGCCCTCCACTCAGCCCTTCGGGGAGAACACTGCCCTGCTGTGGGTTGGGCGCCTGGAGCCTCCTGGGACCTAACCCTAACCCTAACCGTACCCTGAACCGGGACCCTCCACCGCAACGTAAGCCTGCCTCGAACCCTAACCCTGCAATGGAGCCGCCTTCTGGCATGGGCCCTCACTTCAGCCCTCGAGGGAGATCACGAGACTGGAGTCGATTCAGCCCTGGCGACGTCCCTGGACCAAACCCTAACCCTAGCTAAGGCTCGCTCCCCATGGGGACCCCATGCCAAAGTCTGACAAGACCACGCGCCTGGGGTCCAGAGGCGGTGCAGGCTGACTCGGCATGGAAGCTGCAAGCTCACCATGTGGCTTCCCAGGCCCGTGTGCAGCTGACCGAGAGGATTCCGGAGGCCTCCTCGAACAGGGGCCGATCGACGTGTGTGGCCTTGGCAGCCAAAGACGGATCCTGACCGGCACGGTCCCTTGTGCCCTCAACTCAGGCCTTCGGGAAGACCACTGCCCTGCTGTGGGTTCGGCGCCTGGAGCCTCCTGGGACCTAACCCTAACCCTAACCCCACACCGAACGGGGACCCTCCACCGAAACCTAAGCCGGCCTCGACCCCTAACCCTGCACTGGAGCCGCCTTGCTGCATGGGCCCTCACTTCAGCCCTCGAGGGAGATCACGAGACCGGAGTCGCTTCGGCCCTGGCCACGTCCCTGGACCGAACCCTAACCCTAGCTAAGGCTCTCTCCCCAAGAGGACCCAACGCCAACGTCTGACAACACCACGCGCCTGGGGTCCGGAAGAGGTGCAGGCTGACTCGGCATGGAACCTGGAAGCTCACCAGGTCGTTTCCCAGGCCCGGCTGCAGCTGCCCAGAGGATTCCGGAGGCCTCCTCGACCAGGGGCCCAATCACGTGTGTGGCCTTGGCAGCCAAAGACGGATCCTGACCGGCACGGTCCCTTGTGCCCTCCACTCAGCCCTTCGGGGAGAACACTGCCCTGCTGTGGGTTGGGCGCCTGGAGCCTCCTGGGACCTAACCCTAACCCTAACCGTACCCCGAACCGGGACCCTCCACCGCAACGTAAGCCTGCCTCGAACCCTAACCCTGCAATGGAGCCGCCTTCTGGCATGGGCCCTCACTTCAGCCCTCGAGGGAGATCACGAGACTGGAGTCGATTCAGCCCTGGCGACGTCCCTGGACCAAACCCTAACCCTAGCTAAGGCTCGCTCCCCATGGGGACCCCATGCCAAAGTCTGACAAGACCACGCGCCTGGGGTCCAGAGGCGGTGCAGGCTGACTCGGCATGGAAGCTGCAAGCTCACCATGTGGTTTCCCAGGCCCGTGTGCAGCTGACCGAGAGGATTCCGGAGGCCTCCTCGAACAGGGGCCGATCGACGTGTGTGGCCTTGGCAGCCAAAGACGGATCCTGACCGGCACGGTCCCTTGTGCCCTCAACTCAGGCCTTCGGGAAGACCACTGCCCTGCTGTGGGTTCGGCGCCTGGAGCCTCCTGGGACCTAACCCTAACCCTAACCCCACACCGAACGGGGACCCTCCACCGAAACCTAAGCCGGCCTCGACCCCTAACCCTGCACTGGAGCCGCCTTGCTGCATGGGCCCTCACTTCAGCCCTCGAGGGAGATCACGAGACCGGAGTCGCTTCGGCCCTGGCCACGTCCCTGGACCGAACCCTAACCCTAGCTAAGGCTCTCTCCCCAAGAGGACCCAACGCCAACGTCTGACAACACCACGCGCCTGGGGTCCGGAAGAGGTGCAGGCTGACTCGGCATGGAACCTGGAAGCTCACCAGGTCGTTTCCCAGGCCCGGCTGCAGCTGCCCAGAGGATTCCGGAGGCCTCCTCGACCAGGGGCCCAATCACGTGTGTGGCCTTGGCAGCCAAAGACGGATCCTGACCGGCACGGTCCCTTGTGCCCTCCACTCAGCCCTTCGGGGAGAACACTGCCCTGCTGTGGGTTGGGCGCCTGGAGCCTCCTGGGACCTAACCCTAACCCTAACCGTACCCCGAACCGGGACCCTCCACCGCAACGTAAGCCTGCCTCGAACCCTAACCCTGCAATGGAGCCGCCTTCTGGCATGGGCCCTCACTTCAGCCCTCGAGGGAGATCACGAGACTGGAGTCGATTCAGCCCTGGCGACGTCCCTGGACCAAACCCTAACCCTAGCTAAGGCTCGCTCCCCATGGGGACCCCATGCCAAAGTCTGACAAGACCACGCGCCTGGGGTCCAGAGGCGGTGCAGGCTGACTCGGCATGGAAGCTGCAAGCTCACCATGTGGTTTCCCAGGCCCGTGTGCAGCTGACCGAGAGGATTCCGGAGGCCTCCTCGAACAGGGGCCGATCGACGTGTGTGGCCTTGGCAGCCAAAGACGGATCCTGACCGGCACGGTCCCTTGTGCCCTCAACTCAGGCCTTCGGGAAGACCACTGCCCTGCTGTGGGTTCGGCGCCTGGAGCCTCCTGGGACCTAACCCTAACCCTAACCCCACACCGAACGGGGACCCTCCACCGAAACCTAAGCCGGCCTCGACCCCTAACCCTGCACTGGAGCCGCCTTGCTGCATGGGCCCTCACTTCAGCCCTCGAGGGAGATCACGAGACCGGAGTCGCTTCGGCCCTGGCCACGTCCCTGGACCGAACCCTAACCCTAGCTAAGGCTCTCTCCCCAAGAGGACCCAACGCCAACGTCTGACAACACCACGCGCCTGGGTTCCGGAAGAGGTGCAGGCTGACTCGGCATGGAACCTGGAAGCTCACCAGGTCGTTTCCCAGGCCCGGCTGCAGCTGCCCAGAGGATTCCGGAGGCCTCCTCGACCAGGGGCCCAATCACGTGTGTGGCCTTGGCAGCCAAAGACGGATCCTGACCGGCACGGTCCCTTGTGCCCTCCACTCAGCCCTTCGGGGAGAACACTGCCCTGCTGTGGGTTGGGCGCCTGGAGCCTCCTGGGACCTAACCCTAACCCTAACCGTACCCCGAACCGGGACCCTCCACCGCAACGTAAGCCTGCCTCGAACCCTAACCCTGCAATGGAGCCGCCTTCTGGCATGGGCCCTCACTTCAGCCCTCGAGGGAGATCACGAGACTGGAGTCGATTCAGCCCTGGCGACGTCCCTGGACCAAACCCTAACCCTAGCTAAGGCTCGCTCCCCATGGGGACCCCATGCCAAAGTCTGACAAGACCACGCGCCTGGGGTCCAGAGGCGGTGCAGGCTGACTCGGCATGGAAGCTGCAAGCTCACCATGTGGTTTCCCAGGCCCGTGTGCAGCTGACCGAGAGGATTCCGGAGGCCTCCTCGAACAGGGGCCGATCGACGTGTGTGGCCTTGGCAGCCAAAGACGGATCCTGACCGGCACGGTCCCTTGTGCCCTCAACTCAGGCCTTCGGGAAGACCACTGCCCTGCTGTGGGTTCGGCGCCTGGAGCCTCCTGGGACCTAACCCTAACCCTAACCCCACACCGAACGGGGACCCTCCACCGAAACCTAAGCCGGCCTCGACCCCTAACCCTGCACTGGAGCCGCCTTGCTGCATGGGCCCTCACTTCAGCCCTCGAGGGAGATCACGAGACCGGAGTCGCTTCGGCCCTGGCCACGTCCCTGGACCGAACCCTAACCCTAGCTAAGGCTCTCTCCCCAAGAGGACCCAACGCCAACGTCTGACAACACCACGCGCCTGGGGTCCGGAAGAGGTGCAGGCTGACTCGGCATGGAACCTGGAAGCTCACCAGGTCGTTTCCCAGGCCCGGCTGCAGCTGCCCAGAGGATTCCGGAGGCCTCCTCGACCAGGGGCCCAATCACGTGTGTGGCCTTGGCAGCCAAAGACGGATCCTGACCGGCACGGTCCCTTGTGCCCTCCACTCAGCCCTTCGGGGAGAACACTGCCCTGCTGTGGGTTGGGCGCCTGGAGCCTCCTGGGACCTAACCCTAACCCTAACCGTACCCCGAACCGGGACCCTCCACCGCAACGTAAGCCTGCCTCGAACCCTAACCCTGCAATGGAGCCGCCTTCTGGCATGGGCCCTCACTTCAGCCCTCGAGGGAGATCACGAGACTGGAGTCGATTCAGCCCTGGCGACGTCCCTGGACCAAACCCTAACCCTAGCTAAGGCTCGCTCCCCATGGGGACCCCATGCCAAAGTCTGACAAGACCACGCGCCTGGGGTCCAGAGGCGGTGCAGGCTGACTCGGCATGGAAGCTGCAAGCTCACCATGTGGTTTCCCAGGCCCGTGTGCAGCTGACCGAGAGGATTCCGGAGGCCTCCTCGAACAGGGGCCGATCGACGTGTGTGGCCTTGGCAGCCAAAGACGGATCCTGACCGGCACGGTCCCTTGTGCCCTCAACTCAGGCCTTCGGGAAGACCACTGCCCTGTTGTGGGTTCGGCGCCTGGAGCCTCCTGGGACCTAACCCTAACCCTAACCCCACACCGAACGGGGACCCTCCACCGAAACCTAAGCCGGCCTCGACCCCTAACCCTGCACTGGAGCCGCCTTGCTGCATGGGCCCTCACTTCAGCCCTCGAGGGAGATCACGAGACCGGAGTCGCTTCGGCCCTGGCCACGTCCCTGGACCGAACCCTAACCCTAGCTAAGGCTCTCTCCCCAAGAGGACCCAATGCTAACGTCTGACAACACCAAGCGCCTGGGGTCCGGAAGAGGTGCAGGCTGACTCGGCATGGAACCTGGAAGCTCACCATGTCGTTTGCCCGGCCCGGCTGCAGCTGCCCAGAGGATTCCGGAGGCCTCCTCGACCAGGGGCCCAATCACGTGTGTGGCCTTGGCAGCCAAAGACGGATCCTGACCGGCACGGTCCCTTGTGCCCTCCACTCAGCCCTTCGGGGAGAACACTGCCCTGCTGTGGGTTGGGCGCCTGGAGCCTCCTGGGACCTAACCCTAACCCTAACCGTACCCCGAACCGGGACCCTCCACCGCAACGTAAGCCTGCCTCGAACCCTAACCCTGCAATGGAGCCGCCTTCTGGCATGGGCCCTCACTTCAGCCCTCGAGGGAGATCACGAGACTGGAGTCGATTCAGCCCTGGCGACGTCCCTGGACCAAACCCTAACCCTAGCTAAGGCTCGCTCCCCATGGGGACCCCATGCCAAAGTCTGACAAGACCACGCGCCTGGGGTCCAGAGGCGGTGCAGGCTGACTCGGCATGGAAGCTGCAAGCTCACCATGTGGTTTCCCAGGCCCGTGTGCAGCTGACCGAGAGGATTCCGGAGGCCTCCTCGAACAGGGGCCGATCGACGTGTGTGGCCTTGGCAGCCAAAGACGGATCCTGACCGGCACGGTCCCTTGTGCCCTCAACTCAGGCCTTCGGGAAGACCACTGCCCTGCTGTGGGTTCGGCGCCTGGAGCCTCCTGGGACCTAACCCTAACCCTAACCCCACACCGAACGGGGACCCTCCACCGAAACCTAAGCCGGCCTCGACCCCTAACCCTGCACTGGAGCCGCCTTGCTGCATGGGCCCTCACTTCAGCCCTCGAGGGAGATCACGAGACCGGAGTCGCTTCGGCCCTGGCCACGTCCCTGGACCGAACCCTAACCCTAGCTAAGGCTCTCTCCCCAAGAGGACCCAATGCCAACGTCTGACAACACCACGCGCCTGGGGTCCGGAAGAGGTGCAGGCTGACTCGGCATGGAACCTGGAAGCTCACCAGGTCGTTTCCCAGGCCCGGCTGCAGCTGCCCAGAGGATTCCGGAGGCCTCCTCGACCAGGGGCCCAATCACGTGTGTGGCCTTGGCAGCCAAAGACGGATCCTGACCGGCACGGTCCCTTGTGCCCTCCACTCAGCCCTTCGGGGAGAACACTGCCCTGCTGTGGGTTGGGCGCCTGGAGCCTCCTGGGACCTAACCCTAACCCTAACCGTACCCCGAACCGGGACCCTCCACCGCAACGTAAGCCTGCCTCGAACCCTAACCCTGCAATGGAGCCGCCTTCTGGCATGGGCCCTCACTTCAGCCCTCGAGGGAGATCACGAGACTGGAGTCGATTCAGCCCTGGCGACGTCCCTGGACCAAACCCTAACCCTAGCTAAGGCTCGCTCCCCATGGGGACCCCATGCCAAAGTCTGACAAGACCACGCGCCTGGGGTCCAGAGGCGGTGCAGGCTGACTCGGCATGGAAGCTGCAAGCTCACCATGTGGTTTCCCAGGCCCGTGTGCAGCTGACCGAGAGGATTCCGGAGGCCTCCTCGAACAGGGGCCGATCGACGTGTGTGGCCTTGGCAGCCAAAGACGGATCCTGACCGGCACGGTCCCTTGTGCCCTCAACTCAGGCCTTCGGGAAGACCACTGCCCTGCTGTGGGTTCGGCGCCTGGAGCCTCCTGGGACCTAACCCTAACCCTAACCCCACACCGAACGGGGACCCTCCACCGAAACCTAAGCCGGCCTCGACCCCTAACCCTGCACTGGAGCCGCCTTGCTGCATGGGCCCTCACTTCAGCCCTCGAGGGAGATCACGAGACCGGAGTCGCTTCGGCCCTGGCCACGTCCCTGGACCGAACCCTAACCCTAGCTAAGGCTCTCTCCCCAAGAGGACCCAACGCCAACGTCTGACAACACCACGCGCCTGGGGTCCGGAAGAGGTGCAGGCTGACTCGGCATGGAACCTGGAAGCTCACCAGGTCGTTTCCCAGGCCCGGCTGCAGCTGCCCAGAGGATTCCGGAGGCCTCCTCGACCAGGGGCCCAATCACGTGTGTGGCCTTGGCAGCCAAAGACGGATCCTGACCGGCACGGTCCCTTGTGCCCTCCACTCAGCCCTTCGGGGAGAACACTGCCCTGCTGTGGGTTGGGCGCCTGGAGCCTCCTGGGACCTAACCCTAACCCTAACCGTACCCTGAACCGGGACCCTCCACCGCAACGTAAGCCTGCCTCGAACCCTAACCCTGCAATGGAGCCGCCTTCTGGCATGGGCCCTCACTTCAGCCCTCGAGGGAGATCACGAGACTGGAGTCGATTCAGCCCTGGCGACGTCCCTGGACCAAACCCTAACCCTAGCTAAGGCTCGCTCCCCATGGGGACCCCATGCCAAAGTCTGACAAGACCACGCGCCTGGGGTCCAGAGGCGGTGCAGGCTGACTCGGCATGGAAGCTGCAAGCTCACCATGTGGTTTCCCAGGCCCGTGTGCAGCTGACCGAGAGGATTCCGGAGGCCTCCTCGAACAGGGGCCGATCGACGTGTGTGGCCTTGGCAGCCAAAGACGGATCCTGACCGGCACGGTCCCTTGTGCCCTCAACTCAGGCCTTCGGGAAGACCACTGCCCTGCTGTGGGTTCGGCGCCTGGAGCCTCCTGGGACCTAACCCTAACCCTAACCCCACACCGAACGGGGACCCTCCACCGAAACCTAAGCCGGCCTCGACCCCTAACCCTGCACTGGAGCCGCCTTGCTGCATGGGCCCTCACTTCAGCCCTCGAGGGAGATCACGAGACCGGAGTCGCTTCGGCCCTGGCCACGTCCCTGGACCGAACCCTAACCCTAGCTAAGGCTCTCTCCCCAAGAGGACCCAACGCCAACGTCTGACAACACCACGCGCCTGGGGTCCGGAAGAGGTGCAGGCTGACTCGGCATGGAACCTGGAAGCTCACCAGGTCGTTTCCCAGGCCCGGCTGCAGCTGCCCAGAGGATTCCGGAGGCCTCCTCGACCAGGGGCCCAATCACGTGTGTGGCCTTGGCAGCCAAAGACGGATCCTGACCGGCACGGTCCCTTGTGCCCTCCACTCAGCCCTTCGGGGAGAACACTGCCCTGCTGTGGGTTGGGCGCCTGGAGCCTCCTGGGACCTAACCCTAACCCTAACCGTACCCTGAACCGGGACCCTCCACCGCAACGTAAGCCTGCCTCGAACCCTAACCCTGCAATGGAGCCGCCTTCTGGCATGGGCCCTCACTTCAGCCCTCGAGGGAGATCACGAGACTGGAGTCGATTCAGCCCTGGCGACGTCCCTGGACCAAACCCTAACCCTAGCTAAGGCTCGCTCCCCATGGGGACCCCATGCCAAAGTCTGACAAGACCACGCGCCTGGGGTCCAGAGGCGGTGCAGGCTGACTCGGCATGGAAGCTGCAAGCTCACCATGTGGTTTCCCAGGCCCGTGTGCAGCTGACCGAGAGGATTCCGGAGGCCTCCTCGAACAGGGGCCGATCGACGTGTGTGGCCTTGGCAGCCAAAGACGGATCCTGACCGGCACGGTCCCTTGTGCCCTCAACTCAGGCCTTCGGGAAGACCACTGCCCTGCTGTGGGTTCGGCGCCTGGAGCCTCCTGGGACCTAACCCTAACCCTAACCCCACACCGAACGGGGACCCTCCACCGAAACCTAAGCCGGCCTCGACCCCTAACCCTGCACTGGAGCCGCCTTGCTGCATGGGCCCTCACTTCAGCCCTCGAGGGAGATCACGAGACCGGAGTCGCTTCGGCCCTGGCCACGTCCCTGGACCGAACCCTAACCCTAGCTAAGGCTCTCTCCCCAAGAGGACCCAACGCCAACGTCTGACAACACCACGCGCCTGGGGTCCGGAAGAGGTGCAGGCTGACTCGGCATGGAACCTGGAAGCTCACCAGGTCGTTTCCCAGGCCCGGCTGCAGCTGCCCAGAGGATTCCGGAGGCCTCCTCGACCAGGGGCCCAATCACGTGTGTGGCCTTGGCAGCCAAAGACGGATCCTGACCGGCACGGTCCCTTGTGCCCTCCACTCAGCCCTTCGGGGAGAACACTGCCCTGCTGTGGGTTGGGCGCCTGGAGCCTCCTGGGACCTAACCCTAACCCTAACCGTACCCCGAACCGGGACCCTCCACCGCAACGTAAGCCTGCCTCGAACCCTAACCCTGCAATGGAGCCGCCTTCTGGCATGGGCCCTCACTTCAGCCCTCGAGGGAGATCACGAGACTGGAGTCGATTCAGCCCTGGCGACGTCCCTGGACCAAACCCTAACCCTAGCTAAGGCTCGCTCCCCATGGGGACCCCATGCCAAAGTCTGACAAGACCACGCGCCTGGGGTCCAGAGGCGGTGCAGGCTGACTCGGCATGGAAGCTGCAAGCTCACCATGTGGTTTCCCAGGCCCGTGTGCAGCTGACCGAGAGGATTCCGGAGGCCTCCTCGAACAGGGGCCGATCGACGTGTGTGGCCTTGGCAGCCAAAGACGGATCCTGACCGGCACGGTCCCTTGTGCCCTCAACTCAGGCCTTCGGGAAGACCACTGCCCTGCTGTGGGTTCGGCGCCTGGAGCCTCCTGGGACCTAACTCTAACCCTAACCCCACACCGAACGGGGACCCTCCACCGAAACCTAAGCCGGCCTCGACCCCTAACCCTGCACTGGAGCCGCCTTGCTGCATGGGCCCTCACTTCAGCCCTCGAGGGAGATCACGAGACCGGAGTCGCTTCGGCCCTGGCCACGTCCCTGGACCGAACCCTAACCCTAGCTAAGGCTCTCTCCCCAAGAGGACCCAACGCCAACGTCTGACAACACCACGCGCCTGGGTTCCGGAAGAGGTGCAGGCTGACTCGGCATGGAACCTGGAAGCTCACCAGGTCGTTTCCCAGGCCCGGCTGCAGCTGCCCAGAGGATTCCGGAGGCCTCCTCGACCAGGGGCCCAATCACGTGTGTGGCCTTGGCAGCCAAAGACGGATCCTGACCGGCACGGTCCCTTGTGCCCTCCACTCAGCCCTTCGGGGAGAACACTGCCCTGCTGTGGGTTGGGCGCCTGGAGCCTCCTGGGACCTAACCCTAACCCTAACCGTACCCCGAACCGGGACCCTCCACCGCAACGTAAGCCTGCCTCGAACCCTAACCCTGCAATGGAGCCGCCTTCTGGCATGGGCCCTCACTTCAGCCCTCGAGGGAGATCACGAGACTGGAGTCGATTCAGCCCTGGCAACGTCCCTGGACCAAACCCTAACCCTAGCTAAGGCTCGCTCCCCATGGGGACCCCATGCCAAAGTCTGACAAGACCACGCGCCTGGGGTCCAGAGGCGGTGCAGGCTGACTCGGCATGGAAGCTGCAAGCTCACCATGTGGTTTCCCAGGCCCGTGTGCAGCTGACCGAGAGGATTCCGGAGGCCTCCTCGAACAGGGGCCGATCGACGTGTGTGGCCTTGGCAGCCAAAGACGGATCCTGACCGGCACGGTCCCTTGTGCCCTCAACTCAGGCCTTCGGGAAGACCACTGCCCTGCTGTGGGTTCGGCGCCTGGAGCCTCCTGGGACCTAACCCTAACCCTAACCCCACACCGAACGGGGACCCTCCACCGAAACCTAAGCCGGCCTCGACCCCTAACCCTGCACTGGAGCCGCCTTGCTGCATGGGCCCTCACTTCAGCCCTCGAGGGAGATCACGAGACCGGAGTCGCTTCGGCCCTGGCCACGTCCCTGGACCGAACCCTAACCCTAGCTAAGGCTCTCTCCCCAAGAGGACCCAACGCCAACGTCTGACAACACCACGCGCCTGGGGTCCGGAAGAGGTGCAGGCTGACTCGGCATGGAACCTGGAAGCTCACCAGGTCGTTTCCCAGGCCCGGCTGCAGCTGCCCAGAGGATTCCGGAGGCCTCCTCGACCAGGGGCCCAATCACGTGTGTGGCCTTGGCAGCCAAAGACGGATCCTGACCGGCACGGTCCCTTGTGCCCTCCACTCAGCCCTTCGGGGAGAACACTGCCCTGCTGTGGGTTGGGCGCCTGGAGCCTCCTGGGACCTAACCCTAACCCTAACCGTACCCCGAACCGGGACCCTCCACCGCAACGTAAGCCTGCCTCGAACCCTAACCCTGCAATGGAGCCGCCTTCTGGCATGGGCCCTCACTTCAGCCCTCGAGGGAGATCACGAGACTGGAGTCGATTCAGCCCTGGCGACGTCCCTGGACCAAACCCTAACCCTAGCTAAGGCTCGCTCCCCATGGGGACCCCATGCCAAAGTCTGACAAGACCACGCGCCTGGGGTCCAGAGGCGGTGCAGGCTGACTCGGCATGGAAGCTGCAAGCTCACCATGTGGTTTCCCAGGCCCGTGTGCAGCTGACCGAGAGGATTCCGGAGGCCTCCTCGAACAGGGGCCGATCGACGTGTGTGGCCTTGGCAGCCAAAGACGGATCCTGACCGGCACGGTCCCTTGTGCCCTCAACTCAGGCCTTCGGGAAGACCACTGCCCTGCTGTGGGTTCGGCGCCTGGAGCCTCCTGGGACCTAACCCTAACCCTAACCCCACACCGAACGGGGACCCTCCACCGAAACCTAAGCCGGCCTCGACCCCTAACCCTGCACTGGAGCCGCCTTGCTGCATGGGCCCTCACTTCAGCCCTCGAGGGAGATCACGAGACCGGAGTCGCTTCGGCCCTGGCCACGTCCCTGGACCGAACCCTAACCCTAGCTAAGGCTCTCTCCCCAAGAGGACCCAACGCCAACGTCTGACAACACCACGCGCCTGGGGTCCGGAAGAGGTGCAGGCTGACTCGGCATGGAACCTGGAAGCTCACCAGGTCGTTTCCCAGGCCCGGCTGCAGCTGCCCAGAGGATTCCGGAGGCCTCCTCGACCAGGGGCCCAATCACGTGTGTGGCCTTGGCAGCCAAAGACGGATCCTGACCGGCACGGTCCCTTGTGCCCTCCACTCAGCCCTTCGGGGAGAACACTGCCCTGCTGTGGGTTGGGCGCCTGGAGCCTCCTGGGACCTAACCCTAACCCTAACCGTACCCCGAACCGGGACCCTCCACCGCAACGTAAGCCTGCCTCGAACCCTAACCCTGCAATGGAGCCGCCTTCTGGCATGGGCCCTCACTTCAGCCCTCGAGGGAGATCACGAGACTGGAGTCGATTCAGCCCTGGCGACGTCCCTGGACCAAACCCTAACCCTAGCTAAGGCTCGCTCCCCATGGGGACCCCATGCCAAAGTCTGACAAGACCACGCGCCTGGGGTCCAGAGGCGGTGCAGGCTGACTCGGCATGGAAGCTGCAAGCTCACCATGTGGTTTCCCAGGCCCGTGTGCAGCTGACCGAGAGGATTCCGGAGGCCTCCTCGAACAGGGGCCGATCGACGTGTGTGGCCTTGGCAGCCAAAGACGGATCCTGACCGGCACGGTCCCTTGTGCCCTCAACTCAGGCCTTCGGGAAGACCACTGCCCTGTTGTGGGTTCGGCGCCTGGAGCCTCCTGGGACCTAACCCTAACCCTAACCCCACACCGAACGGGGACTCTCCACCGAAACCTAAGCCGGCCTCGACCCCTAACCCTGCACTGGAGCCGCCTTGCTGCATGGGCCCTCACTTCAGCCCTCGAGGGAGATCACGAGACCGGAGTCGCTTCGGCCCTGGCCACGTCCCTGGACCGAACCCTAACCCTAGCTAAGGCTCTCTCCCCAAGAGGACCCAATGCTAACGTCTGACAACACCACGCGCCTGGGGTCCGGAAGAGGTGCAGGCTGACTCGGCATGGAACCTGGAAGCTCACCATGTCGTTTGCCCGGCCCGGCTGCAGCTCCCCAGAGGATTCCGGAGGCCTCCTCGACCAGGGGCCCAATCACGTGTGTGGCCTTGGCAGCCAAAGACGGATCCTGACCGGCACGGTCCCTTGTGCCCTCCACTCAGCCCTTCGGGGAGAACACTGCCCTGCTGTGGGTTGGGCGCCTGGAGCCTCCTGGGACCTAACCCTAACCCTAACCGTACCCCGAACCGGGACCCTCCACCGCAACGTAAGCCTGCCTCGAACCCTAACCCTGCAATGGAGCCGCCTTCTGGCATGGGCCCTCACTTCAGCCCTCGAGGGAGATCACGAGACTGGAGTCGATTCAGCCCTGGCGACGTCCCTGGACCAAACCCTAACCCTAGCTAAGGCTCGCTCCCCATGGGGACCCCATGCCAAAGTCTGACAAGACCACGCGCCTGGGGTCCAGAGGCGGTGCAGGCTGACTCGGCATGGAAGCTGCAAGCTCACCATGTGGTTTCCCAGGCCCGTGTGCAGCTGACCGAGAGGATTCCGGAGGCCTCCTCGAACAGGGGCCGATCGACGTGTGTGGCCTTGGCAGCCAAAGACGGATCCTGACCGGCACGGTCCCTTGTGCCCTCAACTCAGGCCTTCGGGAAGACCACTGCCCTGCTGTGGGTTCGGCGCCTGGAGCCTCCTGGGACCTAACCCTAACCCTAACCCCACACCGAACGGGGACCCTCCACCGAAACCTAAGCCGGCCTCGACCCCTAACCCTGCACTGGAGCCGCCTTGCTGCATGGGCCCTCACTTCAGCCCTCGAGGGAGATCACGAGACCGGAGTCGCTTCGGCCCTGGCCACGTCCCTGGACCGAACCCTAACCCTAGCTAAGGCTCTCTCCCCAAGAGGACCCAACGCCAACGTCTGACAACACCACGCGCCTGGGGTCCGGAAGAGGTGCAGGCTGACTCGGCATGGAACCTGGAAGCTCACCAGGTCGTTTCCCAGGCCCGGCTGCAGCTGCCCAGAGGATTCCGGAGGCCTCCTCGACCAGGGGCCCAATCACGTGTGTGGCCTTGGCAGCCAAAGACGGATCCTGACCGGCACGGTCCCTTGTGCCCTCCACTCAGCCCTTCGGGGAGAACACTGCCCTGCTGTGGGTTGGGCGCCTGGAGCCTCCTGGGACCTAACCCTAACCCTAACCGTACCCCGAACCGGGACCCTCCACCGCAACGTAAGCCTGCCTCGAACCCTAACCCTGCAATGGAGCCGCCTTCTGGCATGGGCCCTCACTTCAGCCCTCGAGGGAGATCACGAGACTGGAGTCGATTCAGCCCTGGCGACGTCCCTGGACCAAACCCTAACCCTAGCTAAGGCTCGCTCCCCATGGGGACCCCATGCCAAAGTCTGACAAGACCACGCGCCTGGGGTCCAGAGGCGGTGCAGGCTGACTCGGCATGGAAGCTGCAAGCTCACCATGTGGTTTCCCAGGCCCGTGTGCAGCTGACCGAGAGGATTCCGGAGGCCTCCTCGAACAGGGGCCGATCGACGTGTGTGGCCTTGGCAGCCAAAGACGGATCCTGACCGGCACGGTCCCTTGTGCCCTCAACTCAGGCCTTCGGGAAGACCACTGCCCTGCTGTGGGTTCGGCGCCTGGAGCCTCCTGGGACCTAACCCTAACCCTAACCCCACACCGAACGGGGACCCTCCACCGAAACCTAAGCCGGCCTCGACCCCTAACCCTGCACTGGAGCCGCCTTGCTGCATGGGCCCTCACTTCAGCCCTCGAGGGAGATCACGAGACCGGAGTCGCTTCGGCCCTGGCCACGTCCCTGGACCGAACCCTAACCCTAGCTAAGGCTCTCTCCCCAAGAGGACCCAACGCTAACGTCTGACAACACCACGCGCCTGGGGTCCGGAAGAGGTGCAGGCTGACTCGGCATGGAACCTGGAAGCTCACCATGTCGTTTGCCCGGCCCGGCTGCAGCTGCCCAGAGGATTCCGGAGGCCTCCTCGACCAGGGGCCCAATCACGTGTGTGGCCTTGGCAGCCAAAGACGGATCCTGACCGGCACGGTCCCTTGTGCCCTCCACTCAGCCCTTCGGGGAGAACACTGCCCTGCTGTGGGTTGGGCGCCTGGAGCCTCCTGGGACCTAACCCTAACCCTAACCGTACCCCGAACCGGGACCCTCCACCGCAACGTAAGCCTGCCTCGAACCCTAACCCTGCAATGGAGCCGCCTTCTGGCATGGGCCCTCACTTCAGCCCTCGAGGGAGATCACGAGACTGGAGTCGATTCAGCCCTGGCGACGTCCCTGGACCAAACCCTAACCCTAGCTAAGGCTCGCTCCCCATGGGGACCCCATGCCAAAGTCTGACAAGACCACGCGCCTGGGGTCCAGAGGCGGTGCAGGCTGACTCGGCATGGAAGCTGCAAGCTCACCATGTGGTTTCCCAGGCCCGTGTGCAGCTGACCGAGAGGATTCCGGAGGCCTCCTCGAACAGGGGCCGATCGACGTGTGTGGCCTTGGCAGCCAAAGACGGATCCTGACCGGCACGGTCCCTTGTGCCCTCAACTCAGGCCTTCGGGAAGACCACTGCCCTGCTGTGGGTTCGGCGCCTGGAGCCTCCTGGGACCTAACCCTAACCCTAACCCCACACCGAACGGGGACCCTCCACCGAAACCTAAGCCGGCCTCGACCCCTAACCCTGCACTGGAGCCGCCTTGCTGCATGGGCCCTCACTTCAGCCCTCGAGGGAGATCACGAGACCGGAGTCGCTTCGGCCCTGGCCACGTCCCTGGACCGAACCCTAACCCTAGCTAAGGCTCTCTCCCCAAGAGGACCCAACGCCAACGTCTGACAACACCACGCGCCTGGGGTCCGGAAGAGGTGCAGGCTGACTCGGCATGGAACCTGGAAGCTCACCAGGTCGTTTCCCAGGCCCGGCTGCAGCTGCCCAGAGGATTCCGGAGGCCTCCTCGACCAGGGGCCCAATCACGTGTGTGGCCTTGGCAGCCAAAGACGGATCCTGACAGGCACGGTCCCTTGTGCCCTCCACTCAGCCCTTCGGGGAGAACACTGCCCTGCTGTGGGTTGGGCGCCTGGAGCCTCCTGGGACCTAACCCTAACCCTAACCGTACCCCGAACCGGGACCCTCCACCGCAACGTAAGCCTGCCTCGAACCCTAACCCTGCAATGGAGCCGCCTTCTGGCATGGGCCCTCACTTCAGCCCTCGAGGGAGATCACGAGACTGGAGTCGATTCAGCCCTGGCGACGTCCCTGGACCAAACCCTAACCCTAGCTAAGGCTCGCTCCCCATGGGGACCCCATGCCAAAGTCTGACAAGACCACGCGCCTGGGGTCCAGAGGCGGTGCAGGCTGACTCGGCATGGAAGCTGCAAGCTCACCATGTGGTTTCCCAGGCCCGTGTGCAGCTGACCGAGAGGATTCCGGAGGCCTCCTCGAACAGGGGCCGATCGACGTGTGTGGCCTTGGCAGCCAAAGACGGATCCTGACCGGCACGGTCCCTTGTGCCCTCAACTCAGGCCTTCGGGAAGACCACTGCCCTGCTGTGGGTTCGGCGCCTGGAGCCTCCTGGGACCTAACCCTAACCCTAACCCCACACCGAACGGGGACCCTCCACCGAAACCTAAGCCGGCCTCGACCCCTAACCCTGCACTGGAGCCGCCTTGCTGCATGGGCCCTCACTTCAGCCCTCGAGGGAGATCACGAGACCGGAGTCGCTTCGGCCCTGGCCACGTCCCTGGACCGAACCCTAACCCTAGCTAAGGCTCTCTCCCCAAGAGGACCCAACGCCAACGTCTGACAACACCACGCGCCTGGGGTCCGGAAGAGGTGCAGGCTGACTCGGCATGGAACCTGGAAGCTCACCAGGTCGTTTCCCAGGCCCGGCTGCAGCTGCCCAGAGGATTCCGGAGGCCTCCTCGACCAGGGGCCCAATCACGTGTGTGGCCTTGGCAGCCAAAGACGGATCCTGACCGGCACGGTCCCTTGTGCCCTCCACTCAGCCCTTCGGGGAGAACACTGCCCTGCTGTGGGTTGGGCGCCTGGAGCCTCCTGGGACCTAACCCTAACCCTAACCGTACCCCGAACCGGGACCCTCCACCGCAACGTAAGCCTGCCTCGAACCCTAACCCTGCAATGGAGCCGCCTTCTGGCATGGGCCCTCACTTCAGCCCTCGAGGGAGATCACGAGACTGGAGTCGATTCAGCCCTGGCGACGTCCCTGGACCAAACCCTAACCCTAGCTAAGGCTCGCTCCCCATGGGGACCCCATGCCAAAGTCTGACAAGACCACGCGCCTGGGGTCCAGAGGCGGTGCAGGCTGACTCGGCATGGAAGCTGCAAGCTCACCATGTGGTTTCCCAGGCCCGTGTGCAGCTGACCGAGAGGATTCCGGAGGCCTCCTCGAACAGGGGCCGATCGACGTGTGTGGCCTTGGCAGCCAAAGACGGATCCTGACCGGCACGGTCCCTTGTGCCCTCAACTCAGGCCTTCGGGAAGACCACTGCCCTGCTGTGGGTTCGGCGCCTGGAGCCTCCTGGGACCTAACCCTAACCCTAACCCCACACCGAACGGGGACCCTCCACCGAAACCTAAGCCGGCCTCGACCCCTAACCCTGCACTGGAGCCGCCTTGCTGCATGGGCCCTCACTTCAGCCCTCGAGGGAGATCACGAGACCGGAGTCGCTTCGGCCCTGGCCACGTCCCTGGACCGAACCCTAACCCTAGCTAAGGCTCTCTCCCCAAGAGGACCCAACGCCAACGTCTGACAACACCACGCGCCTGGGGTCCGGAAGAGGTGCAGGCTGACTCGGCATGGAACCTGGAAGCTCACCAGGTCGTTTCCCAGGCCCGGCTGCAGCTGCCCAGAGGATTCCGGAGGCCTCCTCGACCAGGGGCCCAATCACGTGTGTGGCCTTGGCAGCCAAAGACGGATCCTGACCGGCACGGTCCCTTGTGCCCTCCACTCAGCCCTTCGGGGAGAACACTGCCCTGCTGTGGGTTGGGCGCCTGGAGCCTCCTGGGACCTAACCCTAACCCTAACCGTACCCTGAACCGGGACCCTCCACCGCAACGTAAGCCTGCCTCGAACCCTAACCCTGCAATGGAGCCGCCTTCTGGCATGGGCCCTCACTTCAGCCCTCGAGGGAGATCACGAGACTGGAGTCGATTCAGCCCTGGCGACGTCCCTGGACCAAACCCTAACCCTAGCTAAGGCTCGCTCCCCATGGGGACCCCATGCCAAAGTCTGACAAGACCACGCGCCTGGGGTCCAGAGGCGGTGCAGGCTGACTCGGCATGGAAGCTGCAAGCTCACCATGTGGTTTCCCAGGCCCGTGTGCAGCTGACCGAGAGGATTCCGGAGGCCTCCTCGAACAGGGGCCGATCGACGTGTGTGGCCTTGGCAGCCAAAGACGGATCCTGACCGGCACGGTCCCTTGTGCCCTCAACTCAGGCCTTCGGGAAGACCACTGCCCTGCTGTGGGTTCGGCGCCTGGAGCCTCCTGGGACCTAACCCTAACCCTAACCCCACACCGAACGGGGACCCTCCACCGAAACCTAAGCCGGCCTCGACCCCTAACCCTGCACTGGAGCCGCCTTGCTGCATGGGCCCTCACTTCAGCCCTCGAGGGAGATCACGAGACCGGAGTCGCTTCGGCCCTGGCCACGTCCCTGGACCGAACCCTAACCCTAGCTAAGGCTCTCTCCCCAAGAGGACCCAACGCCAACGTCTGACAACACCACGCGCCTGGGGTCCGGAAGAGGTGCAGGCTGACTCGGCATGGAACCTGGAAGCTCACCAGGTCGTTTCCCAGGCCCGGCTGCAGCTGCCCAGAGGATTCCGGAGGCCTCCTCGACCAGGGGCCCAATCACGTGTGTGGCCTTGGCAGCCAAAGACGGATCCTGACCGGCACGGTCCCTTGTGCCCTCCACTCAGCCCTTCGGGGAGAACACTGCCCTGCTGTGGGTTGGGCGCCTGGAGCCTCCTGGGACCTAACCCTAACCCTAACCGTACCCCGAACCGGGACCCTCCACCGCAACGTAAGCCTGCCTCGAACCCTAACCCTGCAATGGAGCCGCCTTCTGGCATGGGCCCTCACTTCAGCCCTCGAGGGAGATCACGAGACTGGAGTCGATTCAGCCCTGGCGACGTCCCTGGACCAAACCCTAACCCTAGCTAAGGCTCGCTCCCCATGGGGACCCCATGCCAAAGTCTGACAAGACCACGCGCCTGGGGTCCAGAGGCGGTGCAGGCTGACTCGGCATGGAAGCTGCAAGCTCACCATGTGGTTTCCCAGGCCCGTGTGCAGCTGACCGAGAGGATTCCGGAGGCCTCCTCGAACAGGGGCCGATCGACGTGTGTGGCCTTGGCAGCCAAAGACGGATCCTGACCGGCACGGTCCCTTGTGCCCTCAACTCAGGCCTTCGGGAAGACCACTGCCCTGCTGTGGGTTCGGCGCCTGGAGCCTCCTGGGACCTAACCCTAACCCTAACCCCACACCGAACGGGGACCCTCCACCGAAACCTAAGCCGGCCTCGACCCCTAACCCTGCACTGGAGCCGCCTTGCTGCATGGGCCCTCACTTCAGCCCTCGAGGGAGATCACGAGACCGGAGTCGCTTCGGCCCTGGCCACGTCCCTGGACCGAACCCTAACCCTAGCTAAGGCTCTCTCCCCAAGAGGACCCAACGCCAACGTCTGACAACACCACGCGCCTGGGGTCCGGAAGAGGTGCAGGCTGACTCGGCATGGAACCTGGAAGCTCACCAGGTCGTTTCCCAGGCCCGGCTGCAGCTGCCCAGAGGATTCCGGAGGCCTCCTCGACCAGGGGCCCAATCACGTGTGTGGCCTTGGCAGCCAAAGACGGATCCTGACCGGCACGGTCCCTTGTGCCCTCCACTCAGCCCTTCGGGGAGAACACTGCCCTGCTGTGGGTTGGGCGCCTGGAGCCTCCTGGGACCTAACCCTAACCCTAACCGTACCCCGAACCGGGACCCTCCACCGCAACGTAAGCCTGCCTCGAACCCTAACCCTGCAATGGAGCCGCCTTCTGGCATGGGCCCTCACTTCAGCCCTCGAGGGAGATCACGAGACTGGAGTCGATTCAGCCCTGGCGACGTCCCTGGACCAAACCCTAACCCTAGCTAAGGCTCGCTCCCCATGGGGACCCCATGCCAAAGTCTGACAAGACCACGCGCCTGGGGTCCAGAGGCGGTGCAGGCTGACTCGGCATGGAAGCTGCAAGCTCACCATGTGGTTTCCCAGGCCCGTGTGCAGCTGACCGAGAGGATTCCGGAGGCCTCCTCGAACAGGGGCCGATCGACGTGTGTGGCCTTGGCAGCCAAAGACGGATCCTGACCGGCACGGTCCCTTGTGCCCTCAACTCAGGCCTTCGGGAAGACCACTGCCCTGCTGTGGGTTCGGCGCCTGGAGCCTCCTGGGACCTAACCCTAACCCTAACCCCACACCGAACGGGGACCCTCCACCGAAACCTAAGCCGGCCTCGACCCCTAACCCTGCACTGGAGCCGCCTTGCTGCATGGGCCCTCACTTCAGCCCTCGAGGGAGATCACGAGACCGGAGTCGCTTCGGCCCTGGCCACGTCCCTGGACCGAACCCTAACCCTAGCTAAGGCTCTCTCCCCAAGAGGACCCAACGCCAACGTCTGACAACACCACGCGCCTGGGGTCCGGAAGAGGTGCAGGCTGACTCGGCATGGAACCTGGAAGCTCACCAGGTCGTTTCCCAGGCCCGGCTGCAGCTGCCCAGAGGATTCCGGAGGCCTCCTCGACCAGGGGCCCAATCACGTGTGTGGCCTTGGCAGCCAAAGACGGATCCTGACCGGCACGGTCCCTTGTGCCCTCCACTCAGCCCTTCGGGGAGAACACTGCCCTGCTGTGGGTTGGGCGCCTGGAGCCTCCTGGGACCTAACCCTAACCCTAACCGTACCCCGAACCGGGACCCTCCACCGCAACGTAAGCCTGCCTCGAACCCTAACCCTGCAATGGAGCCGCCTTCTGGCATGGGCCCTCACTTCAGCCCTCGAGGGAGATCACGAGACTGGAGTCGATTCAGCCCTGGCGACGTCCCTGGACCAAACCCTAACCCTAGCTAAGGCTCGCTCCCCATGGGGACCCCATGCCAAAGTCTGACAAGACCACGCGCCTGGGGTCCAGAGGCGGTGCAGGCTGACTCGGCATGGAAGCTGCAAGCTCACCATGTGGTTTCCCAGGCCCGTGTGCAGCTGACCGAGAGGATTCCGGAGGCCTCCTCGAACAGGGGCCGATCGACGTGTGTGGCCTTGGCAGCCAAAGACGGATCCTGACCGGCACGGTCCCTTGTGCCCTCAACTCAGGCCTTCGGGAAGACCACTGCCCTGCTGTGGGTTCGGCGCCTGGAGCCTCCTGGGACCTAACCCTAACCCTAACCCCACACCGAACGGGGACCCTCCACCGAAACCTAAGCCGGCCTCGACCCCTAACCCTGCACTGGAGCCGCCTTGCTGCATGGGCCCTCACTTCAGCCCTCGAGGGAGATCACGAGACCGGAGTCGCTTCGGCCCTGGCCACGTCCCTGGACCGAACCCTAACCCTAGCTAAGGCTCTCTCCCCAAGAGGACCCAACGCCAACGTCTGACAACACCACGCGCCTGGGGTCCGGAAGAGGTGCAGGCTGACTCGGCATGGAACCTGGAAGCTCACCATGTCGTTTGCCCGGCCCGGCTGCAGCTGCCCAGAGGATTCCGGAGGCCTCCTCGACCAGGGGCCCAATCACGTGTGTGGCCTTGGCAGCCAAAGACGGATCCTGACCGGCACGGTCCCTTGTGCCCTCCACTCAGCCCTTCGGGGAGAACACTGCCCTGCTGTGGGTTGGGCGCCTGGAGCCTCCTGGGACCTAACCCTAACCCTAACCGTACCCCGAACCGGGACCCTCCACCGCAACGTAAGCCTGCCTCGAACCCTAACCCTGCAATGGAGCCGCCTTCTGGCATGGGCCCTCACTTCAGCCCTCGAGGGAGATCACGAGACTGGAGTCGATTCAGCCCTGGCGACGTCCCTGGACCAAACCCTAACCCTAGCTAAGGCTCGCTCCCCATGGGGACCCCATGCCAAAGTCTGACAAGACCACGCGCCTGGGGTCCAGAGGCGGTGCAGGCTGACTCGGCATGGAAGCTGCAAGCTCACCATGTGGTTTCCCAGGCCCGTGTGCAGCTGACCGAGAGGATTCCGGAGGCCTCCTCGAACAGGGGCCGATCGACGTGTGTGGCCTTGGCAGCCAAAGACGGATCCTGACCGGCACGGTCCCTTGTGCCCTCAACTCAGGCCTTCGGGAAGACCACTGCCCTGCTGTGGGTTCGGCGCCTGGAGCCTCCTGGGACCTAACCCTAACCCTAACCCCACACCGAACGGGGACCCTCCACCGAAACCTAAGCCGGCCTCGACCCCTAACCCTGCACTGGAGCCGCCTTGCTGCATGGGCCCTCACTTCAGCCCTCGAGGGAGATCACGAGACCGGAGTCGCTTCGGCCCTGGCCACGTCCCTGGACCGAACCCTAACCCTAGCTAAGGCTCTCTCCCCAAGAGGACCCAACGCCAACGTCTGACAACACCACACGCCTGGGGTCCGGAAGAGGTGCAGGCTGACTCGGCATGGAACCTGGAAGCTCACCAGGTCGTTTCCCAGGCCCGGCTGCAGCTGCCCAGAGGATTCCGGAGGCCTCCTCGACCAGGGGCCCAATCACGTGTGTGGCCTTGGCAGCCAAAGACGGATCCTGACCGGCACGGTCCCTTGTGCCCTCCACTCAGCCCTTCGGGGAGAACACTGCCCTGCTGTGGGTTGGGCGCCTGGAGCCTCCTGGGACCTAACCCTAACCCTAACCGTACCCCGAACCGGGACCCTCCACCGCAACGTAAGCCTGCCTCGAACCCTAACCCTGCAATGGAGCCGCCTTCTGGCATGGGCCCTCACTTCAGCCCTCGAGGGAGATCACGAGACTGGAGTCGATTCAGCCCTGGCGACGTCCCTGGACCAAACCCTAACCCTAGCTAAGGCTCGCTCCCCATGGGGACCCCATGCCAAAGTCTGACAAGACCACGCGCCTGGGGTCCAGAGGCGGTGCAGGCTGACTCGGCATGGAAGCTGCAAGCTCACCATGTGGTTTCCCAGGCCCGTGTGCAGCTGACCGAGAGGATTCCGGAGGCCTCCTCGAACAGGGGCCGATCGACGTGTGTGGCCTTGGCAGCCAAAGACGGATCCTGACCGGCACGGTCCCTTGTGCCCTCAACTCAGGCCTTCGGGAAGACCACTGCCCTGCTGTGGGTTCGGCGCCTGGAGCCTCCTGGGACCTAACCCTAACCCTAACCCCACACCGAACGGGGACCCTCCACCGAAACCTAAGCCGGCCTCGACCCCTAACCCTGCACTGGAGCCGCCTTGCTGCATGGGCCCTCACTTCAGCCCTCGAGGGAGATCACGAGACTGGAGTCGCTTCGGCCCTGGCCACGTCCCTGGACCGAACCCTAACCCTAGCTAAGGCTCTCTCCCCAAGAGGACCCAACGCCAACGTCTGACAACACCACGCGCCTGGGGTCCGGAAGAGGTGCAGGCTGACTCGGCATGGAACCTGGAAGCTCACCAGGTCGTTTCCCAGGCCCGGCTGCAGCTGCCCAGAGGATTCCGGAGGCCTCCTCGACCAGGGGCCCAATCACGTGTGTGGCCTTGGCAGCCAAAGACGGATCCTGACCGGCACGGTCCCTTGTGCCCTCCACTCAGCCCTTCGGGGAGAACACTGCCCTGCTGTGGGTTGGGCGCCTGGAGCCTCCTGGGACCTAACCCTAACCCTAACCGTACCCCGAACCGGGACCCTCCACCGCAACGTAAGCCTGCCTCGAACCCTAACCCTGCAATGGAGCCGCCTTCTGGCATGGGCCCTCACTTCAGCCCTCGAGGGAGATCACGAGACTGGAGTCGATTCAGCCCTGGCGACGTCCCTGGACCAAACCCTAACCCTAGCTAAGGCTCGCTCCCCATGGGGACCCCATGCCAAAGTCTGACAAGACCACGCGCCTGGGGTCCAGAGGCGGTGCAGGCTGACTCGGCATGGAAGCTGCAAGCTCACCATGTGGTTTCCCAGGCCCGTGTGCAGCTGACCGAGAGGATTCCGGAGGCCTCCTCGAACAGGGGCCGATCGACGTGTGTGGCCTTGGCAGCCAAAGACGGATCCTGACCGGCACGGTCCCTTGTGCCCTCAACTCAGGCCTTCGGGAAGACCACTGCCCTGCTGTGGGTTCGGCGCCTGGAGCCTCCTGGGACCTAACCCTAACCCTAACCCCACACCGAACGGGGACCCTCCACCGAAACCTAAGCCGGCCTCGACCCCTAACCCTGCACTGGAGCCGCCTTGCTGCATGGGCCCTCACTTCAGCCCTCGAGGGAGATCACGAGACCGGAGTCGCTTCGGCCCTGGCCACGTCCCTGGACCGAACCCTAACCCTAGCTAAGGCTCTCTCCCCAAGAGGACCCAACGCCAACGTCTGACAACACCACGCGCCTGGGGTCCGGAAGAGGTGCAGGCTGACTCGGCATGGAACCTGGAAGCTCACCATGTCGTTTGCCCGGCCCGGCTGCAGCTGCCCAGAGGATTCCGGAGGCCTCCTCGACCAGGGGCCCAATCACGTGTGTGGCCTTGGCAGCCAAAGACGGATCCTGACCGGCACGGTCCCTTGTGCCCTCCACTCAGCCCTTCGGGGAGAACACTGCCCTGCTGTGGGTTGGGCGCCTGGAGCCTCCTGGGACCTAACCCTAACCCTAACCGTACCCCGAACCGGGACCCTCCACCGCAACGTAAGCCTGCCTCGAACCCTAACCCTGCAATGGAGCCGCCTTCTGGCATGGGCCCTCACTTCAGCCCTCGAGGGAGATCACGAGACTGGAGTCGATTCAGCCCTGGCGACGTCCCTGGACCAAACCCTAACCCTAGCTAAGGCTCGCTCCCCATGGGGACCCCATGCCAAAGTCTGACAAGACCACGCGCCTGGGGTCCAGAGGCGGTGCAGGCTGACTCGGCATGGAAGCTGCAAGCTCACCATGTGGTTTCCCAGGCCCGTGTGCAGCTGACCGAGAGGATTCCGGAGGCCTCCTCGAACAGGGGCCGATCGACGTGTGTGGCCTTGGCAGCCAAAGACGGATCCTGACCGGCACGGTCCCTTGTGCCCTCAACTCAGGCCTTCGGGAAGACCACTGCCCTGCTGTGGGTTCGGCGCCTGGAGCCTCCTGGGACCTAACCCTAACCCTAACCCCACACCGAACGGGGACCCTCCACCGAAACCTAAGCCGGCCTCGACCCCTAACCCTGCACTGGAGCCGCCTTGCTGCATGGGCCCTCACTTCAGCCCTCGAGGGAGATCACGAGACCGGAGTCGCTTCGGCCCTGGCCACGTCCCTGGACCGAACCTTAACCCTAGCTAAGGCTCTCTCCCCAAGAGGACCCAACGCCAACGTCTGACAACACCACGCGCCTGGGTTCCGGAAGAGGTGCAGGCTGACTCGGCATGGAACCTGGAAGCTCACCAGGTCGTTTCCCAGGCCCGGCTGCAGCTGCCCAGAGGATTCCGGAGGCCTCCTCGACCAGGGGCCCAATCACGTGTGTGGCCTTGGCAGCCAAAGACGGATCCTGACCGGCACGGTCCCTTGTGCCCTCCACTCAGCCCTTCGGGGAGAACACTGCCCTGCTGTGGGTTGGGCGCCTGGAGCCTCCTGGGACCTAACCCTAACCCTAACCGTACCCCGAACCGGGACCCTCCACCGCAACGTAAGCCTGCCTCGAACCCTAACCCTGCAATGGAGCCGCCTTCTGGCATGGGCCCTCACTTCAGCCCTCGAGGGAGATCACGAGACTGGAGTCGATTCAGCCCTGGCGACGTCCCTGGACCAAACCCTAACCCTAGCTAAGGCTCGCTCCCCATGGGGACCCCATGCCAAAGTCTGACAAGACCACGCGCCTGGGGTCCAGAGGCGGTGCAGGCTGACTCGGCATGGAAGCTGCAAGCTCACCATGTGGTTTCCCAGGCCCGTGTGCAGCTGACCGAGAGGATTCCGGAGGCCTCCTCGAACAGGGGCCGATCGACGTGTGTGGCCTTGGCAGCCAAAGACGGATCCTGACCGGCACGGTCCCTTGTGCCCTCAACTCAGGCCTTCGGGAAGACCACTGCCCTGCTGTGGGTTCGGCGCCTGGAGCCTCCTGGGACCTAACCCTAACCCTAACCCCACACCGAACGGGGACCCTCCACCGAAACCTAAGCCGGCCTCGACCCCTAACCCTGCACTGGAGCCGCCTTGCTGCATGGGCCCTCACTTCAGCCCTCGAGGGAGATCACGAGACCGGAGTCGCTTCGGCCCTGGCCACGTCCCTGGACCGAACCCTAACCCTAGCTAAGGCTCTCTCCCCAAGAGGACCCAACGCCAACGTCTGACAACACCACACGCCTGGGGTCCGGAAGAGGTGCAGGCTGACTCGGCATGGAACCTGGAAGCTCACCAGGTCGTTTCCCAGGCCCGGCTGCAGCTGCCCAGAGGATTCCGGAGGCCTCCTCGACCAGGGGCCCAATCACGTGTGTGGCCTTGGCAGCCAAAGACGGATCCTGACCGGCACGGTCCCTTGTGCCCTCCACTCAGCCCTTCGGGGAGAACACTGCCCTGCTGTGGGTTGGGCGCCTGGAGCCTCCTGGGACCTAACCCTAACCCTAACCGTACCCCGAACCGGGACCCTCCACCGCAACGTAAGCCTGCCTCGAACCCTAACCCTGCAATGGAGCCGCCTTCTGGCATGGGCCCTCACTTCAGCCCTCGAGGGAGATCACGAGACTGGAGTCGATTCAGCCCTGGCGACGTCCCTGGACCAAACCCTAACCCTAGCTAAGGCTCGCTCCCCATGGGGACCCCATGCCAAAGTCTGACAAGACCACGCGCCTGGGGTCCAGAGGCGGTGCAGGCTGACTCGGCATGGAAGCTGCAAGCTCACCATGTGGTTTCCCAGGCCCGTGTGCAGCTGACCGAGAGGATTCCGGAGGCCTCCTCGAACAGGGGCCGATCGACGTGTGTGGCCTTGGCAGCCAAAGACGGGTCCTGACCGGCACGGTCCCTTGTGCCCTCAACTCAGGCCTTCGGGAAGACCACTGCCCTGCTGTGGGTTCGGCGCCTGGAGCCTCCTGGGACCTAACCCTAACCCTAACCCCACACCGAACGGGGACCCTCCACCGAAACCTAAGCCGGCCTCGACCCCTAACCCTGCACTGGAGCCGCCTTGCTGCATGGGCCCTCACTTCAGCCCTCGAGGGAGATCACGAGACCGGAGTCGCTTCGGCCCTGGCCACGTCCCTGGACCGAACCCTAACCCTAGCTAAGGCTCTCTCCCCAAGAGGACCCAACGCCAACGTCTGACAACACCACGCGCCTGGGGTCCGGAAGAGGTGCAGGCTGACTCGGCATGGAACCTGGAAGCTCACCAGGTCGTTTCCCAGGCCCGGCTGCAGCTGCCCAGAGGATTCCGGAGGCCTCCTCGACCAGGGGCCCAATCACGTGTGTGGCCTTGGCAGCCAAAGACGGATCCTGACCGGCACGGTCCCTTGTGCCCTCCACTCAGCCCTTCGGGGAGAACACTGCCCTGCTGTGGGTTGGGCGCCTGGAGCCTCCTGGGACCTAACCCTAACCCTAACCGTACCCCGAACCGGGACCCTCCACCGCAACGTAAGCCTGCCTCGAACCCTAACCCTGCAATGGAGCCGCCTTCTGGCATGGGCCCTCACTTCAGCCCTCGAGGGAGATCACGAGACTGGAGTCGATTCAGCCCTGGCGACGTCCCTGGACCAAACCCTAACCCTAGCTAAGGCTCGCTCCCCATGGGGACCCCATGCCAAAGTCTGACAAGACCACGCGCCTGGGGTCCAGAGGCGGTGCAGGCTGACTCGGCATGGAAGCTGCAAGCTCACCATGTGGTTTCCCAGGCCCGTGTGCAGCTGACCGAGAGGATTCCGGAGGCCTCCTCGAACAGGGGCCGATCGACGTGTGTGGCCTTGGCAGCCAAAGACGGATCCTGACCGGCACGGTCCCTTGTGCCCTCAACTCAGGCCTTCGGGAAGACCACTGCCCTGCTGTGGGTTCGGCGCCTGGAGCCTCCTGGGACCTAACCCTAACCCTAACCCCACACCGAACGGGGACCCTCCACCGAAACCTAAGCCGGCCTCGACCCCTAACCCTGCACTGGAGCCGCCTTGCTGCATGGGCCCTCACTTCAGCCCTCGAGGGAGATCACGAGACCGGAGTCGCTTCGGCCCTGGCCACGTCCCTGGACCGAACCCTAACCCTAGCTAAGGCTCTCTCCCCAAGAGGACCCAACGCCAACGTCTGACAACACCACGCGCCTGGGGTCCGGAAGAGGTGCAGGCTGACTCGGCATGGAACCTGGAAGCTCACCAGGTCGTTTCCCAGGCCCGGCTGCAGCTGCCCAGAGGATTCCGGAGGCCTCCTCGACCATGGGCCCAATCACGTGTGTGGCCTTGGCAGCCAAAGACGGATCCTGACCGGCACGGTCCCTTGTGCCCTCCACTCAGCCCTTCGGGGAGAACACTGCCCTGCTGTGGGTTGGGCGCCTGGAGACTCCTGGGACCTAACCCTAACCCTAACCGTACCCCGAACCGGGACCCTCCACCGCAACGTAAGCCTGCCTCGAACCCTAACCCTGCAATGGAGCCGCCTTCTGGCATGGGCCCTCACTTCAGCCCTCGAGGGAGATCACGAGACTGGAGTCGATTCAGCCCTGGCGACGTCCCTGGACCAAACCCTAACCCTAGCTAAGGCTCCCTCCCCATGGGGACCCCATGCCAAAGTCTGACAAGACCACGCGCCTGGGGTCCAGAGGCGGTGCAGGCTGACTCGGCATGGAAGCTGCAAGCTCACCATGTGGTTTCCCAGGCCCGTGTGCAGCTGACCGAGAGGATTCCGGAGGCCTCCTCGAACAGGGGCCGATCGACGTGTGTGGCCTTGGCAGCCAAAGACGGATCCTGACCGGCACGGTCCCTTGTGCCCTCAACTCAGGCCTTCGGGAAGACCACTGCCCTGCTGTGGGTTCGGCGCCTGGAGCCTCCTGGGACCTAACCCTAACCCTAACCCCACACCGAACGGGGACCCTCCACCGAAACCTAAGCCGGCCTCGACCCCTAACCCTGCACTGGAGCCGCCTTGCTGCATGGGCCCTCACTTCAGCCCTCGAGGGAGATCACGAGACCGGAGTCGCTTCGGCCCTGGCCACGTCCCTGGACCGAACCCTAACCCTAGCTAAGGCTCTCTCCCCAAGAGGACCCAACGCCAACGTCTGACAACACCACGCGCCTGGGTTCCGGAAGAGGTGCAGGCTGACTCGGCATGGAACCTGGAAGCTCACCAGGTCGTTTCCCAGGCCCGGCTGCAGCTGCCCAGAGGATTCCGGAGGCCTCCTCGACCAGGGGCCCAATCACGTGTGTGGCCTTGGCAGCCAAAGACGGATCCTGACCGGCACGGTCCCTTGTGCCCTCCACTCAGCCCTTCGGGGAGAACACTGCCCTGCTGTGGGTTGGGCGCCTGGAGCCTCCTGGGACCTAACCCTAACCCTAACCGTACCCCGAACCGGGACCCTCCACCGCAACGTAAGCCTGCCTCGAACCCTAACCCTGCAATGGAGCCGCCTTCTGGCATGGGCCCTCACTTCAGCCCTCGAGGGAGATCACGAGACTGGAGTCGATTCAGCCCTGGCGACGTCCCTGGACCAAACCCTAACCCTAGCTAAGGCTCGCTCCCCATGGGGACACCATGCCAAAGTCGGACAAGACCACGCGCCTGGGGTCCAGAGGCGGTGCAGGCTGACTCGGCATGGAAGCTGCAAGCTCACCATGTGGTTTCCCAGGCCCGTGTGCAGCTGACCGAGAGGATTCCGGAGGCCTCCTCGAACAGGGGCCGATCGACGTGTGTGGCCTTGGCAGCCAAAGACGGATCCTGACCGGCACGGTCCCTTGTGCCCTCAACTCAGGCCTTCGGGAAGACCACTGCCCTGCTGTGGGTTCGGCGCCTGGAGCCTCCTGGGACCTAACCCTAACCCTAACCCCACACCGAACGGGGACCCTCCACCGAAATCTAAGCCGGCCTCGACCCCTAACCCTGCACTGGAGCCGCCTTGCTGCATGGGCCCTCACTTCAGCCCTCGAGGGAGATCACGAGACCGGAGTCGCTTCGGCCCTGGCCACGTCCCTGGACCGAACCCTAACCCTAGCTAAGGCTCTCTCCCCAAGAGGACCCAATGCTAACGTCTGACAACACCACGCGCCTGGGGTCCGGAAGAGGTGCAGGCTGACTCGGCATGGAACCTGGAAGCTCACCATGTCGTTTGCCCGGCCCGGCTGCAGCTGCCCAGAGGATTCCGGAGGCCTCCTCGACCAGGGGCCCAATCACGTGTGTGGCCTTGGCAGCCAAAGACGGATCCTGACCGGCACGGTCCCTTGTGCCCTCCACTCAGCCCTTCGGGGAGAACACTGCCCTGCTGTGGGTTGGGCGCCTGGAGCCTCCTGGGACCTAACCCTAACCCTAACCGTACCCCGAACCGGGACCCTCCACCGCAACGTAAGCCTGCCTCGAACCCTAACCCTGCAATGGAGCCGCCTTCTGGCATGGGCCCTCACTTCAGCCCTCGAGGGAGATCACGAGACTGGAGTCGATTCAGCCCTGGCGACGTCCCTGGACCAAACCCTAACCCTAGCTAAGGCTCGCTCCCCATGGGGACCCCATGCCAAAGTCTGACAAGACCACGCGCCTGGGGTCCAGAGGCGGTGCAGGCTGACTCGGCATGGAAGCTGCAAGCTCACCATGTGGTTTCCCAGGCCCGTGTGCAGCTGACCGAGAGGATTCCGGAGGCCTCCTCGAACAGGGGCCGATCGACGTGTGTGGCCTTGGCAGCCAAAGACGGATCCTGACCGGCACGGTCCCTTGTGCCCTCAACTCAGGCCTTCGGGAAGACCACTGCCCTGCTGTGGGTTCGGCGCCTGGAGCCTCCTGGGACCTAACCCTAACCCTAACCCCACACCGAACGGGGACCCTCCACCGAAACCTAAGCCGGCCTCGACCCCTAACCCTGCACTGGAGCCGCCTTGCTGCATGGGCCCTCACTTCAGCCCTCGAGGGAGATCACGAGACCGGAGTCGCTTCGGCCCTGGCCACGTCCCTGGACCGAACCCTAACCCTAGCTAAGGCTCTCTCCCCAAGAGGACCCAACGCCAACGTCTGACAACACCACGCGCCTGGGGTCCGGAAGAGGTGCAGGCTGACTCGGCATGGAACCTGGAAGCTCACCAGGTCGTTTCCCAGGCCCGGCTGCAGCTGCCCAGAGGATTCCGGAGGCCTCCTCGACCAGGGGCCCAATCACGTGTGTGGCCTTGGCAGCCAAAGACGGATCCTGACCGGCACGGTCCCTTGTGCCCTCCACTCAGCCCTTCGGGGAGAACACTGCCCTGCTGTGGGTTGGGCGCCTGGAGCCTCCTGGGACCTAACCCTAACCCTAACCGTACCCCGAACCGGGACCCTCCACCGCAACGTAAGCCTGCCTCGAACCCTAACCCTGCAATGGAGCCGCCTTCTGGCATGGGCCCTCACTTCAGCCCTCGAGGGAGATCACGAGACTGGAGTCGATTCAGCCCTGGCGACGTCCCTGGACCAAACCCTAACCCTAGCTAAGGCTCGCTCCCCATGGGGACCCCATGCCAAAGTCTGACAAGACCACGCGCCTGGGGTCCAGAGGCGGTGCAGGCTGACTCGGCATGGAAGCTGCAAGCTCACCATGTGGTTTCCCAGGCCCGTGTGCAGCTGACCGAGAGGATTCCGGAGGCCTCCTCGAACAGGGGCCGATCGACGTGTGTGGCCTTGGCAGCCAAAGACGGATCCTGACCGGCACGGTCCCTTGTGCCCTCAACTCAGGCCTTCGGGAAGACCACTGCCCTGCTGTGGGTTCGGCGCCTGGAGCCTCCTGGGACCTAACCCTAACCCTAACCCCACACCGAACGGGGACCCTCCACCGAAATCTAAGCCGGCCTCGACCCCTAACCCTGCACTGGAGCCGCCTTGCTGCATGGGCCCTCACTTCAGCCCTCGAGGGAGATCACGAGACCGGAGTCGCTTCGGCCCTGGCCACGTCCCTGGACCGAACCCTAACCCTAGCTAAGGCTCTCTCCCCAAGAGGACCCAATGCTAACGTCTGACAACACCACGCGCCTGGGGTCCGGAAGAGGTGCAGGCTGACTCGGCATGGAACCTGGAAGCTCACCATGTCGTTTGCCCGGCCCGGCTGCAGCTGCCCAGAGGATTCCGGAGGCCTCCTCGACCAGGGGCCCAATCACGTGTGTGGCCTTGGCAGCCAAAGACGGATCCTGACCGGCACGGTCCCTTGTGCCCTCCACTCAGCCCTTCGGGGAGAACACTGCCCTGCTGTGGGTTGGGCGCCTGGAGCCTCCTGGGACCTAACCCTAACCCTAACCGTACCCCGAACCGGGACCCTCCACCGCAACGTAAGCCTGCCTCGAACCCTAACCCTGCAATGGAGCCGCCTTCTGGCATGGGCCCTCACTTCAGCCCTCGAGGGAGATCACGAGACTGGAGTCGATTCAGCCCTGGCGACGTCCCTGGACCAAACCCTAACCCTAGCTAAGGCTCGCTCCCCATGGGGACCCCATGCCAAAGTCTGACAAGACCACGCGCCTGGGGTCCAGAGGCGGTGCAGGCTGACTCGGCATGGAAGCTGCAAGCTCACCATGTGGTTTCCCAGGCCCGTGTGCAGCTGACCGAGAGGATTCCGGAGGCCTCCTCGAACAGGGGCCGATCGACGTGTGTGGCCTTGGCAGCCAAAGACGGATCCTGACCGGCACGGTCCCTTGTGCCCTCAACTCAGGCCTTCGGGAAGACCACTGCCCTGCTGTGGGTTCGGCGCCTGGAGCCTCCTGGGACCTAACCCTAACCCTAACCCCACACCGAACGGGGACCCTCCACCGAAACCTAAGCCGGCCTCGACCCCTAACCCTGCACTGGAGCCGCCTTGCTGCATGGGCCCTCACTTCAGCCCTCGAGGGAGATCACGAGACCGGAGTCGCTTCGGCCCTGGCCACGTCCCTGGACCGAACCCTAACCCTAGCTAAGGCTCTCTCCCCAAGAGGACCCAACGCCAACGTCTGACAACACCACGCGCCTGGGGTCCGGAAGAGGTGCAGGCTGACTCGGCATGGAACCTGGAAGCTCACCATGTCGTTTGCCCGGCCCGGCTGCAGCTGCCCAGAGGATTCCGGAGGCCTCCTCGACCAGGGGCCCAATCACGTGTGTGGCCTTGGCAGCCAAAGACGGATCCTGACCGGCACGGTCCCTTGTGCCCTCCACTCAGCCCTTCGGGGAGAACACTGCCCTGCTGTGGGTTGGGCGCCTGGAGCCTCCTGGGACCTAACCCTAACCCTAACCGTACCCCGAACCGGGACCCTCCACCGCAACGTAAGCCTGCCTCGAACCCTAACCCTGCAATGGAGCCGCCTTCTGGCATGGGCCCTCACTTCAGCCCTCGAGGGAGATCACGAGACTGGAGTCGATTCAGCCCTGGCGACGTCCCTGGACCAAACCCTAACCCTAGCTAAGGCTCGCTCCCCATGGGGACCCCATGCCAAAGTCTGACAAGACCACGCGCCTGGGGTCCAGAGGCGGTGCAGGCTGACTCGGCATGGAAGCTGCAAGCTCACCATGTGGTTTCCCAGGCCCGTGTGCAGCTGACCGAGAGGATTCCGGAGGCCTCCTCGAACAGGGGCCGATCGACGTGTGTGGCCTTGGCAGCCAAAGACGGATCCTGACCGGCACGGTCCCTTGTGCCCTCAACTCAGGCCTTCGGGAAGACCACTGCCCTGCTGTGGGTTCGGCGCCTGGAGCCTCCTGGGACCTAACCCTAACCCTAACCCCACACCGAACGGGGACCCTCCACCGAAACCTAAGCCGGCCTCGACCCCTAACCCTGCACTGGAGCCGCCTTGCTGCATGGGCCCTCACTTCAGCCCTCGAGGGAGATCACGAGACCGGAGTCGCTTGGGCCCTGGCCACGTCCCTGGACCGAACCCTAACCCTAGCTAAGGCTCTCTCCCCAAGAGGACCCAACGCCAACGTCTGACAACACCACGCGCCTGGGGTCCGGAAGAGGTGCAGGCTGACTCGGCATGGAACCTGGAAGCTCACCAGGTCGTTTCCCAGGCCCGGCTGCAGCTGCCCAGAGGATTCCGGAGGCCTCCTCGACCAGGGGCCCAATCACGTGTGTGGCCTTGGCAGCCAAAGACGGATCCTGACCGGCACGGTCCCTTGTGCCCTCCACTCAGCCCTTCGGGGAGAACACTGCCCTGCTGTGGGTTGGGCGCCTGGAGCCTCCTGGGACCTAACCCTAACCCTAACCGTACCCCGAACCGGGACCCTCCACCGCAACGTAAGCCTGCCTCGAACCCTAACCCTGCAATGGAGCCGCCTTCTGGCATGGGCCCTCACTTCAGCCCTCGAGGGAGATCACGAGACTGGAGTCGATTCAGCCCTGGCGACGTCCCTGGACCAAACCCTAACCCTAGCTAAGGCTCGCTCCCCATGAGGACCCCATGCCAAAGTCTGACAAGACCACGCGCCTGGGGTCCAGAGGCGGTGCAGGCTGACTCGGCATGGAAGCTGCAAGCTCACCATGTGGTTTCCCAGGCCCGTGTGCAGCTGACCGAGAGGATTCCGGAGGCCTCCTCGAACAGGGGCCGATCGACGTGTGTGGCCTTGGCAGCCAAAGACGGATCCTGACCGGCACGGTCCCTTGTGCCCTCAACTCAGGCCTTCGGGAAGACCACTGCCCTGCTGTGGGTTCGGCGCCTGGAGCCTCCTGGGACCTAACCCTAACCCTAACCCCACACCGAACGGGGACCCTCCACCGAAACCTAAGCCGGCCTCGACCCCTAACCCTGCACTGGAGCCGCCTTGCTGCATGGGCCCTCACTTCAGCCCTCGAGGGAGATCACGAGACCGGAGTCGCTTCGGCCCTGGCCACGTCCCTGGACCGAACCCTAACCCTAGCTAAGGCTCTCTCCCCAAGAGGACCCAACGCCAACGTCTGACAACACCACGCGCCTGGGGTCCGGAAGAGGTGCAGGCTGACTCGGCATGGAACCTGGAAGCTCACCAGGTCGTTTCCCAGGCCCGGCTGCAGCTGCCCAGAGGATTCCGGAGGCCTCCTCGACCAGGGGCCCAATCACGTGTGTGGCCTTGGCAGCCAAAGACGGATCCTGACCGGCACGGTCCCTTGTGCCCTCCACTCAGCCCTTCGGGGAGAACACTGCCCTGCTGTGGGTTGGGCGCCTGGAGCCTCCTGGGACCTAACCCTAACCCTAACCGTACCCCGAACCGGGACCCTCCACCGCAACGTAAGCCTGCCTCGAACCCTAACCCTGCAATGGAGCCGCCTTCTGGCATGGGCCCTCACTTCAGCCCTCGAGGGAGATCACGAGACTGGAGTCGATTCAGCCCTGGCGACGTCCCTGGACCAAACCCTAACCCTAGCTAAGGCTCGCTCCCCATGGGGACCCCATGCCAAAGTCTGACAAGACCACGCGCCTGGGGTCCAGAGGCGGTGCAGGCTGACTCGGCATGGAAGCTGCAAGCTCACCATGTGGTTTCCCAGGCCCGTGTGCAGCTGACCGAGAGGATTCCGGAGGCCTCCTCGAACAGGGGCCGATCGACGTGTGTGGCCTTGGCAGCCAAAGACGGATCCTGACCGGCACGGTCCCTTGTGCCCTCAACTCAGGCCTTCGCGAAGACCACTGCCCTGCTGTGGGTTCGGCGCCTGGAGCCTCCTGGGACCTAACCCTAACCCTAACCCCACACCGAACGGGGACCCTCCACCGAAACCTAAGCCGGCCTCGACCCCTAACCCTGCACTGGAGCCGCCTTGCTGCATGGGCCCTCACTTCAGCCCTCGAGGGAGATCACGAGACCGGAGTCGCTTCGGCCCTGGCCACGTCCCTGGACCGAACCCTAACCCTAGCTAAGGCTCTCTCCCCAAGAGGACCCAACGCCAACGTCTGACAACACCACGCGCCTGGGGTCCGGAAGAGGTGCAGGCTGACTCGGCATGGAACCTGGAAGCTCACCAGGTCGTTTCCCAGGCCCGGCTGCAGCTGCCCAGAGGATTCCGGAGGCCTCCTCGACCAGGGGCCCAATCACGTGTGTGGCCTTGGCAGCCAAAGACGGATCCTGACCGGCACGGTCCCTTGTGCCCTCCACTCAGCCCTTCGGGGAGAACACTGCCCTGCTGTGGGTTGGGCGCCTGGAGCCTCCTGGGACCTAACCCTAACCCTAACCGTACCCCGAACCGGGACCCTCCACCGCAACGTAAGCCTGCCTCGAACCCTAACCCTGCAATGGAGCCGCCTTCTGGCATGGGCCCTCACTTCAGCCCTCGAGGGAGATCACGAGACTGGAGTCGATTCAGCCCTGGCGACGTCCCTGGACCAAACCCTAACCCTAGCTAAGGCTCGCTCCCCATGGGGACCCCATGCCAAAGTCTGACAAGACCACGCGCCTGGGGTCCAGAGGCGGTGCAGGCTGACTCGGCATGGAAGCTGCAAGCTCACCATGTGGTTTCCCAGGCCCGTGTGCAGCTGACCGAGAGGATTCCGGAGGCCTCCTCGAACAGGGGCCGATCGACGTGTGTGGCCTTGGCAGCCAAAGACGGATCCTGACCGGCACGGTCCCTTGTGCCCTCAACTCAGGCCTTCGGGAAGACCACTGCCCTGCTGTGGGTTCGGCGCCTGGAGCCTCCTGGGACCTAACCCTAACCCTAACCCCACACCGAACGGGGACCCTCCACCGAAACCTAAGCCGGCCTCGACCCCTAACCCTGCACTGGAGCCGCCTTGCTGCATGGGCCCTCACTTCAGCCCTCGAGGGAGATCACGAGACCGGAGTCGCTTGGGCCCTGGCCACGTCCCTGGACCGAACCCTAACCCTAGCTAAGGCTCTCTCCCCAAGAGGACCCAACGCCAACGTCTGACAACACCACGCGCCTGGGGTCCGGAAGAGGTGCAGGCTGACTCGGCATGGAACCTGGAAGCTCACCAGGTCGTTTCCCAGGCCCGGCTGCAGCTGCCCAGAGGATTCCGGAGGCCTCCTCGACCAGGGGCCCAATCACGTGTGTGGCCTTGGCAGCCAAAGACGGATCCTGACCGGCACGGTCCCTTGTGCCCTCCACTCAGCCCTTCGGGGAGAACACTGCCCTGCTGTGGGTTGGGCGCCTGGAGCCTCCTGGGACCTAACCCTAACCCTAACCGTACCCCGAACCGGGACCCTCCACCGCAACGTAAGCCTGCCTCGAACCCTAACCCTGCAATGGAGCCGCCTTCTGGCATGGGCCCTCACTTCAGCCCTCGAGGGAGATCACGAGACTGGAGTCGATTCAGCCCTGGCGACGTCCCTGGACCAAACCCTAACCCTAGCTAAGGCTCGCTCCCCATGAGGACCCCATGCCAAAGTCTGACAAGACCACGCGCCTGGGGTCCAGAGGCGGTGCAGGCTGACTCGGCATGGAAGCTGCAAGCTCACCATGTGGTTTCCCAGGCCCGTGTGCAGCTGACCGAGAGGATTCCGGAGGCCTCCTCGAACAGGGGCCGATCGACGTGTGTGGCCTTGGCAGCCAAAGACGGATCCTGACCGGCACGGTCCCTTGTGCCCTCAACTCAGGCCTTCGGGAAGACCACTGCCCTGCTGTGGGTTCGGCGCCTGGAGCCTCCTGGGACCTAACCCTAACCCTAACCCCACACCGAACGGGGACCCTCCACCGAAACCTAAGCCGGCCTCGACCCCTAACCCTGCACTGGAGCCGCCTTGCTGCATGGGCCCTCACTTCAGCCCTCGAGGGAGATCACGAGACCGGAGTCGCTTCGGCCCTGGCCACGTCCCTGGACCGAACCCTAACCCTAGCTAAGGCTCTCTCCCCAAGAGGACCCAACGCCAACGTCTGACAACACCACGCGCCTGGGGTCCGGAAGAGGTGCAGGCTGACTCGGCATGGAACCTGGAAGCTCACCAGGTCGTTTCCCAGGCCCGGCTGCAGCTGCCCAGAGGATTCCGGAGGCCTCCTCGACCAGGGGCCCAATCACGTGTGTGGCCTTGGCAGCCAAAGACGGATCCTGACCGGCACGGTCCCTTGTGCCCTCCACTCAGCCCTTCGGGGAGAACACTGCCCTGCTGTGGGTTGGGCGCCTGGAGCCTCCTGGGACCTAACCCTAACCCTAACCGTACCCCGAACCGGGACCCTCCACCGCAACGTAAGCCTGCCTCGAACCCTAACCCTGCAATGGAGCCGCCTTCTGGCATGGGCCCTCACTTCAGCCCTCGAGGGAGATCACGAGACTGGAGTCGATTCAGCCCTGGCGACGTCCCTGGACCAAACCCTAACCCTAGCTAAGGCTCGCTCCCCATGGGGACCCCATGCCAAAGTCTGACAAGACCACGCGCCTGGGGTCCAGAGGCGGTGCAGGCTGACTCGGCATGGAAGCTGCAAGCTCACCATGTGGTTTCCCAGGCCCGTGTGCAGCTGACCGAGAGGATTCCGGAGGCCTCCTCGAACAGGGGCCGATCGACGTGTGTGGCCTTGGCAGCCAAAGACGGATCCTGACCGGCACGGTCCCTTGTGCCCTCAACTCAGGCCTTCGCGAAGACCACTGCCCTGCTGTGGGTTCGGCGCCTGGAGCCTCCTGGGACCTAACCCTAACCCTAACCCCACACCGAACGGGGACCCTCCACCGAAACCTAAGCCGGCCTCGACCCCTAACCCTGCACTGGAGCCGCCTTGCTGCATGGGCCCTCACTTCAGCCCTCGAGGGAGATCACGAGACCGGAGTCGCTTCGGCCCTGGCCACGTCCCTGGACCGAACCCTAACCCTAGCTAAGGCTCTCTCCCCAAGAGGACCCAACGCCAACGTCTGACAACACCACGCGCCTGGGGTCCGGAAGAGGTGCAGGCTGACTCGGCATGGAACCTGGAAGCTCACCATGTCGTTTGCCCGGCCCGGCTGCAGCTGCCCAGAGGATTCCGGAGGCCTCCTCGACCAGGGGCCCAATCACGTGTGTGGCCTTGGCAGCCAAAGACGGATCCTGACCGGCACGGTCCCTTGTGCCCTCCACTCAGCCCTTCGGGTAGAACACTGCCCTGCTGTGGGTTGGGCGCCTGGAGCCTCCTGGGACCTAACCCTAACCCTAACCGTACCCCGAACCGGGACCCTCCACCGCAACGTAAGCCTGCCTCGAACCCTAACCCTGCAATGGAGCCGCCTTCTGGCATGGGCCCTCACTTCAGCCCTCGAGGGAGATCACGAGACTGGAGTCGATTCAGCCCTGGCGACGTCCCTGGACCAAACCCTAACCCTAGCTAAGGCTCGCTCCTCATGGGGACCCCATGCCAAAGTCTGACAAGACCACGCGCCTGGGTTCCAGAGGCGGTGCAGGCTGACTCGGCATGGAAGCTGCAAGCTCACCATGTGGTTTCCCAGGCCCGTGTGCAGCTGACCGAGAGGATTCCGGAGGCCTCCTCGAACAGGGGCCGATCGACGTGTGTGGCCTTGGCAGCCAAAGACGGATCCTGACCGGCACGGTCCCTTGTGCCCTCAACTCAGGCCTTCGGGAAGACCACTGCCCTGCTGTGGGTTCGGCGCCTGGAGCCTCCTGGGACCTAACCCTAACCCTAACCCCACACCGAACGGGGACCCTCCACCGAAACCTAAGCCGGCCTCGACCCCTAACCCTGCACTGGAGCCGCCTTGCTGCATGGGCCCTCACTTCAGCCCTCGAGGGAGATCACGAGACCGGAGTCGCTTCGGCCCTGGCCACGTCCCTGGACCGAACCCTAACCCTAGCTAAGGCTCTCTCCCCAAGAGGACCCAACGCCAACGTCTGACAACACCACGCGCCTGGGGTCCGGAAGAGGTGCAGGCTGACTCGGCATGGAACCTGGAAGCTCACCAGGTCGTTTCCCAGGCCCGGCTGCAGCTGCCCAGAGGATTCCGGAGGCCTCCTCGAACAGGGGCCCAATCACGTGTGTGGCCTTGGCAGCCAAAGACGGATCCTGACCGGCACGGTCCCTTGTGCCCTCCACTCAGCCCTTCGGGGAGAACACTGCCCTGCTGTGGGTTGGGCGCCTGGAGCCTCCTGGGACCTAACCCTAACCCTAACCGTACCCCGAACCGGGACCCTCCACCGCAACGTAAGCCTGCCTCGAACCCTAACCCTGCAATGGAGCCGCCTTCTGGCATGGGCCCTCACTTCAGCCCTCGAGGGAGATCACGAGACTGGAGTCGATTCAGCCCTGGCGACGTCCCTGGACCAAACCCTAACCCTAGCTAAGGCTCGCTCCCCATGGGGACCCCATGCCAAAGTCTGACAAGACCACGCGCCTGGGGTCCAGAGGCGGTGCAGGCTGACTCGGCATGGAAGCTGCAAGCTCACCATGTGGTTTCCCAGGCCCGTGTGCAGCTGACCGAGAGGATTCCGGAGGCCTCCTCGAACAGGGGCCGATCGACGTGTGTGGCCTTGGCAGCCAAAGACGGATCCTGACCGGCACGGTCCCTTGTGCCCTCAACTCAGGCCTTCGGGAAGACCACTGCCCTGCTGTGGGTTCGGCGCCTGGAGCCTCCTGGGACCTAACCCTAACCCTAACCCCACACCGAACGGGGACCCTCCACCGAAACCTAAGCCGGCCTCGACCCCTAACCCTGCACTGGAGCCGCCTTGCTGCATGGGCCCTCACTTCAGCCCTCGAGGGAGATCACGAGACCGGAGTCGCTTCGGCCCTGGCCACGTCCCTGGACCGAACCCTAACCCTAGCTAAGGCTCTCTCCCCAAGAGGACCCAACGCCAACGTCTGACAACACCACGCGCCTGGGTTCCGGAAGAGGTGCAGGCTGACTCGGCATGGAACCTGGAAGCTCACCAGGTCGTTTCCCAGGCCCGGCTGCAGCTGCCCAGAGGATTCCGGAGGCCTCCTCGACCAGGGGCCCAATCACGTGTGTGGCCTTGGCAGCCAAAGACGGATCCTGACCGGCACGGTCCCTTGTGCCCTCCACTCAGCCCTTCGGGGAGAACACTGCCCTGCTGTGGGTTGGGCGCCTGGAGCCTCCTGGGACCTAACCCTAACCCTAACCGTACCCCGAACCGGGACCCTCCACCGCAACGTAAGCCTGCCTCGAACCCTAACCCTGCAATGGAGCCGCCTTCTGGCATGGGCCCTCACTTCAGCCCTCGAGGGAGATCACGAGACTGGAGTCGATTCAGCCCTGGCGACGTCCCTGGACCAAACCCTAACCCTAGCTAAGGCTCGCTCCCCATGGGGACCCCATGCCAAAGTCTGACAAGACCACGCGCCTGGGGTCCAGAGGCGGTGCAGGCTGACTCGGCATGGAAGCTGCAAGCTCACCATGTGGTTTCCCAGGCCCGTGTGCAGCTGACCGAGAGGATTCCGGAGGCCTCCTCGAACAGGGGCCGATCGACGTGTGTGGCCTTGGCAGCCAAAGACGGATCCTGACCGGCACGGTCCCTTGTGCCCTCAACTCAGGCCTTCGGGAAGACCACTGCCCTGCTGTGGGTTCGGCGCCTGGAGCCTCCTGGGACCTAACCCTAACCCTAACCCCACACCGAACGGGGACCCTCCACCGAAATCTAAGCCGGCCTCGACCCCTAACCCTGCACTGGAGCCGCCTTGCTGCATGGGCCCTCACTTCAGCCCTCGAGGGAGATCACGAGACCGGAGTCGCTTCGGCCCTGGCCACGTCCCTGGACCGAACCCTAACCCTAGCTAAGGCTCTCTCCCCAAGAGGACCCAATGCTAACGTCTGACAACACCACGCGCCTGGGGTCCGGAAGAGGTGCAGGCTGACTCGGCATGGAACCTGGAAGCTCACCATGTCGTTTGCCCGGCCCGGCTGCAGCTGCCCAGAGGATTCCGGAGGCCTCCTCGACCAGGGGCCCAATCACGTGTGTGGCCTTGGCAGCCAAAGACGGATCCTGACCGGCACGGTCCCTTGTGCCCTCCACTCAGCCCTTCGGGGAGAACACTGCCCTGCTGTGGGTTGGGCGCCTGGAGCCTCCTGGGACCTAACCCTAACCCTAACCGTACCCCGAACCGGGACCCTCCACCGCAACGTAAGCCTGCCTCGAACCCTAACCCTGCAATGGAGCCGCCTTCTGGCATGGGCCCTCACTTCAGCCCTCGAGGGAGATCACGAGACTGGAGTCGATTCAGCCCTGGCGACGTCCCTGGACCAAACCCTAACCCTAGCTAAGGCTCGCTCCCCATGGGGACCCCATGCCAAAGTCTGACAAGACCACGCGCCTGGGGTCCAGAGGCGGTGCAGGCTGACTCGGCATGGAAGCTGCAAGCTCACCATGTGGTTTCCCAGGCCCGTGTGCAGCTGACCGAGAGGATTCCGGAGGCCTCCTCGAACAGGGGCCGATCGACGTGTGTGGCCTTGGCAGCCAAAGACGGATCCTGACCGGCACGGTCCCTTGTGCCCTCAACTCAGGCCTTCGGGAAGACCACTGCCCTGCTGTGGGTTCGGCGCCTGGAGCCTCCTGGGACCTAACCCTAACCCTAACCCCACACCGAACGGGGACCCTCCACCGAAACCTAAGCCGGCCTCGACCCCTAACCCTGCACTGGAGCCGCCTTGCTGCATGGGCCCTCACTTCAGCCCTCGAGGGAGATCACGAGACCGGAGTCGCTTCGGCCCTGGCCACGTCCCTGGACCGAACCCTAACCCTAGCTAAGGCTCTCTCCCCAAGAGGACCCAACGCCAACGTCTGACAACACCACGCGCCTGGGGTCCGGAAGAGGTGCAGGCTGACTCGGCATGGAACCTGGAAGCTCACCATGTCGTTTGCCCGGCCCGGCTGCAGCTGCCCAGAGGATTCCGGAGGCCTCCTCGACCAGGGGCCCAATCACGTGTGTGGCCTTGGCAGCCAAAGACGGATCCTGACCGGCACGGTCCCTTGTGCCCTCCACTCAGCCCTTCGGGGAGAACACTGCCCTGCTGTGGGTTGGGCGCCTGGAGCCTCCTGGGACCTAACCCTAACCCTAACCGTACCCCGAACCGGGACCCTCCACCGCAACGTAAGCCTGCCTCGAACCCTAACCCTGCAATGGAGCCGCCTTCTGGCATGGGCCCTCACTTCAGCCCTCGAGGGAGATCACGAGACTGGAGTCGATTCAGCCCTGGCGACGTCCCTGGACCAAACCCTAACCCTAGCTAAGGCTCGCTCCCCATGGGGACCCCATGCCAAAGTCTGACAAGACCACGCGCCTGGGGTCCAGAGGCGGTGCAGGCTGACTCGGCATGGAAGCTGCAAGCTCACCATGTGGTTTCCCAGGCCCGTGTGCAGCTGACCGAGAGGATTCCGGAGGCCTCCTCGAACAGGGGCCGATCGACGTGTGTGGCCTTGGCAGCCAAAGACGGATCCTGACCGGCACGGTCCCTTGTGCCCTCAACTCAGGCCTTCGGGAAGACCACTGCCCTGCTGTGGGTTCGGCGCCTGGAGCCTCCTGGGACCTAACCCTAACCCTAACCCCACACCGAACGGGGACCCTCCACCGAAACCTAAGCCGGCCTCGACCCCTAACCCTGCACTGGAGCCGCCTTGCTGCATGGGCCCTCACTTCAGCCCTCGAGGGAGATCACGAGACCGGAGTCGCTTGGGCCCTGGCCACGTCCCTGGACCGAACCCTAACCCTAGCTAAGGCTCTCTCCCCAAGAGGACCCAACGCCAACGTCTGACAACACCACGCGCCTGGGGTCCGGAAGAGGTGCAGGCTGACTCGGCATGGAACCTGGAAGCTCACCAGGTCGTTTCCCAGGCCCGGCTGCAGCTGCCCAGAGGATTCCGGAGGCCTCCTCGACCAGGGGCCCAATCACGTGTGTGGCCTTGGCAGCCAAAGACGGATCCTGACCGGCACGGTCCCTTGTGCCCTCCACTCAGCCCTTCGGGGAGAACACTGCCCTGCTGTGGGTTGGGCGCCTGGAGCCTCCTGGGACCTAACCCTAACCCTAACCGTACCCCGAACCGGGACCCTCCACCGCAACGTAAGCCTGCCTCGAACCCTAACCCTGCAATGGAGCCGCCTTCTGGCATGGGCCCTCACTTCAGCCCTCGAGGGAGATCACGAGACTGGAGTCGATTCAGCCCTGGCGACGTCCCTGGACCAAACCCTAACCCTAGCTAAGGCTCGCTCCCCATGAGGACCCCATGCCAAAGTCTGACAAGACCACGCGCCTGGGGTCCAGAGGCGGTGCAGGCTGACTCGGCATGGAAGCTGCAAGCTCACCATGTGGTTTCCCAGGCCCGTGTGCAGCTGACCGAGAGGATTCCGGAGGCCTCCTCGAACAGGGGCCGATCGACGTGTGTGGCCTTGGCAGCCAAAGACGGATCCTGACCGGCACGGTCCCTTGTGCCCTCAACTCAGGCCTTCGGGAAGACCACTGCCCTGCTGTGGGTTCGGCGCCTGGAGCCTCCTGGGACCTAACCCTAACCCTAACCCCACACCGAACGGGGACCCTCCACCGAAACCTAAGCCGGCCTCGACCCCTAACCCTGCACTGGAGCCGCCTTGCTGCATGGGCCCTCACTTCAGCCCTCGAGGGAGATCACGAGACCGGAGTCGCTTCGGCCCTGGCCACGTCCCTGGACCGAACCCTAACCCTAGCTAAGGCTCTCTCCCCAAGAGGACCCAACGCCAACGTCTGACAACACCACGCGCCTGGGGTCCGGAAGAGGTGCAGGCTGACTCGGCATGGAACCTGGAAGCTCACCAGGTCGTTTCCCAGGCCCGGCTGCAGCTGCCCAGAGGATTCCGGAGGCCTCCTCGACCAGGGGCCCAATCACGTGTGTGGCCTTGGCAGCCAAAGACGGATCCTGACCGGCACGGTCCCTTGTGCCCTCCACTCAGCCCTTCGGGGAGAACACTGCCCTGCTGTGGGTTGGGCGCCTGGAGCCTCCTGGGACCTAACCCTAACCCTAACCGTACCCCGAACCGGGACCCTCCACCGCAACGTAAGCCTGCCTCGAACCCTAACCCTGCAATGGAGCCGCCTTCTGGCATGGGCCCTCACTTCAGCCCTCGAGGGAGATCACGAGACTGGAGTCGATTCAGCCCTGGCGACGTCCCTGGACCAAACCCTAACCCTAGCTAAGGCTCGCTCCCCATGGGGACCCCATGCCAAAGTCTGACAAGACCACGCGCCTGGGGTCCAGAGGCGGTGCAGGCTGACTCGGCATGGAAGCTGCAAGCTCACCATGTGGTTTCCCAGGCCCGTGTGCAGCTGACCGAGAGGATTCCGGAGGCCTCCTCGAACAGGGGCCGATCGACGTGTGTGGCCTTGGCAGCCAAAGACGGATCCTGACCGGCACGGTCCCTTGTGCCCTCAACTCAGGCCTTCGCGAAGACCACTGCCCTGCTGTGGGTTCGGCGCCTGGAGCCTCCTGGGACCTAACCCTAACCCTAACCCCACACCGAACGGGGACCCTCCACCGAAACCTAAGCCGGCCTCGACCCCTAACCCTGCACTGGAGCCGCCTTGCTGCATGGGCCCTCACTTCAGCCCTCGAGGGAGATCACGAGACCGGAGTCGCTTCGGCCCTGGCCACGTCCCTGGACCGAACCCTAACCCTAGCTAAGGCTCTCTCCCCAAGAGGACCCAACGCCAACGTCTGACAACACCACGCGCCTGGGGTCCGGAAGAGGTGCAGGCTGACTCGGCATGGAACCTGGAAGCTCACCAGGTCGTTTCCCAGGCCCGGCTGCAGCTGCCCAGAGGATTCCGGAGGCCTCCTCGACCAGGGGCCCAATCACGTGTGTGGCCTTGGCAGCCAAAGACGGATCCTGACCGGCACGGTCCCTTGTGCCCTCCACTCAGCCCTTCGGGGAGAACACTGCCCTGCTGTGGGTTGGGCGCCTGGAGCCTCCTGGGACCTAACCCTAACCCTAACCGTACCCCGAACCGGGACCCTCCACCGCAACGTAAGCCTGCCTCGAACCCTAACCCTGCAATGGAGCCGCCTTCTGGCATGGGCCCTCACTTCAGCCCTCGAGGGAGATCACGAGACTGGAGTCGATTCAGCCCTGGCGACGTCCCTGGACCAAACCCTAACCCTAGCTAAGGCTCGCTCCCCATGGGGACCCCATGCCAAAGTCTGACAAGACCACGCGCCTGGGGTCCAGAGGCGGTGCAGGCTGACTCGGCATGGAAGCTGCAAGCTCACCATGTGGTTTCCCAGGCCCGTGTGCAGCTGACCGAGAGGATTCCGGAGGCCTCCTCGAACAGGGGCCGATCGACGTGTGTGGCCTTGGCAGCCAAAGACGGATCCTGACCGGCACGGTCCCTTGTGCCCTCAACTCAGGCCTTCGGGAAGACCACTGCCCTGCTGTGGGTTCGGCGCCTGGAGCCTCCTGGGACCTAACCCTAACCCTAACCCCACACCGAACGGGGACCCTCCACCGAAACCTAAGCCGGCCTCGACCCCTAACCCTGCACTGGAGCCGCCTTGCTGCATGGGCCCTCACTTCAGCCCTCGAGGGAGATCACGAGACCGGAGTCGCTTGGGCCCTGGCCACGTCCCTGGACCGAACCCTAACCCTAGCTAAGGCTCTCTCCCCAAGAGGACCCAACGCCAACGTCTGACAACACCACGCGCCTGGGGTCCGGAAGAGGTGCAGGCTGACTCGGCATGGAACCTGGAAGCTCACCAGGTCGTTTCCCAGGCCCGGCTGCAGCTGCCCAGAGGATTCCGGAGGCCTCCTCGACCAGGGGCCCAATCACGTGTGTGGCCTTGGCAGCCAAAGACGGATCCTGACCGGCACGGTCCCTTGTGCCCTCCACTCAGCCCTTCGGGGAGAACACTGCCCTGCTGTGGGTTGGGCGCCTGGAGCCTCCTGGGACCTAACCCTAACCCTAACCGTACCCCGAACCGGGACCCTCCACCGCAACGTAAGCCTGCCTCGAACCCTAACCCTGCAATGGAGCCGCCTTCTGGCATGGGCCCTCACTTCAGCCCTCGAGGGAGATCACGAGACTGGAGTCGATTCAGCCCTGGCGACGTCCCTGGACCAAACCCTAACCCTAGCTAAGGCTCGCTCCCCATGAGGACCCCATGCCAAAGTCTGACAAGACCACGCGCCTGGGGTCCAGAGGCGGTGCAGGCTGACTCGGCATGGAAGCTGCAAGCTCACCATGTGGTTTCCCAGGCCCGTGTGCAGCTGACCGAGAGGATTCCGGAGGCCTCCTCGAACAGGGGCCGATCGACGTGTGTGGCCTTGGCAGCCAAAGACGGATCCTGACCGGCACGGTCCCTTGTGCCCTCAACTCAGGCCTTCGGGAAGACCACTGCCCTGCTGTGGGTTCGGCGCCTGGAGCCTCCTGGGACCTAACCCTAACCCTAACCCCACACCGAACGGGGACCCTCCACCGAAACCTAAGCCGGCCTCGACCCCTAACCCTGCACTGGAGCCGCCTTGCTGCATGGGCCCTCACTTCAGCCCTCGAGGGAGATCACGAGACCGGAGTCGCTTCGGCCCTGGCCACGTCCCTGGACCGAACCCTAACCCTAGCTAAGGCTCTCTCCCCAAGAGGACCCAACGCCAACGTCTGACAACACCACGCGCCTGGGGTCCGGAAGAGGTGCAGGCTGACTCGGCATGGAACCTGGAAGCTCACCAGGTCGTTTCCCAGGCCCGGCTGCAGCTGCCCAGAGGATTCCGGAGGCCTCCTCGACCAGGGGCCCAATCACGTGTGTGGCCTTGGCAGCCAAAGACGGATCCTGACCGGCACGGTCCCTTGTGCCCTCCACTCAGCCCTTCGGGGAGAACACTGCCCTGCTGTGGGTTGGGCGCCTGGAGCCTCCTGGGACCTAACCCTAACCCTAACCGTACCCCGAACCGGGACCCTCCACCGCAACGTAAGCCTGCCTCGAACCCTAACCCTGCAATGGAGCCGCCTTCTGGCATGGGCCCTCACTTCAGCCCTCGAGGGAGATCACGAGACTGGAGTCGATTCAGCCCTGGCGACGTCCCTGGACCAAACCCTAACCCTAGCTAAGGCTCGCTCCCCATGGGGACCCCATGCCAAAGTCTGACAAGACCACGCGCCTGGGGTCCAGAGGCGGTGCAGGCTGACTCGGCATGGAAGCTGCAAGCTCACCATGTGGTTTCCCAGGCCCGTGTGCAGCTGACCGAGAGGATTCCGGAGGCCTCCTCGAACAGGGGCCGATCGACGTGTGTGGCCTTGGCAGCCAAAGACGGATCCTGACCGGCACGGTCCCTTGTGCCCTCAACTCAGGCCTTCGCGAAGACCACTGCCCTGCTGTGGGTTCGGCGCCTGGAGCCTCCTGGGACCTAACCCTAACCCTAACCCCACACCGAACGGGGACCCTCCACCGAAACCTAAGCCGGCCTCGACCCCTAACCCTGCACTGGAGCCGCCTTGCTGCATGGGCCCTCACTTCAGCCCTCGAGGGAGATCACGAGACCGGAGTCGCTTCGGCCCTGGCCACGTCCCTGGACCGAACCCTAACCCTAGCTAAGGCTCTCTCCCCAAGAGGACCCAACGCCAACGTCTGACAACACCACGCGCCTGGGGTCCGGAAGAGGTGCAGGCTGACTCGGCATGGAACCTGGAAGCTCACCAGGTCGTTTCCCAGGCCCGGCTGCAGCTGCCCAGAGGATTCCGGAGGCCTCCTCGACCAGGGGCCCAATCACGTGTGTGGCCTTGGCAGCCAAAGACGGATCCTGACCGGCACGGTCCCTTGTGCCCTCCACTCAGCCCTTCGGGGAGAACACTGCCCTGCTGTGGGTTGGGCGCCTGGAGCCTCCTGGGACCTAACCCTAACCCTAACCGTACCCCGAACCGGGACCCTCCACCGCAACGTAAGCCTGCCTCGAACCCTAACCCTGCAATGGAGCCGCCTTCTGGCATGGGCCCTCACTTCAGCCCTCGAGGGAGATCACGAGACTGGAGTCGATTCAGCCCTGGCGACGTCCCTGGACCAAACCCTAACCCTAGCTAAGGCTCGCTCCTCATGGGGACCCCATGCCAAAGTCTGACAAGACCACGCGCCTGGGTTCCAGAGGCGGTGCAGGCTGACTCGGCATGGAAGCTGCAAGCTCACCATGTGGTTTCCCAGGCCCGTGTGCAGCTGACCGAGAGGATTCCGGAGGCCTCCTCGAACAGGGGCCGATCGACGTGTGTGGCCTTGGCAGCCAAAGACGGATCCTGACCGGCACGGTCCCTTGTGCCCTCAACTCAGGCCTTCGGGAAGACCACTGCCCTGCTGTGGGTTCGGCGCCTGGAGCCTCCTGGGACCTAACCCTAACCCTAACCCCACACCGAACGGGGACCCTCCACCGAAACCTAAGCCGGCCTCGACCCCTAACCCTGCACTGGAGCCGCCTTGCTGCATGGGCCCTCACTTCAGCCCTCGAGGGAGATCACGAGACCGGAGTCGCTTCGGCCCTGGCCACGTCCCTGGACCGAACCCTAACCCTAGCTAAGGCTCTCTCCCCAAGAGGACCCAACGCCAACGTCTGACAACACCACGCGCCTGGGGTCCGGAAGAGGTGCAGGCTGACTCGGCATGGAACCTGGAAGCTCACCAGGTCGTTTCCCAGGCCCGGCTGCAGCTGCCCAGAGGATTCCGGAGGCCTCCTCGAACAGGGGCCCAATCACGTGTGTGGCCTTGGCAGCCAAAGACGGATCCTGACCGGCACGGTCCCTTGTGCCCTCCACTCAGCCCTTCGGGGAGAACACTGCCCTGCTGTGGGTTGGGCGCCTGGAGCCTCCTGGGACCTAACCCTAACCCTAACCGTACCCCGAACCGGGACCCTCCACCGCAACGTAAGCCTGCCTCGAACCCTAACCCTGCAATGGAGCCGCCTTCTGGCATGGGCCCTCACTTCAGCCCTCGAGGGAGATCACGAGACTGGAGTCGATTCAGCCCTGGCGACGTCCCTGGACCAAACCCTAACCCTAGCTAAGGCTCGCTCCCCATGGGGACCCCATGCCAAAGTCTGACAAGACCACGCGCCTGGGGTCCAGAGGCGGTGCAGGCTGACTCGGCATGGAAGCTGCAAGCTCACCATGTGGTTTCCCAGGCCCGTGTGCAGCTGACCGAGAGGATTCCGGAGGCCTCCTCGAACAGGGGCCGATCGACGTGTGTGGCCTTGGCAGCCAAAGACGGATCCTGACCGGCACGGTCCCTTGTGCCCTCAACTCAGGCCTTCGGGAAGACCACTGCCCTGCTGTGGGTTCGGCGCCTGGAGCCTCCTGGGACCTAACCCTAACCCTAACCCCACACCGAACGGGGACCCTCCACCGAAACCTAAGCCGGCCTCGACCCCTAACCCTGCACTGGAGCCGCCTTGCTGCATGGGCCCTCACTTCAGCCCTCGAGGGAGATCACGAGACCGGAGTCGCTTCGGCCCTGGCCACGTCCCTGGACCGAACCCTAACCCTAGCTAAGGCTCTCTCCCCAAGAGGACCCAACGCTAACGTCTGACAACACCACGCGCCTGGGGTCCGGAAGAGGTGCAGGCTGACTCGGCATGGAACCTGGAAGCTCACCATGTCGTTTGCCCGGCCCGGCTGCAGCTGCCCAGAGGATTCCGGAGGCCTCCTCGACCAGGGGCCCAATCACGTGTGTGGCCTTGGCAGCCAAAGACGGATCCTGACCGGCACGGTCCCTTGTGCCCTCCACTCAGCCCTTCGGGGAGAACACTGCCCTGCTGTGGGTTGGGCGCCTGGAGCCTCCTGGGACCTAACCCTAACCCTAACCGTACCCCGAACCGGGACCCTCCACCGCAACGTAAGCCTGCCTCGAACCCTAACCCTGCAATGGAGCCGCCTTCTGGCATGGGCCCTCACTTCAGCCCTCGAGGGAGATCACGAGACTGGAGTCGATTCAGCCCTGGCGACGTCCCTGGACCAAACCCTAACCCTAGCTAAGGCTCGCTCCCCATGGGGACCCCATGCCAAAGTCTGACAAGACCACGCGCCTGGGGTCCAGAGGCGGTGCAGGCTGACTCGGCATGGAAGCTGCAAGCTCACCATGTGGTTTCCCAGGCCCGTGTGCAGCTGACCGAGAGGATTCCGGAGGCCTCCTCGAACAGGGGCCGATCGACGTGTGTGGCCTTGGCAGCCAAAGACGGATCCTGACCGGCACGGTCCCTTGTGCCCTCAACTCAGGCCTTCGGGAAGACCACTGCCCTGCTGTGGGTTCGGCGCCTGGAGCCTCCTGGGACCTAACCCTAACCCTAACCCCACACCGAACGGGGACCCTCCACCGAAACCTAAGCCGGCCTCGACCACTAACCCTGCACTGGAGCCGCCTTGCTGCATGGGCCCTCACTTCAGCCCTCGAGGGAGATCACGAGACCGGAGTCGCTTCGGCCCTGGCCACGTCCCTGGACCGAACCCTAACCCTAGCTAAGGCTCTCTCCCCAAGAGGACCCAACGCCAACGTCTGACAACACCACGCGCCTGGGGTCCGGAAGAGGTGCAGGCTGACTCGGCATGGAACCTGGAAGCTCACCAGGTCGTTTCCCAGGCCCGGCTGCAGCTGCCCAGAGGATTCCGGAGGCCTCCTCGACCAGGGGCCCAATCACGTGTGTGGCCTTGGCAGCCAAAGACGGATCCTGACCGGCACGGTCCCTTGTGCCCTCCACTCAGCCCTTCGGGGAGAACACTGCCCTGCTGTGGGTTGGGCGCCTGGAGCCTCCTGGGACCTAACCCTAACGCTAACCGTACCCCGAACCGGGACCCTCCACCGCAACGTAAGCCTGCCTCGAACCCTAACCCTGCAATGGAGCCGCCTTCTGGCATGGGCCCTCACTTCAGCCCTCGAGGGAGATCACGAGACTGGAGTCGATTCAGCCCTGGCGACGTCCCTGGACCAAACCCTAACCCTAGCTAAGGCTCGCTCCCCATGGGGACCCCATGCCAAAGTCTGACAAGACCACGCGCCTGGGGTCCAGAGGCGGTGCAGGCTGACTCGGCATGGAAGCTGCAAGCTCACCATGTGGTTTCCCAGGCCCGTGTGCAGCTGACCGAGAGGATTCCGGAGGCCTCCTCGAACAGGGGCCGATCGACGTGTGTGGCCTTGGCAGCCAAAGACGGATCCTGACCGGCACGGTCCCTTGTGCCCTCAACTCAGGCCTTCGGGAAGACCACTGCCCTGCTGTGGGTTCGGCGCCTGGAGCCTCCTGGGACCTAACCCTAACCCTAACCCCACACCGAACGGGGACCCTCCACCGAAACCTAAGCCGGCCTCGACCCCTAACCCTGCACTGGAGCCGCCTTGCTGCATGGGCCCTCACTTCAGCCCTCGAGGGAGATCACGAGACCGGAGTCGCTTCGGCCCTGGCCACGTCCCTGGACCGAACCCTAACCCTAGCTAAGGCTCTCTCCCCAAGAGGACCCAACGCCAACGTCTGACAACACCACACGCCTGGGGTCCGGAAGAGGTGCAGGCTGACTCGGCATGGAACCTGGAAGCTCACCAGGTCGTTTCCCAGGCCCGGCTGCAGCTGCCCAGAGGATTCCGGAGGCCTCCTCGACCAGGGGCCCAATCACGTGTGTGGCCTTGGCAGCCAAAGACGGATCCTGACCGGCACGGTCCCTTGTGCCCTCCACTCAGCCCTTCGGGGAGAACACTGCCCTGCTGTGGGTTGGGCGCCTGGAGCCTCCTGGGACCTAACCCTAACCCTAACCGTACCCCGAACCGGGACCCTCCACCGCAACGTAAGCCTGCCTCGAACCCTAACCCTGCAATGGAGCCGCCTTCTGGCATGGGCCCTCACTTCAGCCCTCGAGGGAGATCACGAGACTGGAGTCGATTCAGCCCTGGCGACGTCCCTGGACCAAACCCTAACCCTAGCTAAGGCTCGCTCCCCATGGGGACCCCATGCCAAAGTCTGACAAGACCACGCGCCTGGGGTCCAGAGGCGGTGCAGGCTGACTCGGCATGGAAGCTGCAAGCTCACCATGTGGTTTCCCAGGCCCGTGTGCAGCTGACCGAGAGGATTCCGGAGGCCTCCTCGAACAGGGGCCGATCGACGTGTGTGGCCTTGGCAGCCAAAGACGGATCCTGACCGGCACGGTCCCTTGTGCCCTCAACTCAGGCCTTCGGGAAGACCACTGCCCTGCTGTGGGTTCGGCGCCTGGAGCCTCCTGGGACCTAACCCTAACCCTAACCCCACACCGAACGGGGACCCTCCACCGAAACCTAAGCCGGCCTCGACCCCTAACCCTGCACTGGAGCCGCCTTGCTGCATGGGCCCTCACTTCAGCCCTCGAGGGAGATCACGAGACCGGAGTCGCTTCGGCCCTGGCCACGTCCCTGGACCGAACCCTAACCCTAGCTAAGGCTCTCTCCCCAAGAGGACCCAACGCCAACGTCTGACAACACCACGCGCCTGGGGTCCGGAAGAGGTGCAGGCTGACTCGGCATGGAACCTGGAAGCTCACCAGGTCGTTTCCCAGGCCCGGCTGCAGCTGCCCAGAGGATTCCGGAGGCCTCCTCGACCAGGGGCCCAATCACGTGTGTGGCCTTGGCAGCCAAAGACGGATCCTGACCGGCACGGTCCCTTGTGCCCTCCACTCAGCCCTTCGGGGAGAACACTGCCCTGCTGTGGGTTGGGCGCCTGGAGCCTCCTGGGACCTAACCCTAACCCTAACCGTACCCCGAACCGGGACCCTCCACCGCAACGTAAGCCTGCCTCGAACCCTAACCCTGCAATGGAGCCGCCTTCTGGCATGGGCCCTCACTTCAGCCCTCGAGGGAGATCACGAGACTGGAGTCGATTCAGCCCTGGCGACGTCCCTGGACCAAACCCTAACCCTAGCTAAGGCTCGCTCCCCATGGGGACCCCATGCCAAAGTCTGACAAGACCACGCGCCTGGGGTCCAGAGGCGGTGCAGGCTGACTCGGCATGGAAGCTGCCAGCTCACCATGTGGTTTCCCAGGCCCGTGTGCAGCTGACCGAGAGGATTCCGGAGGCCTCCTCGAACAGGGGCCGATCGACGTGTGTGGCCTTGGCAGCCAAAGACGGATCCTGACCGGCACGGTCCCTTGTGCCCTCAACTCAGGCCTTCGGGAAGACCACTGCCCTGCTGTGGGTTCGGCGCCTGGAGCCTCCTGGGACCTAACCCTAACCCTAACCCCACACCGAACGGGGACCCTCCACCGAAACCTAAGCCGGCCTCGACCCCTAACCCTGCACTGGAGCCGCCTTGCTGCATGGGCCCTCACTTCAGCCCTCGAGGGAGATCACGAGACCGGAGTCGCTTCGGCCCTGGCCACGTCCCTGGACCGAACCCTAACCCTAGCTAAGGCTCTCTCCCCAAGAGGACCCAACGCCAACGTCTGACAACACCACGCGCCTGGGGTCCGGAAGAGGTGCAGGCTGACTCGGCATGGAACCTGGAAGCTCACCATGTCGTTTGCCCGGCCCGGCTGCAGCTGCCCAGAGGATTCCGGAGGCCTCCTCGACCAGGGGCCCAATCACGTGTGTGGCCTTGGCAGCCAAAGACGGATCCTGACCGGCACGGTCCCTTGTGCCCTCCACTCAGCCCTTCGGGGAGAACACTGCCCTGCTGTGGGTTGGGCGCCTGGAGCCTCCTGGGACCTAACCCTAACCCTAACCGTACCCCGAACCGGGACCCTCCACCGCAACGTAAGCCTGCCTCGAACCCTAACCCTGCAATGGAGCCGCCTTCTGGCATGGGCCCTCACTTCAGCCCTCGAGGGAGATCACGAGACTGGAGTCGATTCAGCCCTGGCGACGTCCCTGGACCAAACCCTAACCCTAGCTAAGGCTCGCTCCCCATGGGGACCCCATGCCAAAGTCTGACAAGACCACGCGCCTGGGGTCCAGAGGCGGTGCAGGCTGACTCGGCATGGAAGCTGCAAGCTCACCATGTGGTTTCCCAGGCCCGTGTGCAGCTGACCGAGAGGATTCCGGAGGCCTCCTCGAACAGGGGCCGATCGACGTGTGTGGCCTTGGCAGCCAAAGACGGATCCTGACCGGCACGGTCCCTTGTGCCCTCAACTCAGGCCTTCGGGAAGACCACTGCCCTGCTGTGGGTTCGGCGCCTGGAGCCTCCTGGGACCTAACCCTAACCCTAACCCCACACCGAACGGGGACCCTCCACCGAAACCTAAGCCGGCCTCGACCCCTAACCCTGCACTGGAGCCGCCTTGCTGCATGGGCCCTCACTTCAGCCCTCGAGGGAGATCACGAGACCGGAGTCGCTTCGGCCCTGGCCACGTCCCTGGACCGAACCCTAACCCTAGCTAAGGCTCTCTCCCCAAGAGGACCCAACGCCAACGTCTGACAACACCACGCGCCTGGGTTCCGGAAGAGGTGCAGGCTGACTCGGCATGGAACCTGGAAGCTCACCAGGTCGTTTCCCAGGCCCGGCTGCAGCTGCCCAGAGGATTCCGGAGGCCTCCTCGACCAGGGGCCCAATCACGTGTGTGGCCTTGGCAGCCAAAGACGGATCCTGACCGGCACGGTCCCTTGTGCCCTCCACTCAGCCCTTCGGGGAGAACACTGCCCTGCTGTGGGTTGGGCGCCTGGAGCCTCCTGGGACCTAACCCTAACCCTAACCGTACCCCGAACCGGGACCCTCCACCGCAACGTAAGCCTGCCTCGAACCCTAACCCTGCAATGGAGCCGCCTTCTGGCATGGGCCCTCACTTCAGCCCTCGAGGGAGATCACGAGACTGGAGTCGATTCAGCCCTGGCGACGTCCCTGGACCAAACCCTAACCCTAGCTAAGGCTCGCTCCCCATGGGGACCCCATGCCAAAGTCTGACAAGACCACGCGCCTGGGGTCCAGAGGCGGTGCAGGCTGACTCGGCATGGAAGCTGCAAGCTCACCATGTGGTTTCCCAGGCCCGTGTGCAGCTGACCGAGAGGATTCCGGAGGCCTCCTCGAACAGGGGCCGATCGACGTGTGTGGCCTTGGCAGCCAAAGACGGATCCTGACCGGCACGGTCCCTTGTGCCCTCAACTCAGGCCTTCGGGAAGACCACTGCCCTGCTGTGGGTTCGGCGCCTGGAGCCTCCTGGGACCTAACCCTAACCCTAACCCCACACCGAACGGGGACCCTCCACCCAAACCTAAGCCGGCCTCGACCCCTAACCCTGCACTGGAGCCGCCTTGCTGCATGGGCCCTCACTTCAGCCCTCGAGGGAGATCACGAGACCGGAGTCGCTTCGGCCCTGGCCACGTCCCTGGACCGAACCCTAACCCTAGCTAAGGCTCTCTCCCCAAGAGGACCCAACGCCAACGTCTGACAACACCACACGCCTGGGGTCCGGAAGAGGTGCAGGCTGACTCGGCATGGAACCTGGAAGCTCACCAGGTCGTTTCCCAGGCCCGGCTGCAGCTGCCCAGAGGATTCCGGAGGCCTCCTCGACCAGGGGCCCAATCACGTGTGTGGCCTTGGCAGCCAAAGACGGATCCTGACCGGCACGGTCCCTTGTGCCCTCCACTCAGCCCTTCGGGGAGAACACTGCCCTGCTGTGGGTTGGGCGCCTGGAGCCTCCTGGGACCTAACCCTAACCCTAACCGTACCCCGAACCGGGACCCTCCACCGCAACGTAAGCCTGCCTCGAACCCTAACCCTGCAATGGAGCCGCCTTCTGGCATGGGCCCTCACTTCAGCCCTCGAGGGAGATCACGAGACTGGAGTCGATTCAGCCCTGGCGACGTCCCTGGACCAAACCCTAACCCTAGCTAAGGCTCGCTCCCCATGGGGACCCCATGCCAAAGTCTGACAAGACCACGCGCCTGGGGTCCAGAGGCGGTGCAGGCTGACTCGGCATGGAAGCTGCAAGCTCACCATGTGGTTTCCCAGGCCCGTGTGCAGCTGACCGAGAGGATTCCGGAGGCCTCCTCGAACAGGGGCCGATCGACGTGTGTGGCCTTGGCAGCCAAAGACGGGTCCTGACCGGCACGGTCCCTTGTGCCCTCAACTCAGGCCTTCGGGAAGACCACTGCCCTGCTGTGGGTTCGGCGCCTGGAGCCTCCTGGGACCTAACCCTAACCCTAACCCCACACCGAACGGGGACCCTCCACCGAAACCTAAGCCGGCCTCGACCCCTAACCCTGCACTGGAGCCGCCTTGCTGCATGGGCCCTCACTTCAGCCCTCGAGGGAGATCACGAGACCGGAGTCGCTTCGGCCCTGGCCACGTCCCTGGACCGAACCCTAACCCTAGCTAAGGCTCTCTCCCCAAGAGGACCCAACGCCAACGTCTGACAACACCACGCGCCTGGGGTCCGGAAGAGGTGCAGGCTGACTCGGCATGGAACCTGGAAGCTCACCAGGTCGTTTCCCAGGCCCGGCTGCAGCTGCCCAGAGGATTCCGGAGGCCTCCTCGACCAGGGGCCCAATCACGTGTGTGGCCTTGGCAGCCAAAGACGGATCCTGACCGGCACGGTCCCTTGTGCCCTCCACTCAGCCCTTCGGGGAGAACACTGCCCTGCTGTGGGTTGGGCGCCTGGAGCCTCCTGGGACCTAACCCTAACCCTAACCGTACCCCGAACCGGGACCCTCCACCGCAACGTAAGCCTGCCTCGAACCCTAACCCTGCAATGGAGCCGCCTTCTGGCATGGGCCCTCACTTCAGCCCTCGAGGGAGATCACGAGACTGGAGTCGATTCAGCCCTGGCGACGTCCCTGGACCAAACCCTAACCCTAGCTAAGGCTCGCTCCCCATGGGGACCCCATGCCAAAGTCTGACAAGACCACGCGCCTGGGGTCCAGAGGCGGTGCAGGCTGACTCGGCATGGAAGCTGCAAGCTCACCATGTGGTTTCCCAGGCCCGTGTGCAGCTGACCGAGAGGATTCCGGAGGCCTCCTCGAACAGGGGCCGATCGACGTGTGTGGCCTTGGCAGCCAAAGACGGATCCTGACCGGCACGGTCCCTTGTGCCCTCAACTCAGGCCTTCGGGAAGACCACTGCCCTGCTGTGGGTTCGGCGCCTGGAGCCTCCTGGGACCTAACCCTAACCCTAACCCCACACCGAACGGGGACCCTCCACCGAAACCTAAGCCGGCCTCGACCCCTAACCCTGCACTGGAGCCGCCTTGCTGCATGGGCCCTCACTTCAGCCCTCGAGGGAGATCACGAGACCGGAGTCGCTTCGGCCCTGGCCACGTCCCTGGACCGAACCCTAACCCTAGCTAAGGCTCTCTCCCCAAGAGGACCCAACGCCAACGTCTGACAACACCACGCGCCTGGGGTCCGGAAGAGGTGCAGGCTGACTCGGCATGGAACCTGGAAGCTCACCAGGTCGTTTCCCAGGCCCGGCTGCAGCTGCCCAGAGGATTCCGGAGGCCTCCTCGACCATGGGCCCAATCACGTGTGTGGCCTTGGCAGCCAAAGACGGATCCTGACCGGCACGGTCCCTTGTGCCCTCCACTCAGCCCTTCGGGGAGAACACTGCCCTGCTGTGGGTTGGGCGCCTGGAGCCTCCTGGGACCTAACCCTAACCCTAACCGTACCCCGAACCGGGACCCTCCACCGCAACGTAAGCCTGCCTCGAACCCTAACCCTGCAATGGAGCCGCCTTCTGGCATGGGCCCTCACTTCAGCCCTCGAGGGAGATCACGAGACTGGAGTCGATTCAGCCCTGGCGACGTCCCTGGACCAAACCCTAACCCTAGCTAAGGCTCGCTCCCCATGGGGACCCCATGCCAAAGTCTGACAAGACCACGCGCCTGGGGTCCAGAGGCGGTGCAGGCTGACTCGGCATGGAAGCTGCAAGCTCACCATGTGGTTTCCCAGGCCCGTGTGCAGCTGACCGAGAGGATTCCGGAGGCCTCCTCGAACAGGGGCCGATCGACGTGTGTGGCCTTGGCAGCCAAAGACGGATCCTGACCGGCACGGTCCCTTGTGCCCTCAACTCAGGCCTTCGGGAAGACCACTGCCCTGCTGTGGGTTCGGCGCCTGGAGCCTCCTGGGACCTAACCCTAACCCTAACCCCACACCGAACGGGGACCCTCCACCGAAACCTAAGCCGGCCTCGACCCCTAACCCTGCACTGGAGCCGCCTTGCTGCATGGGCCCTCACTTCAGCCCTCGAGGGAGATCACGAGACCGGAGTCGCTTCGGCCCTGGCCACGTCCCTGGACCGAACCCTAACCCTAGCTAAGGCTCTCTCCCCAAGAGGACCCAACGCCAACGTCTGACAACACCACGCGCCTGGGGTCCGGAAGAGGTGCAGGCTGACTCGGCATGGAACCTGGAAGCTCACCAGGTCGTTTCCCAGGCCCGGCTGCAGCTGCCCAGAGGATTCCGGAGGCCTCCTCGACCAGGGGCCCAATCACGTGTGTGGCCTTGGCAGCCAAAGACGGATCCTGACCGGCACGGTCCCTTGTGCCCTCCACTCAGCCCTTCGGGGAGAACACTGCCCTGCTGTGGGTTGGGCGCCTGGAGCCTCCTGGGACCTAACCCTAACCCTAACCGTACCCCGAACCGGGACCCTCCACCGCAACGTAAGCCTGCCTCGAACCCTAACCCTGCAATGGAGCCGCCTTCTGGCATGGGCCCTCACTTCAGCCCTCGAGGGAGATCACGAGACTGGAGTCGATTCAGCCCTGGCGACGTCCCTGGACCAAACCCTAACCCTAGCTAAGGCTCGCTTCCCATGAGGACCCCATGCCAAAGTCTGACAAGACCACGCGCCTGGGGTCCAGAGGCGGTGCAGGCTGACTCGGCATGGAAGCTGCAAGCTCACCATGTGGTTTCCCAGGCCCGTGTGCAGCTGACCGAGAGGATTCCGGAGGCCTCCTCGAACAGGGGCCGATCGACGTGTGTGGCCTTGGCAGCCAAAGACGGATCCTGACCGGCACGGTCCCTTGTGCCCTCAACTCAGGCCTTCGGGAAGACCACTGCCCTGCTGTGGGTTCGGCGCCTGGAGCCTCCTGGGACCTAACCCTAACCCTAACCCCACACCGAACGGGGAACCTCCACCGAAACCTAAGCCGGCCTCGACCCCTAACCCTGCACTGGAGCCGCCTTGCTGCATGGGCCCTCACTTCAGCCCTCGAGGGAGATCACGAGACCGGAGTCGCTTCGGCCCTGGCCACGTCCCTGGACCGAACCCTAACCCTAGCTAAGGCTCTCTCCCCAAGAGGACCCAACGCCAACGTCTGACAACACCACGCGCCTGGGGTCCGGAAGAGGTGCAGGCTGACTCGGCATGGAACCTGGAAGCTCACCAGGTCGTTTCCCAGCCCCGGCTGCAGCTGCCCAGAGGATTCCGGAGGCCTCCTCGACCAGGGGCCCAATCACGTGTGTGGCCTTGGCAGCCAAAGACGGATCCTGACCGGCACGGTCCCTTGTGCCCTCCACTCAGCCCTTCGGGGAGAACACTGCCCTGCTGTGGGTTGGGCGCCTGGAGCCTCCTGGGACCTAACCCTAACCCTAACCGTACCCCGAACCGGGACCCTCCACCGCAACGTAAGCCTGCCTCGAACCCTAACCCTGCAATGGAGCCGCCTTCTGGCATGGGCCCTCACTTCAGCCCTCGAGGGAGATCACGAGACTGGAGTCGATTCAGCCCTGGCGACGTCCCTGGACCAAACCCTAACCCTAGCTAAGGCTCGCTCCCCATGGGGACCCCATGCCAAAGTCGGACAAGACCACGCGCCTGGGGTCCAGAGGCGGTGCAGGCTGACTCGGCATGGAAGCTGCAAGCTCACCATGTGGTTTCCCAGGCCCGTGTGCAGCTGACCGAGAGGATTCCGGAGGCCTCCTCGAACAGGGGCCGATCGACGTGTGTGGCCTTGGCAGCCAAAGACGGATCCTGACCGGCACGGTCCCTTGTGCCCTCAACTCAGGCCTTCGGGAAGACCACTGCCCTGCTGTGGGTTCGGCGCCTGGAGCCTCCTGGGACCTAACCCTAACCCTAACCCCACACCGAACGGGGACCCTCCACCGAAATCTAAGCCGGCCTCGACCCCTAACCCTGCACTGGAGCCGCCTTGCTGCATGGGCCCTCACTTCAGCCCTCGAGGGAGATCACGAGACCGGAGTCGCTTCGGCCCTGGCCACGTCCCTGGACCGAACCCTAACCCTAGCTAAGGCTCTCTCCCCAAGAGGACCCAATGCTAACGTCTGACAACACCACGCGCCTGGGGTCCGGAAGAGGTGCAGGCTGACTCGGCATGGAACCTGGAAGCTCACCATGTCGTTTGCCCGGCCCGGCTGCAGCTGCCCAGAGGATTCCGGAGGCCTCCTCGACCAGGGGCCCAATCACGTGTGTGGCCTTGGCAGCCAAAGACGGATCCTGACCGGCACGGTCCCTTGTGCCCTCCACTCAGCCCTTCGGGGAGAACACTGCCCTGCTGTGGGTTGGGCGCCTGGAGCCTCCTGGGACCTAACCCTAACCCTAACCGTACCCCGAACCGGGACCCTCCACCGCAACGTAAGCCTGCCTCGAACCCTAACCCTGCAATGGAGCCGCCTTCTGGCATGGGCCCTCACTTCAGCCCTCGAGGGAGATCACGAGACTGGAGTCGATTCAGCCCTGGCGACGTCCCTGGACCAAACCCTAACCCTAGCTAAGGCTCGCTCCCCATGGGGACCCCATGCCAAAGTCTGACAAGACCACGCGCCTGGGGTCCAGAGGCGGTGCAGGCTGACTCGGCATGGAAGCTGCAAGCTCACCATGTGGTTTCCCAGGCCCGTGTGCAGCTGACCGAGAGGATTCCGGAGGCCTCCTCGAACAGGGGCCGATCGACGTGTGTGGCCTTGGCAGCCAAAGACGGATCCTGACCGGCACGGTCCCTTGTGCCCTCAACTCAGGCCTTCGGGAAGACCACTGCCCTGCTGTGGGTTCGGCGCCTGGAGCCTCCTGGGACCTAACCCTAACCCTAACCCCACACCGAACGGGGACCCTCCACCGAAACCTAAGCCGGCCTCGACCCCTAACCCTGCACTGGAGCCGCCTTGCTGCATGGGCCCTCACTTCAGCCCTCGAGGGAGATCACGAGACCGGAGTCGCTTCGGCCCTGGCCACGTCCCTGGACCGAACCCTAACCCTAGCTAAGGCTCTCTCCCCAAGAGGACCCAACGCCAACGTCTGACAACACCACGCGCCTGGGGTCCGGAAGAGGTGCAGGCTGACTCGGCATGGAACCTGGAAGCTCACCAGGTCGTTTCCCAGGCCCGGCTGCAGCTGCCCAGAGGATTCCGGAGGCCTCCTCGACCAGGGGCCCAATCACGTGTGTGGCCTTGGCAGCCAAAGACGGATCCTGACCGGCACGGTCCCTTGTGCCCTCCACTCAGCCCTTCGGGGAGAACACTGCCCTGCTGTGGGTTGGGCGCCTGGAGCCTCCTGGGACCTAACCCTAACCCTAACCGTACCCCGAACCGGGACCCTCCACCGCAACGTAAGCCTGCCTCGAACCCTAACCCTGCAATGGAGCCGCCTTCTGGCATGGGCCCTCACTTCAGCCCTCGAGGGAGATCACGAGACTGGAGTCGATTCAGCCCTGGCGACGTCCCTGGACCAAACCCTAACCCTAGCTAAGGCTCGCTCCCCATGGGGACCCCATGCCAAAGTCTGACAAGACCACGCGCCTGGGGTCCAGAGGCGGTGCAGGCTGACTCGGCATGGAAGCTGCAAGCTCACCATGTGGTTTCCCAGGCCCGTGTGCAGCTGACCGAGAGGATTCCGGAGGCCTCCTCGAACAGGGGCCGATCGACGTGTGTGGCCTTGGCAGCCAAAGACGGATCCTGACCGGCACGGTCCCTTGTGCCCTCAACTCAGGCCTTCGGGAAGACCACTGCCCTGCTGTGGGTTCGGCGCCTGGAGCCTCCTGGGACCTAACCCTAACCCTAACCCCACACCGAACGGGGACCCTCCACCGAAATCTAAGCCGGCCTCGACCCCTAACCCTGCACTGGAGCCGCCTTGCTGCATGGGCCCTCACTTCAGCCCTCGAGGGAGATCACGAGACCGGAGTCGCTTCGGCCCTGGCCACGTCCCTGGACCGAACCCTAACCCTAGCTAAGGCTCTCTCCCCAAGAGGACCCAATGCTAACGTCTGACAACACCACGCGCCTGGGGTCCGGAAGAGGTGCAGGCTGACTCGGCATGGAACCTGGAAGCTCACCATGTCGTTTGCCCGGCCCCGGCTGCAGCTGCCCAGAGGATTCCGGAGGCCTCCTCGACCAGGGGCCAATCACGTGTGTGCCTTGGCAGCCAAAGACGGATCCTGACCGGCACGGTCCCTTGTGCCCTCCACTCAGCCCTTCGGGGAGAACACTGCCCTGCTGTGGGTTGGGCGCCTGGAGCCTCCTGGGACCTAACCCTAACCCTAACCGTACCCCGAACCGGGACCCTCCACCGCAACGTAAGCCTGCCTCGAACCCTAACCCTGCAATGGAGCCGCCTTCTGGCATGGGCCCTCACTTCAGCCCTCGAGGGAGATCACGAGACTGGAGTCGATTCAGCCCTGGCGACGGTCCCTGGACCAAACCCTAACCCTAGCTAAGGCTCGCTCCCCATGGGGACCCCATGCCAAAGTCTGACAAGACCACAGCGCCTGGGGTCCAGAGGCGGTGCAGGCTGACTCGGCATGGAAGCTGCAAGCTCACCATGTGGTTTCCCAGGCCCGTGTGCAGCTGACCGAGAGGATTCCGGAGGCCTCCTCGAACAGGGGCCGATCGACGTGTGTGGCCTTGGCAGCCAAAGACGGATCCTGACCGGCACGGTCCCTTGTGCCCTCAACTCAGGCCTTCGGGAAGACCACTGCCCTGCTGTGGGTTCGGCGCCTGGAGCCTCCTGGGACCTAACCCTAACCCTAACCCCACACCCGAACGGGGACCCTCCACCGAAACCTAAGCCGGCCTCGACCCCTAACCCTGCACTGGAGCCGCCTTGCTGCATGGGCCCTCACTTCAGCCCTCGAGGGAGATCACGAGACCGGAGTCGCTTCGGCCCTGGCCACGTCCCTGGACCGAACCCTAACCCTAGCTAAGGCTCTCTCCCCAAGAGGACCCAACGCCAACGTCTGACAACACCACGCGCCTGGGGTCCGGAAGAGGTGCAGGCTGACTCGGCATGGAACCTGGAAGCTCACCAGGTCGTTTCCCAGGCCCGGCTGCAGCTGCCCAGAGGATTCCGGAGGCCTCCTCGACCAGGGGCCCAATCACGTGTGTGGCCTTGGCAGCCAAAGACGGATCCTGACCGGCACGGTCCCTTGTGCCCTCCACTCAGCCCTTCGGGGAGAACACTGCCCTGCTGTGGGTTGGGCGCCTGGAGCCTCCTGGGACCTAACCCTAACCCTAACCGTACCCCGAACCGGGACCCTCCACCGCAACGTAAGCCTGCCTCGAACCCTAACCCTGCAATGGAGCCGCCTTCTGGCATGGGCCCTCACTTCAGCCCTCGAGGGAGATCACGAGACTGGAGTCGATTCAGCCCTGGCGACGTCCCTGGACCAAACCCTAACCCTAGCTAAGGCTCGCTCCCCATGGGGACCCCATGCCAAAGTCTGACAAGACCACGCGCCTGGGGTCCAGAGGCGGTGCAGGCTGACTCGGCATGGAAGCTGCAAGCTCACCAGTGGTTTCCCAGGCCCGTGTGCAGCTGACCGAGAGGATTCCGGAGGCCTCCTCGAAACAGGGGCCGATCGACGTGTGTGGCCTTGGGGGCAGCCAAAGACGGATCCTGACCGGCACGGTCCCTTGTGCCCTCAACTCAGGCCTTCGGGAAGACCACTGCCCTGCTGTGGGTTCGGCGCCTGGAGCCTCCTGGGACCTAACCTCAACCCTAACCCCACACCGAACGGGGACCCTCCACCGAAACCTAAGCCGGCCTCGACCCCTAACCCTGCACTGGAGCCGCCTTGCTGCATGGGCCTCACTTCAGCCCTCGAGGGAGATCACGAGACCGGAGTCGCTTCGGCCCTGGCCACGTCCCTGGACCGAACCCTAACCCTAGCTAAGGCTCTCTCCCCAAGAGGACCCAACGCCAACGTCTGACAACACCACGCGCCTGGGGTCCGGAAGAGGTGCAGGCTGACTCGGATGGAACCTGGAAGCTCACCAGGTCGTTTCCCAGGCCCGGCTGCAGCTGCCCAGAGGATTCCGGAGGCCTCCTCGACCATGGGCCCCAATCACGTGTGTGGCCTTGGCAGCCAAAGACGGATCCTGACCGGCACGGTCCCTTGTGCCCTCCACTCAGCCCTTCGGGGAGAACACTGCCCTGCTGTGGGTTGGGCGCCTGGAGACTCCTGGGACCTAACCCTAACCCTAACCGTACCCCGAACCGGGACCCTCCACCGCAACGTAAGCCTGCCTCGAACCCTAACCCTGCAATGGAGCCGCCTTCTGGCATGGGCCCTCACTTCAGCCCTCGAGGGAGATCACGAGACTGGAGTCGATTCAGCCCTGGCGACGTCCCTGGACCAAACCCCTAACCCTAGCTAAGGCTCGCTCCCCATGGGGACCCCATGGCCAAAGTCTGACCAAGACCACGCGCCTGGGGTCCAGAGGCGGTGCAGGCTGACTCGGCATGGAAGCTGCAAGCTCACCATGTGGTTTCCCAGGCCCGTGTGCAGCTGACCGAGAGGATTCCGGAGGCCTCCTCGAACAGGGGCCGATCGACGTGTGTGGCCTTGGCAGCCAAAGACGGATCCTGACCGGCACGGTCCCTTGTGCCCTCACTCAGGCCTTCGGGAAGACCACTGCCCTGCTGTGGGTTCGGCGCCTGGAGCCTCCTGGGACCTAACCCTAACCCTAACCCCACACCGAACGGGGACCCTCCACCGAAACCTAAGCCGGCCTCGACCCCTAACCCTGCACTGGAGCCGCCTTGCTGCATGGGCCCTCACTTCAGCCCTCGAGGGAGATCACGAGACCGGAGTCGCTTCGGCCCTGGCCACGTCCCTGGACCGAACCCTAACCCTAGCTAAGGCTCTCTCCCCAAGAGGACCCAACGCCAACGTCTGACAACACCACGCGCCTGGGGTCCGGAAGAGGTGCAGGCTGACTCGGCATGGAACCTGGAAGCTCACCAGGTCGTTTCCCAGGCCCGGCTGCAGCTGCCCAGAGGATTCCGGAGGCCTCCTCGACCAGGGGGCCCAATCACGTGTGTGGCCTTGGCAGCCAAAGACGGATCCTGACCGGCACGGTCCCTTGTGCCCTCCACTCAGCCCTTCGGGGAGAACACTGCCCTGCTGTGGGTTGGGCGCCTGGAGCCTCCTGGGACCTAACCCTAACCCTAACCGTACCCCGAACCGGGACCCTCCACCGCAACGTAAGGCCTGCCTCGAACCCTAACCCTGCAATGGAGCCGCCTTCTGGCATGGGCCCTCACTTCAAGCCCTCGAGGGAGATCACGAGACTGGAGTCGATTCAGCCCTGGCGACGTCCCTGACCAAACCCTAACCCTAGCTAAGGCTCGCTTCCCATGAGGACCCCATGCCAAAGTCTGACAAGACCACGCGCCTGGGGTCCAGAGGCGGTGCAGGCTGACTCGGCATGGAAGCTGCAAGCTCACCATGTGGTTTCCCAGGCCCGTGTGCAGCTGACCGAGAGGATTCCGGAGGCCTCCTCGAACAGGGGCCGATCGACGTGTGTGGCCTTGGCAGCCAAAGACGGATCCTGACCGGCACGGTCCCTTGTGCCCTCAACTCAGGCCTTCGGGAAGACCACTGCCCTGCTGTGGGTTCGGCGCCTGGAGCCTCTGGGACCTAACCCTAACCCTAACCCCACACCGAACGGGGACCCTCCACCGAAACCTAAGCCGGCCTCGACCCCTAACCCTGCACTGGAGCCGCCTTGCTGCATGGGCCCCTCACTTCAGCCCTCGAGGGAGATCACGAGACCGGGAGTCGCTTCGGCCCTGGCCACGTCCCTGGACCGAACCCTAACCCTAGCTAAGGCTCTCTCCCCAAGAGGACCCAACGCCAACGTCTGACAACACACGCGCCTGGGGTCCGGAAGAGGTGCAGGCTGACTCGGCATGGAACCTGGAAGCTCACCAGGTCGTTTCCCCAGCCCCGGCTGCAGCTGCCCAGGAGGCCTCCTCGACCAGGGGCCCAATCACGTGTGTGGCCTTGGCAGCCAAAGACGGATCCTGACCGGCACGGTCCCTTGTGCCCTCCACTCAGCCCTTCGGGGAGAACACTGCCCTGCTGTGGGTTGGGCGCCTGGAGCCTCCTGGGACCTAACCCTAACCCTAACCGTACCCCGAACCGGGACCCTCCACCGCAACGTAAGCCTGCCTCGAACCCTAACCCTGCAATGGAGCCGCCTTCTGGCATGGGCCCTCACTTCAGCCCTCGAGGGAGATCACGAGACTGGAGTCGATTCAGCCCTGGCGACGTCCCTGGACCAAACCCTAACCCTAGCTAAGGCTCGCTCCCCATGGGGACCCCATGCCAAAGTCGGACAAGACCACGCGCCTGGGTCCAGAGGCGGTGCAGGCTGACTCGGCATGGAAGCTGCAAGCTCACCATGTGGTTTCCCAGGCCCGTGTGCAGCTGACCGAGAGGATTCCGGAGGCCTCCTCGAACAGGGGCCGATCGACGTGTGTGGCCTTGGCAGCCAAAGACGGATCCTGACCGGCACGGTCCCTTGTGCCCTCAACTCAGGCCTTCGGGAAGACCACTGCCCTGCTGTGGGTTCGGCGCCTGGAGCCTCCTGGGACCTAACCCTAACCCTAACCCCACACCGAACGGGGACCCTCCACCGAAATCTAAGCCGGCCTCGACCCCTAACCCTGCACTGGAGCCGCCTTGCTGCATGGGCCCTCACTTCAGCCCTCGAGGGAGATCACGAGACCGGAGTCGCTTCGGCCCTGGCCACGTCCCTGGACCGAACCCTAACCCTAGCTAAGGCTCTCTCCCCAAGAGGACCCAATGCTAACGTCTGACAACACCACGCGCCTGGGGTCCGGAAGAGGTGCAGGCTGACTCGGCATGGAACCTGGAAGCTCACCATGTCGTTTGCCCGGCCCGGCTGCAGCTGCCCAGAGGATTCCGGAGGCCTCCTCGACCAGGGGCCCAATCACGTGTGTGGCCTTGGCAGCCAAAGACGGATCCTGACCGGCACGGTCCCTTGTGCCCTCCACTCAGCCCTTCGGGGAGAACACTGCCCTGCTGTGGGTTGGGCGCCTGGAGCCTCCTGGGACCTAACCCTAACCCTAACCGTACCCCGAACCGGGACCCTCCACCGCAACGTAAGCCTGCCTCGAACCCTAACCCTGCAATGGAGCCGCCTTCTGGCATGGGCCCTCACTTCAGCCCTCGAGGGAGATCACGAGACTGGAGTCGATTCAGCCCTGGCGACGTCCCTGGACCAAACCCTAACCCTAGCTAAGGCTCGCTCCCCATGGGGACCCCATGCCAAAGTCTGACAAGACCACGCGCCTGGGGTCCAGAGGCGGTGCAGGCTGACTCGGCATGGAAGCTGCAAGCTCACCATGTGGTTTCCCAGGCCCGTGTGCAGCTGACCGAGAGGATTCCGGAGGCCTCCTCGAACAGGGGCCGATCGACGTGTGTGGCCTTGGCAGCCAAAGACGGATCCTGACCGGCACGGTCCCTTGTGCCCTCAACTCAGGCCTTCGGGAAGACCACTGCCCTGCTGTGGGTTCGGCGCCTGGAGCCTCCTGGGACCTAACCCTAACCCTAACCCCACACCGAACGGGGACCCTCCACCGAAACCTAAGCCGGCCTCGACCCCTAACCCTGCACTGGAGCCGCCTTGCTGCATGGGCCCTCACTTCAGCCCTCGAGGGAGATCACGAGACCGGAGTCGCTTCGGCCCTGGCCACGTCCCTGGACCGAACCCTAACCCTAGCTAAGGCTCTCTCCCCAAGAGGACCCAACGCCAACGTCTGACAACACCACGCGCCTGGGGTCCGGAAGAGGTGCAGGCTGACTCGGCATGGAACCTGGAAGCTCACCAGGTCGTTTCCCAGGCCCGGCTGCAGCTGCCCAGAGGATTCCGGAGGCCTCCTCGACCAGGGGCCCAATCACGTGTGTGGCCTTGGCAGCCAAAGACGGATCCTGACCGGCACGGTCCCTTGTGCCCTCCACTCAGCCCTTCGGGGAGAACACTGCCCTGCTGTGGGTTGGGCGCCTGGAGCCTCCTGGGACCTAACCCTAACCCTAACCGTACCCCGAACCGGGACCCTCCACCGCAACGTAAGCCTGCCTCGAACCCTAACCCTGCAATGGAGCCGCCTTCTGGCATGGGCCCTCACTTCAGCCCTCGAGGGAGATCACGAGACTGGAGTCGATTCAGCCCTGGCGACGTCCCTGGACCAAACCCTAACCCTAGCTAAGGCTCGCTCCCCATGGGGACCCCATGCCAAAGTCTGACAAGACCACGCGCCTGGGGTCCAGAGGCGGTGCAGGCTGACTCGGCATGGAAGCTGCAAGCTCACCATGTGGTTTCCCAGGCCCGTGTGCAGCTGACCGAGAGGATTCCGGAGGCCTCCTCGAACAGGGGCCGATCGACGTGTGTGGCCTTGGCAGCCAAAGACGGATCCTGACCGGCACGGTCCCTTGTGCCCTCAACTCAGGCCTTCGGGAAGACCACTGCCCTGCTGTGGGTTCGGCGCCTGGAGCCTCCTGGGACCTAACCCTAACCCTAACCCCACACCGAACGGGGACCCTCCACCGAAATCTAAGCCGGCCTCGACCCCTAACCCTGCACTGGAGCCGCCTTGCTGCATGGGCCCTCACTTCAGCCCTCGAGGGAGATCACGAGACCGGAGTCGCTTCGGCCCTGGCCACGTCCCTGGACCGAACCCTAACCCTAGCTAAGGCTCTCTCCCCAAGAGGACCCAATGCTAACGTCTGACAACACCACGCGCCTGGGGTCCGGAAGAGGTGCAGGCTGACTCGGCATGGAACCTGGAAGCTCACCATGTCGTTTGCCCGGCCCGGCTGCAGCTGCCCAGAGGATTCCGGAGGCCTCCTCGACCAGGGGCCCAATCACGTGTGTGGCCTTGGCAGCCAAAGACGGATCCTGACCGGCACGGTCCCTTGTGCCCTCCACTCAGCCCTTCGGGGAGAACACTGCCCTGCTGTGGGTTGGGCGCCTGGAGCCTCCTGGGACCTAACCCTAACCCTAACCGTACCCCGAACCGGGACCCTCCACCGCAACGTAAGCCTGCCTCGAACCCTAACCCTGCAATGGAGCCGCCTTCTGGCATGGGCCCTCACTTCAGCCCTCGAGGGAGATCACGAGACTGGAGTCGATTCAGCCCTGGCGACGTCCCTGGACCAAACCCTAACCCTAGCTAAGGCTCGCTCCCCATGGGGACCCCATGCCAAAGTCTGACAAGACCACGCGCCTGGGGTCCAGAGGCGGTGCAGGCTGACTCGGCATGGAAGCTGCAAGCTCACCATGTGGTTTCCCAGGCCCGTGTGCAGCTGACCGAGAGGATTCCGGAGGCCTCCTCGAACAGGGGCCGATCGACGTGTGTGGCCTTGGCAGCCAAAGACGGATCCTGACCGGCACGGTCCCTTGTGCCCTCAACTCAGGCCTTCGGGAAGACCACTGCCCTGCTGTGGGTTCGGCGCCTGGAGCCTCCTGGGACCTAACCCTAACCCTAACCCCACACCGAACGGGGACCCTCCACCGAAACCTAAGCCGGCCTCGACCCCTAACCCTGCACTGGAGCCGCCTTGCTGCATGGGCCCTCACTTCAGCCCTCGAGGGAGATCACGAGACCGGAGTCGCTTCGGCCCTGGCCACGTCCCTGGACCGAACCCTAACCCTAGCTAAGGCTCTCTCCCCAAGAGGACCCAACGCCAACGTCTGACAACACCACGCGCCTGGGGTCCGGAAGAGGTGCAGGCTGACTCGGCATGGAACCTGGAAGCTCACCAGGTCGTTTCCCAGGCCCGGCTGCAGCTGCCCAGAGGATTCCGGAGGCCTCCTCGACCAGGGGCCCAATCACGTGTGTGGCCTTGGCAGCCAAAGACGGATCCTGACCGGCACGGTCCCTTGTGCCCTCCACTCAGCCCTTCGGGGAGAACACTGCCCTGCTGTGGGTTGGGCGCCTGGAGCCTCCTGGGACCTAACCCTAACCCTAACCGTACCCCGAACCGGGACCCTCCACCGCAACGTAAGCCTGCCTCGAACCCTAACCCTGCAATGGAGCCGCCTTCTGGCATGGGCCCTCACTTCAGCCCTCGAGGGAGATCACGAGACTGGAGTCGATTCAGCCCTGGCGACGTCCCTGGACCAAACCCTAACCCTAGCTAAGGCTCGCTCCCCATGGGGACCCCATGCCAAAGTCTGACAAGACCACGCGCCTGGGGTCCAGAGGCGGTGCAGGCTGACTCGGCATGGAAGCTGCAAGCTCACCATGTGGTTTCCCAGGCCCGTGTGCAGCTGACCGAGAGGATTCCGGAGGCCTCCTCGAACAGGGGCCGATCGACGTGTGTGGCCTTGGCAGCCAAAGACGGATCCTGACCGGCACGGTCCCTTGTGCCCTCAACTCAGGCCTTCGGGAAGACCACTGCCCTGCTGTGGGTTCGGCGCCTGGAGCCTCCTGGGACCTAACCCTAACCCTAACCCCCACACCGAACGGGGACCCTCCACCGAAACCTAAGCCGGCCTCGACCCCTAACCCTGCACTGGAGCCGCCTTGCTGCATGGGCCCTCACTTCAGCCCTCGAGGGAGATCACGAGACCGGAGTCGCTTGGGCCCTGGCCACGTCCCTGGACCGAACCCTAACCCTAGCTAAGGCTCTCTCCCCAAGAGGACCCAACGCCAACGTCTGACAACACCACGCGCCTGGGGTCCGGAAGAGGTGCAGGCTGACTCGGCATGGAACCTGGAAGCTCACCAGGTCGTTTCCCAGGCCCGGCTGCAGCTGCCCAGAGGATTCCGGAGGCCTCCTCGACCAGGGGCCCAATCACGTGTGTGGCCTTGGCAGCCAAAGACGGATCCTGACCGGCACGGTCCCTTGTGCCCTCCACTCAGCCCTTCGGGGAGAACACTGCCCTGCTGTGGGTTGGGCGCCTGGAGCCTCCTGGGACCTAACCCTAACCCTAACCGTACCCCGAACCGGGACCCTCCACCGCAACGTAAGCCTGCCTCGAACCCTAACCCTGCAATGGAGCCGCCTTCTGGCATGGGCCCTCACTTCAGCCCTCGAGGGAGATCACGAGACTGGAGTCGATTCAGCCCTGGCGACGTCCCTGGACCAAACCCTAACCCTAGCTAAGGCTCGCTCCCCATGAGGACCCCATGCCAAAGTCTGACAAGACCACGCGCCTGGGGTCCAGAGGCGGTGCAGGCTGACTCGGCATGGAAGCTGCAAGCTCACCATGTGGTTTCCCAGGCCCGTGTGCAGCTGACCGAGAGGATTCCGGAGGCCTCCTCGAACAGGGGCCGATCGACGTGTGTGGCCTTGGCAGCCAAAGACGGATCCTGACCGGCACGGTCCCTTGTGCCCTCAACTCAGGCCTTCGGGAAGACCACTGCCCTGCTGTGGGTTCGGCGCCTGGAGCCTCCTGGGACCTAACCCTAACCCTAACCCCACACCGAACGGGGACCCTCCACCGAAACCTAAGCCGGCCTCGACCCCTAACCCTGCACTGGAGCCGCCTTGCTGCATGGGCCCTCACTTCAGCCCTCGAGGGAGATCACGAGACCGGAGTCGCTTCGGCCCTGGCCACGTCCCTGGACCGAACCCTAACCCTAGCTAAGGCTCTCTCCCCAAGAGGACCCAACGCCAACGTCTGACAACACCACGCGCCTGGGGTCCGGAAGAGGTGCAGGCTGACTCGGCATGGAACCTGGAAGCTCACCAGGTCGTTTCCCAGGCCCGGCTGCAGCTGCCCAGAGGATTCCGGAGGCCTCCTCGACCAGGGGCCCAATCACGTGTGTGGCCTTGGCAGCCAAAGACGGATCCTGACCGGCACGGTCCCTTGTGCCCTCCACTCAGCCCTTCGGGGAGAACACTGCCCTGCTGTGGGTTGGGCGCCTGGAGCCTCCTGGGACCTAACCCTAACCCTAACCGTACCCCGAACCGGGACCCTCCACCGCAACGTAAGCCTGCCTCGAACCCTAACCCTGCAATGGAGCCGCCTTCTGGCATGGGCCCTCACTTCAGCCCTCGAGGGAGATCACGAGACTGGAGTCGATTCAGCCCTGGCGACGTCCCTGGACCAAACCCTAACCCTAGCTAAGGCTCGCTCCCCATGGGGACCCCATGCCAAAGTCTGACAAGACCACGCGCCTGGGGTCCAGAGGCGGTGCAGGCTGACTCGGCATGGAAGCTGCAAGCTCACCATGTGGTTTCCCAGGCCCGTGTGCAGCTGACCGAGAGGATTCCGGAGGCCTCCTCGAACAGGGGCCGATCGACGTGTGTGGCCTTGGCAGCCAAAGACGGATCCTGACCGGCACGGTCCCTTGTGCCCTCAACTCAGGCCTTCGCGAAGACCACTGCCCTGCTGTGGGTTCGGCGCCTGGAGCCTCCTGGGACCTAACCCTAACCCTAACCCCACACCGAACGGGGACCCTCCACCGAAACCTAAGCCGGCCTCGACCCCTAACCCTGCACTGGAGCCGCCTTGCTGCATGGGCCCTCACTTCAGCCCTCGAGGGAGATCACGAGACCGGAGTCGCTTCGGCCCTGGCCACGTCCCTGGACCGAACCCTAACCCTAGCTAAGGCTCTCTCCCCAAGAGGACCCAACGCCAACGTCTGACAACACCACGCGCCTGGGGTCCGGAAGAGGTGCAGGCTGACTCGGCATGGAACCTGGAAGCTCACCAGGTCGTTTCCCAGCCCCGGCTGCAGCTGCCCAGAGGATTCCGGAGGCCTCCTCGACCAGGGGCCCAATCACGTGTGTGGCCTTGGCAGCCAAAGACGGATCCTGACCGGCACGGTCCCTTGTGCCCTCCACTCAGCCCTTCGGGGAGAACACTGCCCTGCTGTGGGTTGGGCGCCTGGAGCCTCCTGGGACCTAACCCTAACCCTAACCGTACCCCGAACCGGGACCCTCCACCGCAACGTAAGCCTGCCTCGAACCCTAACCCTGCAATGGAGCCGCCTTCTGGCATGGGCCCTCACTTCAGCCCTCGAGGGAGATCACGAGACTGGAGTCGATTCAGCCCTGGCGACGTCCCTGGACCAAACCCTAACCCTAGCTAAGGCTCGCTCCCCATGGGGACCCCATGCCAAAGTCGGACAAGACCACGCGCCTGGGGTCCAGAGGCGGTGCAGGCTGACTCGGCATGGAAGCTGCAAGCTCACCATGTGGTTTCCCAGGCCCGTGTGCAGCTGACCGAGAGGATTCCGGAGGCCTCCTCGAACAGGGGCCGATCGACGTGTGTGGCCTTGGCAGCCAAAGACGGATCCTGACCGGCACGGTCCCTTGTGCCCTCAACTCAGGCCTTCGGGAAGACCACTGCCCTGCTGTGGGTTCGGCGCCTGGAGCCTCCTGGGACCTAACCCTAACCCTAACCCCACACCGAACGGGGACCCTCCACCGAAATCTAAGCCGGCCTCGACCCCTAACCCTGCACTGGAGCCGCCTTGCTGCATGGGCCCTCACTTCAGCCCTCGAGGGAGATCACGAGACCGGAGTCGCTTCGGCCCTGGCCACGTCCCTGGACCGAACCCTAACCCTAGCTAAGGCTCTCTCCCCAAGAGGACCCAATGCTAACGTCTGACAACACCACGCGCCTGGGGTCCGGAAGAGGTGCAGGCTGACTCGGCATGGAACCTGGAAGCTCACCATGTCGTTTGCCCGGCCCGGCTGCAGCTGCCCAGAGGATTCCGGAGGCCTCCTCGACCAGGGGCCCAATCACGTGTGTGGCCTTGGCAGCCAAAGACGGATCCTGACCGGCACGGTCCCTTGTGCCCTCCACTCAGCCCTTCGGGGAGAACACTGCCCTGCTGTGGGTTGGGCGCCTGGAGCCTCCTGGGACCTAACCCTAACCCTAACCGTACCCCGAACCGGGACCCTCCACCGCAACGTAAGCCTGCCTCGAACCCTAACCCTGCAATGGAGCCGCCTTCTGGCATGGGCCCTCACTTCAGCCCTCGAGGGAGATCACGAGACTGGAGTCGATTCAGCCCTGGCGACGTCCCTGGACCAAACCCTAACCCTAGCTAAGGCTCGCTCCCCATGGGGACCCCATGCCAAAGTCTGACAAGACCACGCGCCTGGGGTCCAGAGGCGGTGCAGGCTGACTCGGCATGGAAGCTGCAAGCTCACCATGTGGTTTCCCAGGCCCGTGTGCAGCTGGACCGAGAGGATTCCGGAGGCCTCCTCGAACAGGGGCCGATCGACGTGTGTGGCCTTGGCAGCCAAAGACGGATCCTGACCGGCACGGTCCCTTGTGCCCTCAACTCAGGCCTTCGGGAAGACCACTGCCCTGCTGTGGGTTCGGCGCCTGGAGCCTCCTGGGACCTAACCCTAACCCTAACCCCACACCGAACGGGGACCCTCCACCGAAACCTAAGCCGGCCTCGACCCCTAACCCTGCACTGGAGCCGCCTTGCTGCATGGGCCCTCACTTCAGCCCTCGAGGGAGATCACGAGACCGGAGTCGCTTCGGCCCTGGCCACGTCCCTGGACCGAACCCTAACCCTAGCTAAGGCTCTCTCCCCAAGAGGACCCAACGCCAACGTCTGACAACACCAACGCGCCTGGGGTCCGGAAGAGGTGCAGGCTGACTCGGCATGGAACCTGGAAGCTCACCAGGTCGTTTCCCAGGCCCGGCTGCAGCTGCCCAGAGGATTCCGGAGGCCTCCTCGACCAGGGGGCCCAATCACGTGTGTGGCCTTGGCAGCCAAAGACGGATCCTGACCGGCACGGTCCCTTGTGCCCTCCACTCAGCCCTTCGGGGAGAACACTGCCCTGCTGTGGGTTGGGCGCCTGGAGCCTCCTGGGACCTAACCCTAACCCTAACCGTACCCCGAACCGGGACCCTCCACCGCAACGTAAGCCTGCCTCGAACCCTAACCTGCAATGGAGCCGCCTTCTGGCAT
>NW_026526691.1:0-181063 GCF_024362965.1 Panthera pardus | reverse complement strand
TTATGGTTACAGACAGTAGTTTCTTCCAGCCGACGTCTTACGTCTTCAAGCTCCAAAACCAACCTTCCATTTTCCACCTTGAGATTGAAAGCAGCTTTCTTTAAATTGCCATTCAGCTCTTCCATTTCTGAAAGGCTTTGCTGCAACTTTCTAACCGTCGTTTCCCTCCCCTTAAGTGAGTCATCTTCAACAGTATTGTCAGAGTCTTGATTAAGAGACGGTGCTGGCTCCTTCTCAGCTCTAGCAGATTCCTCCTCCTCTTGTTTAATATGTTCCTTAAGTTCAGCGTTCTCCTTCGGGATGTTTAAATTACGTATTTGCGACGGATCTGACCGATGCAAATCATTAACAGCCAATTGACTTTGAGGTGATTCTTCGTTTTGCGCATCTAACTCTTCAGCTATGTCCATCTGCTCATCTTCAAATGGACAAGCTCCCTTTTCATCATTGAGATCGTGTTCCACTTTGCCGTTGATGCCGTTGCCTTCATTTTGTTGTTCTGATAGCTGACCTTTCATCAAAACCCTGGGCCGTGTAGTTTGTTTCTGTCCATCGAGCTGCCCCAGCTCTGCTGTTGGGAGTTCCTTCTCGGTCCTACCCTGAGTGGATTTTTGTCCGTCGGCCTCCAAGTCACATCTGAAATGCTCTACTTCTGAATCCAAATTCACACCTCCTGGAGCCGTACGTTCAATCACTTCCGGCTCATGGCTCACTTTCCAAAGTGCCAGTTGAAGTGCTTCCCGTCCTTGACCTGATGAGTTTTCTTGTTCTAAAACGTAGACTCGCCCTTCAAGTTTCAGATCGTCTCCAATGAGATTGTCACCCTGGGTTAAGCTACACCGTGGCGTCATCTCCTTTTCCGCATCGGACAGCACTTGCCGCGGTCCAGACACTTCTTCCACTGCTGTACTCTCGGAAAGAACTCTTTCCTTTTCCGTCACTGTGTCACTTTGCCTCAAAACGGAAGGCTGCGATTCACATTCTTCAATCCTTTCTTTCTTTTCCTCATTGATCCGGTCCCATTCTCTCCTTAAAGCGTCTCTCTCACTTTCTACCGAAGATAATTTGTTATTGATGTATTTTACGGTGTCCTCAAGTTCTTCAATTTTCCTGGTAGACTCCACTTTTTCAGTCTGTAGCACTTGAATGGTGTTTTGCATATCCTCAATGACAGACTCATCAGCTGCTCTGATTCCAGAGTCGTCCTTCTCTAACAGATTTTCCAGTTCTTTGATTCTTTTTTCATAGCCTTTTGACTTTTGATGGTACCTGCGACGTATTTCTGCCAGTGTCTGTTGATAGACGTTCTGCAGTACTGCCTTTTCAAGTTGATGGTCATCGATGGCCTCATTTCGATTCTGTTCAAGTTCCCTGATGGTAACCTGCAGTTTGTAGATTTCATTTTGCTCGTCGCTATTCGCTCCCGGTGCTGAAGTCTGGGAAAAATGCTTCCAATGGCTAACTTCAGCCTCCAGTCTTAAAACTTCATTTGACAGTCTGCTTATTTCTTGTTGTGACCAAATGAGGTCAGCAAAGTCCAGGTCATCCCCCGGGGAAGCTGAAGCAAAGTAGTTGATACCGTAACCCAAGGAAGGTGACGCTGTGGTTGATCGAAGGGCTGATTGGAGCTTCAGCAACTGGTTCTTGAGCCCTATCTGTCTCGCTTTAAGAAGTTTCATTTCTACCTCTTTCTGTTGTAGCTGATGTCGGTAGCTAAGAGTCTGCCGCTTTATTTGAAGCTCCGAGGCTTCATACTTCTCTTCCAGATGACTACAAAGACGTTTAAGTCTCTGATTCTCCCATCTTAAGGTTTCCCGACTCCCTTCACTCTCTTTTCGGTCAGAGTCAGGTCCTTCTCCCACCTTTTCGGTTCCCTCCATCCTCACATCTTTGATGACCTCAGAGATGTGGTCAGTGAAAGAAGCCACACTGCCACCCACTTGCTCTAGGGAATGGCCCAGGCCACCAAACGAAAAGGACATCGCTGCGGGTCACAGAACTGACCTGGTCCGCTCGGCAAAAAGCGTCCAGCGCAGTCGGACAGTCCCGCTAAGTGTCTCCAAACGGAGGCCTGCGCGAGGCTACTAATCAAATCACAACCAGGCGTTTCTAGGCAACGCCACACCGCGCGCGGGCTACTAGGTTCCGGGACCCCTGCCCACGCCCTCCGCCCCCTTACCCTCCCCCCACTGCCCCGCGGGCATCCTTCGCGGTCCCCAGGTGCCTGTGCGCACCTGCGGTGGAAAAAGCCACTCGCCCTGGACCTTCCTGGGAAGTCCAATCAAAGCACACACCGCTCTGCAGTTTGTGGTTTCCACTTAACAATTTTTTTTTTTTTTGGTAATTGACATGAAATGGGCATCCGGAGGCTCCCGGGTACCCCAACCCCTCCTCTTCCTCTCCCACCATCGCCCCCCCACCCCCCCCCCCCCCCCGCGGGTCCCCGCCCCCTGCCCAGAGTGCCCCAAGCCCGGGTGTGGCTGTTCCCGGCCGCCAGGACCATGGGGTCACACCGCTGGCGCCTGCTGCCCCCTCCCACCGGCGCCCCGCCTAGCAGGGGCGGGGAGTCAGGACCGAGGCGCCTGGCCGCAGGGCTCTGCGCGCTCGGCGGTGCAGCCCGGGTGGGGGGGGTGGGGCCGAGGGGGCTCGGGCGGCAGGGGCCAGGCTGCAAGCCGCGCTGGAGCCAGGCGCTCCTCTCCCAGCCCGGTCCCGCGCGCCCCCGGCTTGCGGTACCATTGCAAGTAAGGCGGGGAGGGCGGGGCTTCGGCCCGGGATCAGCAGCAGCAACAGCAGCAGCAGCAGCCATTGCCGCCGCCGCCGCCATAGTAGCAGCTGCGCAGCCACCGCAGCAGCAGCTGCCGCAGTCGCCTCAGCCGCTGTCGCCCCCGCCGCCGCCGCCGCCGCCTCGGCCTGGAAGCGATGTAGCCGCGCCAGGCCGTCCCCCCCGAGCTGCCCGGCCCGAGCTCCGCGGGCCGTCGTTGCCGTTCAACCGCATGAAGTAGCTGGCCAGCCAGACTGCGGGCAGGTGAGTGAGCCGCGCCGGGCCGGCGGTGAGCGCGTGGGCCGGGGACTGGGGGTCGGTGTAGTGGCCCCGCGCTCCGGCGCGGCCGCCCTGCCGCCCGCTCTGCGCCGGGTCCGCTGCGGGCCAGGGAGGAGGGCTGGGCCACGCAGCGGCCAGGCGCCCAGCTCAGAGCCACCGTCCGAGCGCCCGGGAACAGCGGGGCGGGCCGGCCTCCCGGGACGCCCCCCGCGCGGGTCCCCGCCGCCCATTGTCCCGGCCCCGCTGAGCATCGTCCTCTGGGGTCTGGACCCAAGCTTTCCCCAGGCCTCCCCCCCACCCCGCCCCCCGCCCAGGCTCTGAGCTGTCAGCACAGGGCCTGACGCGGGGCTCGAACTCACGGACCGCAAGACCATGACCCGAGCCAAAGTCGGACGCTTAACCGACGGAGCCACCCAGGCGCCCCTTTTTCAGATTTTAGAAAAGGAAAAGTGTACATATGCTGTTACTGTATAATCCATGGTGTGGGTCAGCAGCCCTTCGTTGAATATGTTAATATTTCTAGAGTGAAAATATAAAGGTACTTCATGCTAAATGGAACACTTAAAGATTGTAAATGGTTTCATATTAGTTCAGGTCAAGTTTTGTTACCAAATAAGTTACCAAAACACCTTGTTTTTTAGATTTCAAAATGATGGATAAGGGGTTATGGAGCTGGTTTACTCAGTAGTAATATTCCTATTGAGAGAGTCTGAGATGGTTTTTTGTTTTTTGTTTTGTTTTGTTGTTTTGCCTTTTACTCTACGTAATGTCTCCTTACTCCAAAAAGTTAGAAACCACAATGATGTTCTGTAACTAGGGGTCACACAGACTCAAGTGCCAGGCAGGTAAAATTAATAAGCGAAGGGAAGGTAGATGTAAGGCAGTAGAGAGAGGCGAGGAATAGCAAAACTAGCTCATTGCACGGACTTGCTTGCTCTTGGCAAGTCTAGCTACCTGTTGACATGGTGAATGTGGGTGCAGGGAACACCCACCTTCCCACTTTTAAGGATACTCCAGAACGCTGATTTTTTCGTGAAGTTTATCGATACTTAAGTGTCAGCAGTGAAAAAGGAAAAGAAAAGAAACTGCTGGACGTAGGCCAGAGAAAATATATCTGCAAGCTTTATCTGGCCTTGGGCTGCCTGCTCTGACCTCCGGTTGCGAGACTGATTCTTACCGAATGAAAAGTTGGACCGTGGTGTTTTGGTAGTGAACGCTTTCTTGAGATGGGGATGGGACGTTTGCTTTATCATTGTTCGTTGTGCTTTACGTATATGTCACATAATTTTGCGGTCAGATGCTCTACTCCTGAGCTATACCCCCTAGTATATAATTTTGGAGCGTAAAATATTTCAAAAGAAAAGAACACTGGAGCACTGCCTTATTTTCTAGCCAGTGGGAAGTTTTCGTTCTCTTCTATGAATTTGAAAGTTTAATGTTACTTATTTTGGAAAAGGGAATGAGAACCCCAAGTGAAAATAGGGCCCTCTTTTTTAAAAAGTTTGAGTTAAGGGGGGTTAGATTATAATGTCCCTGCCTTTCCAGGGCCACAGTGATCTGAAGTGCCATTGCATGTCCGCCCCTGTATTTGGACTGGGAGGTGTGCCTCATCTTCTGTCCTCTCAGACCGTATCCCTGGTCCTAGCCCCATACCTACCGCCACACGGCTGATGACTTTCAACTTGATGTCTTTTTTGTTTAAGTTTATTTATTTATTTGGAGAGAGCGAGAGCGAGAGAGAGAGAGACAGAGGGAGCGCACACAAGCAGGGAAGGGGCAGAGAGAGAGGAAAAGAGAATCCCAAGCAGGCTCCACGCTGTGAGGGTGGAGCCTGACGCGAGGCTCAAACTCACAAACCGGGAGATCGTGACCTGAGCCGAGATCAAGAGTCTCGGCTTAAGATCAAGATGCTTGATCAAGACTGACCCCCCTCTGGGTGCTCCTTAATTTTATGTCTCTAGTCCTGGCATCTCTTCATCTCCAGATTGATCTTTGCCTTGAACTTCTCTATTTAAATGTCCTGCTGAAATTCAGCTCATGAACTGCATCCTCAAATTGGCCTTCTTTCCCTGTATTCCTTAGGCCGTGGGTCAGCAACCTCTGGCCTGTAGGCCAAATCCTGCCCACTGCCTGTTTTGTGAAAAAGGTTTATTGGATCACAGCCACGCACTGCAGCAGCACAGTCAAGCAGATCTCATGGTGACTGTATGGCCCACGGAGCCCATGCTATTTACCGCCTGGCCCTTCGCAGGAAGAGTTTGTGGACACCCGCCCTGGTGCACTGAATGCCGGAAACCGCATCTCCTCCGTCACCTGCGATCCCCCTCTTTCTCCTCCATCTTCTTTATACCCAGGCTCTCCCTGCCATCTGGCAGCTCTGCCTCTGGACCATCTCTGACTTGGTCTCTGCCTCTCGGTGGCCTTAGTTAGTTCAAGCTTGCGGGGTTTTTTCTTTCTTTCTTTCTTCTTCTTTTTTTTTTTTAATGAAATGTACTGTCAAATTGGTTTCCATACAACACCCAGTGTTCATCCCAACAGGTGCCCTCCTCAAGGCCCATCACCCGCTTTCCTCTCCCCCCCCCACCCCCCATCAACTCTCAGTTTGTTCTCCGTATTTAAGAGTCTCTTAAGGTTTGAACTGTTTTTTGGTTTTTTTTTTAACCTGGACTCACAATTGTCTTCCAACCGGCTTACCTAGCTTGAGCTGGATTTTATCCATACGTGGGACATCTGGGCCTCCACTTTGGTCCGACATGACCAATCGAAATTTTAATGGTCATAGCTATTCCTCTCTAAATTATTTTCTTCTGATGACATCATGACGTTCGGAGGACATTTTATGTCGTCCTAGTATTGCTAAATTGTCTTCGAAACGATAGTGCTGTCATTGAGTTACGGTGCGGCAGATAATTTACACTGGATCGTATGTCACCGTGTGTGATATGACGAATGTCGTGTTTCACCGTTAGGCTGGTAACATTAGATGCTGTCTTGTAAAAAATCTACCTATTTTAATGTTTTCTGTTAAGGTTGAAATGAATGTGTCCCATATTTGTATTTCTTGATGAGTTTTCTGTATGTGTTATTTGGTCATTTAATTGCCAGTTGTCAATTTCATTTTTTTAATCGCCAGTTTCGGTTCAACACCTGTCTGCTGAGAACCTGTCAAATGCTGGGGTGAAAAAGATAACGGATTCCTAGGAATTTGAGTGGGGAGAGAGACCTGCAAGCAGATAATTTGAATACAGCCGGTTGTACTTATTCTAGCAGGCCTTAGGAAGTATGAATGCCACATCTTGATTTATTTATACATGACAAGGTAAACAAGTTCACGTTCTTATCCTCAGGTACATTACGTAATGAGTGCAGGGACAGAATCTTGAGGGAACGCATTCACGACTAGGTACAGGTTTGATACAAGATTCAGAAAATAAAGCGGATTCTGTTGAAAATCCGACCGACCCTGTGGTTTATAGAAGAAACTGCTTTTGAATAGGAGGAGCCTCTTTGTAGCCGGTGACACGAAAACAATATTAAGTTCATCTCAGCTCTCCAGGTTTCAAGACTCTTTCTGAAGTCTTGCTATTCCCTGTGAATTACAGCTTATTCATTACTTGCCGAGACTCCTTCCTTTTGATTGGTCCCAGCATGTTTCTCTCTGTCCTTTCTCACAGTTCTTTTTTTTAAGTGTCTTCCTTATCAGAGATACTTCGGCCTGTTGTCCACTTGATCTCTCCATTCATGTTTCATTAGCAGTTTTTCTATCATTTCTGAATGGGTTCGTTAAATTTCTGCCTCCTAAAGAGTTTATAGTAGAAATGGTAGACTGAGTGACCAGGTACTCAAATGAAAATAAATGTTCAGAACTGCACAGAAATTCTTCTAAGCAATGACCAGCTCCCTGTCAGTGTGAACATTTAGAAGTCTACCAACTTGGTACCTGCCACATGGTCGCTGGATACTTTGATGCATAGACAGGACTGGCCACTTGAACCCGTGCCCGTCTGTACCTTGGGGAAATAACACGAAAGTACTTCTACTTCACTAGGTACGGTGGGTGCAGGATAGATGTAGCGTGGGCGCTGGCATGGGGTCGCTGAGACGTGCCCAGGGGTCCGTGAAGCCTTCTCGGACGTGGGACACCTGAATAATCTTGAGAACAGGAAGGTAGGGGTGATGGGTGGTAGAGAATTCCCAGGGAGAAGAAAAATTCTCAGGGGAAACCTAACCCACTGACCATCTTGTCCTTTAACTTCATGTTTTGTTTGTTTGCTTTAAATTGGAAAAAGGCAACACTATCTGATTGCTAGCAGTGGAAAAAGTCTGTTCAGCTCTTATTTTCCAATGAGGTAGTGAACTAACGGCTGTTTGTAGATCCATATGTTCTTAAGTCCAGAGCAATTGTGGTGTTTAAATTCACAAGCCTCTGGATGCATTTCCATCCAATAGATAGAGTAAGTTGGTTCTTAAAAGCTTTGAAGCTCTAAAATCAGGGGGCTTAGGTGGCTCATAGTTAAGTAACCAGCTCTTGATTTTGGCTCAGGTCATGATCCCACGGTTCATGGGTTCGAGCCCCGTCCCGTGTCAGGCTCTGCGCTGATAGCTTGAAGCCTGCTTAGGATTCTCTCTCTCTCTCTCTCTCTCTCTCTCTCTCTCTCTCTCTCTCTCCTCTCAAAATAAATCAACATTAATAACAAGGTTTAAAACCAGTGTACCCTTATTTTCTTTGCTTAATAATAACTGACAGCCATCTTTCCCCAAAATAGACAGTTTTTAATTTTTTCTGCTAAGGTTGAAATGAATGTGCCCCATATGTGTCTGTGAAAATCTGTGGAGGCATCATTTCTCACAGTGAAGCTTCTCATGTCCTTAATTTGCATCATGCTTGTTCATCTCCCCTTAGAACCTTTTCACTACTCTCACGGCTTTTACCTTCTTGGACACGCTAGGATGTGTAACGTTCCTCAGACAACCCCAAGATGGCAGGGCTAAAACACACGAACACCTGTGGCCGTGGACGTCGACTCTTAGAGATGGGCAGTATCGATCGGCCTTTGTGCTCATCGGTGGAGAACCATTGTTCGAAAAGCTTCCGGGCCAGTTTTGGGGGATCGTGGTTTGAGGACCACTGCAGTAGAATTGGGGGAGCCCATATGTGCAGAAGGTTGAGGAAGCCAAGCTGGTGATTGAGGAGGTGTCCTGTGGTGGCAGGTGAGTCAGGACTGTGGAGGAAGGGGAAGGGACACGAGTGAAAGTCGAGTCAGGAAGCAGGGAGTCAGGAAGCAGGAAGCGATAGCAGCAGCCTAAGGGAGAGGTGATGGCCCCCAGAGCAGGACAATGGCATGGGACTGACGTGAGAAACTATTTTGGCATGGGACTGACGTGAGAAACTATTTAGCACCATGGCTTTAGGGGCGAAGAAGGGAGGGGTTGGCGTGATTCGGTTACGTCTGGATGTTATTTACTGAAGTCGTGACGCAGTGATTATTCGCTTTTCCATTCGTTTCAGATGCTTCTCTTTTTTGAACCATAGAATTCTCACACCTGCCTCGACTTTCTGTTGACTTTGTTTTCATCGACACGTGGCTTCGGGTGGGTGTGTTTGTGCGCACCGACACCACACTGTGCTAATAATAACTGTGGGTGTGTAATGTGTTCTCAATCTGGCAGAGCTGGGCTCCTTTGGCTTTCCTTTTTCAGTTGCTGTCTCCCATTTCTGTGTAGAAGTGAATTTTGGTATCGTTTCTAGTTCCTAGAAAAATGCTATGATTGTGATTGGTCGAGAGCACATTAATCCATATATTTAGTGGGTCCCTGCTATGGGGTGGGTCCTGAGAACCCAAAAATAAGTAAATCCCAGGCACTGATGGCCTGGCATATCTGTGAACTAAACTTTGGGGAGGATTGATGTCCTTTCCCATGAGCCTGGCACATCTCTTTCTACACACAAAGGTTTTCTGTGCTTCCTGAGGGCTTTGTTGTCATTGGAAGAGTGCCTGATTAGTTCAGTTGGCAAACGTGAGTGATGTTAATGTCTGTCCATATCTTTATGTACTAAATAAAGATGTGCTAAATTAGTCACAGCTGATCATTTTTGTTACTTCTTTGAATTTCTACATATGTATTATCTATGTTTTTATTTCTCCTTTTCCTTTTCTTTCAGCAATTTCTTTTTCATCCCTCATTTAATTGGTTAGACTCGAAAATAATGTGTAGCTGTATAATTGTTTCTAGCAATATTGTCTAAAGGGCGTGTGATTTCACCCTAATTAGGCGTTCCAGAAATGTGGTAAGGTGAAGTCGTGTTTAAGTGCGAATGTCCTAATCTGAGTGGTTCTCAGTGGAAATCTACAAGCATTTCCCCTCTGCTTTTGGAGCCACACACCTTGTAGTGTGTCTGATGTTTGAGCCTTTGTTCCAAGGCTCAGTCATAAGATTGGCAGGCGTGTGGCTTAAAGGCAGAATGCTGAATTGAGGTAGCACTTGGACTGAGAAAGGAACTGGAAGAGAAATTTGAAATGGAGCCTATGTGGCAATAGGTTTTTATTTGTTCGTTAGTTTTAATTTTTAAAAGGTTTTTATTTTTGAGAGAGAGAGAGAAAAAAAATGTGAGCAGGGGAGGGGCAGAGAGAGAGGGAGACACAGAATCCGAAGCAGGCTCCGGGCTCTGAGCTGTCAGCACAGAGCCCAACACGGGGCTCAAACCTACAGATCGCGAGATCGTGACAGGAGCTGACGTCGGATGCTTAATTGACTGAGCCACCCAGGCGCCCCGGCAATATATGTTAATATAACTGCTGAAGAAGTGATCAGCAGGTCACAGGGCAGTGGACTTAACTGCAGCCTTTGACTCTTAGAACAGTCTTTAGGAATAGAAACCTTGCTCCCTGTAGATGTTACAGGGAGGTTCTGACGGCCTCTTCCCCCCCAAAAAATCATCCACACACACAAATTGGCAGAGAATTTCACGGACTCCACAGACCTCTTCAAGCCCATGGACAAGAACCCCGGGCTAGTTCCTGGAGAGATGTGTAGTCACGGCCCCCACGCTAGAAACACATCTGTGGAGAAGCGCTGTTTACAGGTGTCTACCTCCCGTGTAGGTGGGTGGTGTTCCGCTGTTCTCCAGAACACACACTTGACGTCTGTGAGAGCCTTGCCCAGAAAAGCTGAGATGGGATATTCTCCATGATGAGCTCTGGCGATCCCATGAAATTACTTTCCCTGAATAATCGGCTTCTTTTGATAGTCAGTCCGTTCCATAATGTTTTCAAAGCTTTCAGGTGAGGGCTTAAGAAAACGAAGACTCCTGTGGGGCAGCTGGAGTCTAGTAAAGAGTAACTGGACTTGAGTCCGTGTGGTCCCCCAGCTCTCTGTCTGACCTTGGCCGCCCGAGCCTCCCGGCTGCGCTCCCACGCTGGTGAGACGGGGCTCCTGCTACCACCTGGGAACCGGCCCTGGGAGATTTAAGAAGGCGGCATGAGGTAAGGGGGCGTCAGAAGACAGGGAGGAAACAGTATGAAACAACAGGTTAGCACTGGAAAAAGCAGGCGGGTTAGATTTTACCTCACCATTAGGGGCCAAAGTCGATTCCAAACGGATGAAGAGTTTCAAGTGAAAACCCAGAACCACAGAATGGAGGAAAAGATGGAAAGTTCTTCATGCTCTGGCATAAAAGTACAGAGAATGAACAATAAAAGATAACCATGCAAATAAAACCACCATTGTAAACTTAACCACACAAGAATTAAACTTCTGTCTGCCTATCTCATAATTAAAATTATGGCCAATGACTAGTTGGAAACAGGAGCAGACACCACGGTGCATTAATATCTTTAATGTATAAAGCTGTGTTATCGATCAGTTGAAAGATCTCGTGGTTCAGATTGTGAGATTGAGCCCTGCATCAGATTCTGTGCACTGATCTCGAGGAGCCTGCTTGGGATTCTCCCTCTCTCTCTGCCCCTCCCCTATTCACACTCTCCCTGGCTCTCTCAAAATAAATAAGTAAACTTAAAAAAAAAATCACATCTCCGTAAAAACCAAGTTTCTGTGGCTAATACACTCTTTGAATGGGCACCGTGGCCAGTATTCTGAGTAATTGCTAGACTTTCCCTGGGTAAAAATTCTACTGGCACATTCTCTGGTAAAGATGAACACTCCCAAACAGTTCAGCATAGAAAGGGCTGAGCCTTGGACCAGACACAGTGATGAGAAAGATCGAGTCATTTGGAGCACATATTGGGGGAGGTAGGGACCATGGTGGTTCCCTAAAATTAAGGTGGGGATAGCATAGACCAATGGGGGTATCTTTGTGTGAAGGAGCCACCCCAATTTGTATGTTACATTCCAGACTCATGATTCGTCACGAAAAGTAATCTTCCCAGATAGCCTGTATTCATGGTGTAGACGATTTAATATTATTAAAACCTCCATACTACCCAAAGCTGTCTACAGATTCAGTACAGTTCCTATCAACATTCTAATGGCATTCTTCACAAAAAAAAGAAAAACGATTGTAAAATCCACATGGAACCACAAACGACTGAAACAGCAAAAGCAATCCTGAGCTAGAAGAACAAGGCTGGAGGCGTCACACTTCCCGATTTCAAACTCCTTGATCCTTGAACAACGTGGGTTTGAATTGCACGGGTCCACTTATACGCAGATTTTTTACAGTACTATACTGTAGATGTACTTTCTCTTCCATACAATTTGCTTAGTAACATTTTCTTTCTAGGGGTGCCTGGCTGGCTCAGTCGGTTAAGCGTCCAACTTCGACTCAGGTCATGGTCTCGCAGTTCGTGAGTTCGAACCCTGCATTGGGCTCTGTGCTAACAGCTCAGAGTCTGAAGCCTGGTTTGGATTCTGTCTCCCTCTCTCTGTCCCTCACCTACACACACACTCTCCCTCTCTCTCTCTCTCTCTCTCTCTCTCTCTCTCTCTCTCAAAAGTAAATATTAAAAAATTTTAAAAAGTAATTACATTTTCTAACTTTCTTTATTGTAAGAATACATTAAATAATGCACATAACATATAATACATGTTAGCCAACTATTTATGTTCTCAGTGATGTTTCTGGTCAACAGTAGCTACTAGTAGTTAAATTTTCAGGGAGTTAAAAGTTACGTGCCAATTTCTCACTGCACAGGGTCAACACCCCTAACTCCTATGTTGGTCAAGGGTTGGCTGTATATTGCAAAGCAGTAGTCATCAAAATAGGATGGTATTGGCGTAAAAAAGATACATGAATGGAACAGACTAGAAAGCCCAGAAATAAACCTGATTAAGAAGAGATATTGGATCTCTTTCTAAAATTAATTTTATCAATGTAATATGTGGCTGAGTGTCCATAAAGGCAGGAAACATAGTGTCAACTTATTTTCAAGCTGTATGTTAACATTTTCGCATAATATGTTCCACATAGATTTCAGTCTCCAGATACCTTTTTAGGTTAAGTACCTCTAAATTGAAAGCAAAGAGTCTGGTTGGTAAAATGAAAACAAGGATAAGAAATACATTGATTTGCTTTGTAATCAAATGACTTGATTACAGGGGTGTCAAATGACTCGACTTAAATCGCTGTTTGAACCAGAAGTCCCACTATGGCACCTCGATTGCCATCATCCTGGGTATTACGTACAGTAACAGTGCTACCCCTTTGGACTGCAGAGGAGTCCTCGGAAAGTACCGTGATCTGGCAACTGAGGCTCGAGCAACTCAGGATGTTCCTCTGCCGGTTGATGGCCGCCAGGTCGGCTTTCTGGAAAGGTCTACATAGTTAATGATAATTGGAAAGCATGAGTGGGAGAAAGCTGTGAAAATACTTTGTTTCTTTTTAAAGTAAAGATGAGATGCCTGAAGGAAGGAGTACTCAGTTGTTACTATTTGTGTGTGTAGTATTGAATCACGTTCCTGGATTTGTGACAAACTTGTTTCAGTAAGGCTGTGCAGCTCAGAAATGATCATTTTAGAAACTGAAGGTTCGGCTTCTCTACAGCGGTCTTTTTTTATTTTATTTTTTTAATTTATTTGAAGTAGGCTCCATGCCCAATGTGGGGCTCAAACTCATGACCCCCAGATCTAGAGTTGCACATTCTACCGACTGAGCCAGCGAGGCGACTCTAGAGCAGTCTTTTCTGCAAGGGTGGCCTGTGGGTCTCGGCCATGGAATTCTGGGAGGAAAGGGCCTCTTAAAGAAGCAGGATCTTGTTCCAGACCTGCTTTTGAACAGAGGTGAGGCCTGGAAACTGGCATTTTAAATCAGCACACTCCCCACCCTCCGTGATTCTATCCACGCCCAGGTCTGGGAGCCACTGGTCTTGAGGCTTTGTTCTTGTTTGGGGTTGCTATTCTTTGCAGACTTTTGTTTGCTGGTTTTTTTTCTTTGGTTTTGCTCACGGAGCCCTCTGATGTCAACATTGGTGGAATTTCTCCCCATGTTATTATTCATTTCTGACTGTTTTGTTTATTTTTTATTTTTTTATTTTAGAGAGCGAGAGCATGCATACACAAGCGGGGAACGGGGGGAGACAGGGGCCGAGGGAGATGGAGAGGACCCCAAGCAGGCGCCACCCTCCACACAGAGCCCGACGTGGGGTTTGATCCCACGACCCTGGATCATGACCTGAGCTGAAGTCAAGAGTTGAACCCTCAACCGACCGAGCCACCCAGGCGTCCGTCCCTAGCTGTTTTGTTTTAAACTCTGGGATAGTCATTATTACATTTCACGAGTTCCTTTGCATTTCTGGATTTCTGACTCTGAGCTTTTCATTTTTTCCCACAGAGCTGAGAAAACAGAAGTCCTCAGTGAAGATCTGTTACAGGTAACAAAATAAAATCTTCTTAAAGTGCTTTGCTTAAAGAGGAAAACAAAACAAAGCCTCATCGGCGAGAACTGAAGCAGATCTGTGTACGTACGTCTGTATGTATGATCTGAGACACGATGAGACTGATCGGCATGGTCCCGAGCAGGAAAGAAAAGCAGTTGGGTTGCACGGTGATAAAAAGGGGATCTGGAACTTCGGTGTCATGTTGTGAAGTTCAAATGGGGCTGTCCTGCTTTCAAGTGCCAGGTGTCGGGGTGGGGTGGGGGAGGCGCTGGCTGGCCTGGCCGGTCCACCGGCACTGCAGCCTGGTCACGGGTCCCGGGCAGGCTGCGGGCCTGTCGCTCGCTGCTATGACGGTGTCCTTGATGGGACAGGCCCTGCCGGCAACAGCCTAGAGTTTCCACTTCTTGCCTCTCATGCTATCATCCTCCACTTCTGGGCTGAGTTGGCTCCTGAAGGACTTAGAGTCTCAGTGACGGTGACCAGACCTGTCAGGACCACCCTGAGGCCCTGAGGTGGCCTGTGATCAGCCTGGACTTTTCTGCCCTGCAGGAGGGATATTTCCTGAGGGACCTCGGCCGGGGCCACTGCACTTCGTCTCTCACAGGCTTCCCTAACTTTGGGGCTGGGGGTTTCTTCCAGAAGGCCTGGGACCCTTTGTACACATCCCTTCACTCGGCCTCAACCCCGTTCCGTCTCCACCCACCCCAGAGCACGCCGGGAAAGACAGAACCCTTCTGCACTGAGGTTTCTCTTAAGCCTCCTTGCTTGTGTCCTTGCTTCTCATTCCATGACCTTCGGCAGGTCTTTTCACCTGAGCCCCTGAAGACCAGCAATCTGCTCCCGGGTGACTTTCTGTCTCTTCCCATAGAGAGGAGCCGGCATAGCTTAGAAAACTGGTGCTATGCCAGCCCATGTCAGAATATCCTTCTAAATTATGACAGCCACCTGCAGGTAGAAGATTCTAAGAGCACGTTTTTTTTGTTGTTGTTGTTGTTTTTAAGGACCAGAAGTTTTTATTAAGAGTAGGAGGGTTTGTTTTTTTTAAGAATTATTAGATAATCATATTCTTTTTTTTTCATTTTTCTTTTTAATGTTTATTTTATTTTTGAGAGAGAGAGAGAGAGAGAGAGAGAGAGAGAGAGAATGTGAGCAGGGGAGGGGCAGAGAGAGAGGGAGACACAGAATCTGAAGCAGGCTCCAGGCTCTGAGCTGTCAGCACACAGCCCAATATGGGGCTTGAACTCCTGAACCGTGAATTCATGAGCTGAGCCAAAATTGGACACTTAACCAACTGAGCCACCCAGGAGCCCTGACAATCTTATTCTTAGTAATATTTCCTCATTGGCTTTTATCGTATATTTCAGCTTCACTTTCAGACTTTCAGAAATGTTGCTTGGGCTCGATAACCTTTAACTAGACTAGGTTTCACATCAGTGTTCTCTCTCCCACATCCCACGTTAGTAATAAATATGCACAACCTCCTTGAACCCTTGAAGCCCCAAACCTTGCAGGCAGTTTGAGGACTGCAGAATTCCCACAGGAGGCAGGTGGCAACTGTCTGCTCCTGTCCCTTTCTTAGAACATCCACGGGGGCCTCAAGAGTTTGCCAGTTTCAAGGAACGCCTTGTTTCATCATGAAGATGCTTACCTGCCGCCCCCCCCCCCCCCCCCAACAATCCCCTCTCTGTCAGCATAGAGCCTGACGCAGGGCTCAAACTCACAGACTGCAAGATGGTGACCTGAGCGGAAGTCAGATGCTTAACTGACAGAGCCACCCAGGCCCCCTCCTTTTTTTTTTTTTCTTTCTTAAGTAGGCCCCACACCCAATGTGGGGCTTGAACTCACGACCCTGAGATCAAGAGTCAGTTGCATGCTCTACCGACTGAGCCAGCCAGGTGCCCCCCCCCACCCCGCATTTAAAATGTACACCCTTCCACTCAGCAGTTCTGCCTTTAAGAGTTTACCCTATATGTACAAAGATGTACGTTCCAGAATATTGACTGCAGCCTCACAGCTGCATCACAGCTGTAACCGAGGAGAGCTGGGTTCAAGAGGTTATGGCACACTCACACAGCTGGAGGATATGCAGCTATCTGAAAGAATGCGATGGGTCTGTGTGCACCGACCTGGCACAGTCTCTAAGGCTCACCGTGGAATTCGAAAAGCAAACTGTAGAGTAAATAACGTGCAGAGTACGCTACTATCTACGTCAAGAGCAAGTGGGGGACATACGTGCTTCCACACGCGTAGCTCACTTCTGGAAGAACAGACAAGGGCACTCGTGTCTTGAGAGAAGGTGGGAGACTCGTGGTGAGGGGAGCAGGATGGAAGGGTGGTCTTCGTACTCTACACTGCCTTCTTCTGTTTTGTTTTATCATGTGCTTGTATGATTTTTTTCAAAAGAGCATTTAAATATAAGCTTTAAAATATATACACAAAGAGGCGCCTGGGTGGCTCGGTCGGTTAAGCGTCCGACTCTTGATTTTGGCTCAGGTCACGACCTCACGGTTCATGGGTTCAAGGCCCTCACCTCGGACTCTGCACTGACATCATAGAGCCGGCTTGGGATTCTCTCTCTCCCTCTCTCGCTGCCCCTTCCCCACTCGCGCTCTGCTCTCTCTCTTAAAATAAAAATAAGTTCAAAGAAAAAAATCTGCAAAACACAGGGATTGTGCAGAATTGCCACCGCACAGGGTGCTCTGGGAGTGCGACAGGTGTGACGGCTCGTTTTGACCAAAATAACCTGCTTTGGCACAAACCCTATCTCCGTTAATGGCTAATGAGTTCCTCTCAAGGTGCTGTGGTTTAGCCTGTATTAGCAGATTAACATGGTTCAAGTATATCTAGTGAGGGTTGGAGGTTTGAGGTTTGTTTTGTGTTTGTGTTTACATTAAAGACAGTTATGCCTTTAATCAATCAGAATTGTTCGCCGTGAAACTAACTCTCGCCAATCCGCACCTGCTCGCTTCAGCTTGAGGCAGTCTGCTGTACGCTTCCAGCACGTCGACGGCTGATGTTGTTTCCCACCCATTCGACAGGAGCCGTTCTTTCTAGAATGTGCAGCGGAGAGAAAAGGCAAGGTACGAGGCACTGTTGCACAACTCCAAGGCACTCTTGGAGCACATGAGAACTTGTCTCAGATGACTCCTTTTTCAAAAGCCCGTCCCAGCCCCCATCTTTCTTCTTTTTCTTTTCCAATTTTCTACACCGAACATGCATTGTTATCATGGGAGAAAAGTCACTAATGTATATTTAAAGAGAAATAAAGCAAGGAACTTCTCCGTGAGCAAGAGTGTTTGAATGCGTTCGAGGCGTAATGTGACATATCCCACCTATTTAATAGGGGCAGGGGTGGGTGGTGTCTCCTCAGCAAAAAAAAAGAGAAAACCAAACAAACTAAAAAATAATAAATAAAAGATATTTAAACTCTCTATTACAGATTCTAAGAAACGTAAGCAACGTGTCAAGTGCAAAGTCTGGACCAAGTTTGGATCCTGTTTCAAACACACCACCTATAGAATTTTTTTCTGTTTTTTTTTTTTTTAAACAACTGGGGAAATCCAAACACGGACTGTGGAGTAGGTGCTATGGAGGAGTTTCGGCTGCTGTGTGAGGTACAATGATGATGTTACCATTATCCCGGGGTGGGGGAAGAAAATGCTTACTGGTAGGAGATTCACATGGAAGTCTTTATGGGGGTAATGCTATACTCTCTGGATGTGCCTTAAAATATTCCGATGACAACACCGACAAAAAACGGGGATAAATAAAACAATATTGAAAGATGTGAGTCACCAAAGTTGGCTGATGGGACGTGGGTTTTCGTCCTACTGTTCCCTCTACGTTCATGTTGTTTGCAAATATGCACACTGAAAACTTGGACTAATAAGGTATGGGAAATGGGAATGTGTATTTTCCAAACCAAGATGGCGGCCCAGGTCTTGGACTTCTTTAGCGTGACGAGCCAGCGGCCCACGTGGAACCCCAGCTGCCTGTTCAGGTGGGCACGCGACAGGGCTTCTCACATTCTCTGATCTGAGAAGGGAGTGTGCCCTTCCCTGGGGGGTTAAGGGTACCAAAGGATGTCCCCGCCCTGCTCTCCGACCTGTGACTCTCACGGCTTGCAGGTCTCCACTCCCGCCAGGTCACACTGTCGCCTCCGCCGGTTTTCGATCACGATCTGTCCGAACCGGTCGGTCGTCCATGTTCACCTGGGAAGGGAAAGAGGAGGCTGGGCGATGCCAGAAGGGCTTCTCGAATACGCAAAATCAGACAACAGTATTCTGTTTCTGAGCCGTCAAGGCTGATGTTTGCTAATACCCAGTGCAGTCAACGGAGTCGGGTGCGGGCCCGGCACGCGGGGCTGACGAGAGCGTCGTCTGCTGCCGCCCCCTGCGGGGCAACCGGGCGGTGTGCGCTCGGCCCGGGAGCCGGTCAGACCACTGAGCGGCTGCTCCACAGGTAGACTCCCACGTGCACGCCAGGTGCAAGAGGGTTTACTCCGCAGCGTGATGTGTAACGGGACCTATGACGGAAAGGACTCACATGCCCATCCGCTGGGGTTAAAGCAGTTGTGGCATGGTCGTTCAATGAAATATCACATTGCCATGAAAACAGCAAGAGGACATCCAAGTAGATGTAGGTACAGACGTAGACACACAGACACAGATACAGATGTGGAATGATTCTCAGATAACAGACTCTCGAAAAGTACAGTACAGAGGGCTGTGCATAACATGCTCCTGTCTGCCCTTAAGAAAAAAAAATCTCTAGCTACATTTATATATGCGCAGAATAATTCTGGAATCTGGCAGTGTTGCTTCCCAGGTTGGAGGACTCACTAAGGTCCGGGGTAGAAGTGAGACTTACCTTTCCCTGCATACCCTTTTGTACTATTTGATTTTTTTTTTGAAGTTTTGCATGTGGTGTTACTTATCTAATGAGAAACCATTTAAAACCCCCTTCTTACGATGTTTATTCATTTTTGAGAGAGACAGAGCATGAACGAGGGGAGGGGCAGAGAGAGAGGGAACCCCAGAATGCGAAGCAGGCTCCAGGCTCCGAGCTGTGAGCCCAGAGCTCGACGTGGGGCTCGAACTCATGAGCCGTGAGATCATGACCTGAGCCAAAACCAGATGCTTAGCTGACTGAGCCACCCATGTGCCCCCCATTTACCACTTCAAAAAAACCATTAACGTATCTATACGCACAAATGTCACAAAACATACATAATACACCGCGCACTAGTATTACTTTGTCCCCAAACGTCAACAGTTTACTATACGAAATGATTCCCAGAGCTCCCGTGACAACGGTGGCAGGCAAGAAGCAGCATCACTCTCTGTCGGTGGACGTGTGAGGCTTACGTGGCATGAATGGTCACACTGGGTGCCTGTGAGCACGTGCTCCGTCGTCTTCCTGCCTGGGTCTGAATCCTGGCCTGAAACTTACCAGCCGTGAGGCCGTGCGGCCGTGGGCAGCAAGCTGTCCAATCCCTCTGTGCTTCGGTCCCCTCACCGGCCACACCCGCCACACCCTGGTTACGTGACAAGTAGGTTAATACAGGTCACACTCATGGAAGGTGCCAGCTGTATAGCAAGCAACTTCTACAAGTTCGCTACCCTTATTATATCAGTACTGAAATTTGCATCACTCAGGGAGCCTCGGTCGGTAAGCGACCGACTCTTGATTTTTGGCTCAGGTCATGATCTCACAGTTTGTGGGTTTGAGCCCCGCACTGGGCTCTGTGCTCACAGCATGGAACCTGCTTGGGATTGTGTCTGTCTCTCTACCCCTCCCCTGCTCGCTCTCTCTCTAAAAAATAAATAAATATTAAAAAAAAAGTTTTTTTCATCATTCATGTGGTTTTTGTCATTTTAAAATACTGATTAGGAAATCATGGAAGGCATGTGAGCAATTAGTACACCTGAGGAGGCTGATGGTTTGCATTTGTTAGGAAATTGCCGAATTCAGTGAAAACGGACACATCCCCAGGCTTGCTCCCAAGTGACTGGGTCCATGGTCAAGATTCACTTCGGCAGCCACGGATAGTGCTGGCAGGGCAGGAAAACCCTGGGGTGCACACCGCAGGAAGAGGAGAAGCCCCGGATAGCACGTCAACTATCAGGGCGGTAAGAGGTGGAGAGCCCCGTCGTGACCCAAAGTTTCAGACCGTAACAACGTGAGCACTGAGCAAGGTTTTGTCTGGCTTGCTACAAATTCTCCCCCGGCATGCCCGCACATGGTGACGAGGTGGCCCTGCAGACCCCTTGCTCCGAGACAGTCTAGTTCCCTTCCCCTGGAATCTGGGTTAGGCCTGTAACTTGCTGTGGCCAATACAACAGTAGCAAACACGACGCAAGCGGAAGCTGAAAATCACTTGCACGTTGGCCCTTGCCCTCTTGCTAGGAAGTCTGAACCCGTGTGGCAATGAACCCAAGCTGGCTTGCTATCGGAGGGGAGGCCCTGTGCGTGAGAATGAGGCATCCACATAGGAGGGAACCCCAGGGGACCCCAGCTACAGGAGTGAACCCCAGGGGACCTCAGCTGCAGCTGGCTCCAGTGGAAGAACCACCCAGCTAAGCCCAGTCCAAATGGTCCCCTCACACAAACCTGAGCAACTTGTGAACTGCTCTGAATTGTGAGTTGTTCGAGACCGCTGAGGCTGCAGAGATTTTGGTACACATCAAAAGCTGACTGATAAAATGCAGAAATACTGCTATGCCTTTAACAGAATCTAATTCTTCTTACACAAACTTTTATCATCAAGAATTAAAAACAACACGAACAGTCTTCAGCCAATGACACATTAGTATGCGGTCTGAGTTACCAGACCCGAAGTAACGAACAAATTACGAAACAGGAAAAGCAATAAACTCCTACAGAAATCTCTAAACGCTTTACAGTTGGAAGGGAACACAGGCAGCCCTAAATCATGTGAGCTCTGCTGATTTATTCCGGCTCCTTCTGACTCCTTTACTGGATCCTCCTCCTTCTCTGCCCCTTTACGCTGCTGTTCCTCATGGCTGGTTGCTATTTTTCTCACAAAGCAAGTAGGTTACTTTTGCCTATTTTTATTGGCGGGGAATTTCAAAACAAGTAAATTGTCTGAACTGAAAATACCCAAGAGATTTGCTGAAAAGAACATCGTGTACGTTAGTGTCAGAATGTAACCCATGCGGTTAGACTCAGTGCCTGGACTCATGATCGCTAGAGAGAAAGGCTACCCACAAGTGCTGCTGGCTTTGACCTGACAGTCCCGACTATCCACTGTTACTGTTCATCAGGATTTCCTTTTTTTTTTTTTTTTTTCTTTTTTTGACAAGGAAATGTTGTATAACTCAAGTGACTTAAAAATATACATCCAGGGGTGCCTGGGTGGCTCAGTCGGTTAAGCATCCAACTTCAGCTCAAGTCATAATCTCACAGTCCATGGCTTCGAGCCCCACATCGGGCTCTGCTCACCGCTCCGAGCCTGGGGCCTGCTTCGGATTCGGTGTCTCCCTTTCTCTCTGCTCCTCCCCGGCTCGTGCTCACACTCTCTCTCAAAAATAAATAAACACTAAAAGAAATTAAAAATATATATCCAGGTGCGCCTGGGTACCTCGGTCACTTGAGCATCTGACTCTTGATTTCGGCTCAGGTCATGATCCCAGGGTTCTGGGATTGAGCCCGGTGTTGCGCTCCATGCTGAGCATGCAGCCTGCTTGGGATCTTATCTCTCTCTCTCGTTTCCTCTACCCCTCTCCCTGACTTGCACATGCTCTCTTTCTCTCTCTCCAAAATAAGAATATATGTATGTGTATACAAATACACACACACATATGTATGCATATATCTACAAATGCTCTCTGGACCCAACTGGGTCATGGTACAAAGAATGAGAGAACTAAATCCAGAGGACAGACAATGAAGTCCAAGTTGCAGATGAAGTTGAAAATCAGAAAGAAAAACATTAAAAGGAAGTTTAAAGTAAGCAATATTTTTTAACCCAAGTCTAAAACCCCAGATTATATCAATAGGAACGATTAGAAAAAGTGAGTGAGTGGGAAAAAAGTTTCAAAACCTCAATAGGTTGGTAATTAGAGAAAAACAGTTCCAAAAACGTTTTTATTTATTTAAAAAATTTTTAAAAATGTTTATTTATTTTTGAGAGACAGAGCACAAGCCGGGGAGGGGCAGAGAGAGAGAGGGAGACACAGGATCTGAAGCAGGCTCCAGGCCTCCAGGCTCCAAGCTGTCAGCACAGAGCCTGATGCAGGGCTCGAACCCACGAACCATGAGATCATGAACTGAGCTGAAGTCGGATGCTTAACCGACTGAGCTGCCCAGGTGCCCCTCCAAAAACCTTTTTAATGCAAAAGGCACCGACTATTACATACGGTATTACCACATGGGGGGAAGCCAGGTGGAGAAGGCTACGTGGGAATTTCCTGTACAACTTTTGCAACTTTTTTTTACAAATTTGAATTATTTGAAAGTAAAAAGTTAAACACGTTTACAGTGTATTTTTAAGAGGCAGCCTTCGCCAATATTAAAAACAGGATTAATACTTTTCAGAAGAGAAGTCTAAGCGAAGCAAAAACAGCCCACGGAGGAAAACACAGAGCACAAATGAACCCCAGAGAACTATGAATGTAATTCTAATACTTGTGATAGCCGCTGTTCCTTATCCATTTTGTAGATCTCCAGGACTGAGGCAAACTTGCCTATCAAGAGCTCCCCTGATTAATTTTTTTTTAAGTGTATTTACTTATTTTGAGAGAGACAGAGGGCAAGCAGGGGAGGAGCAGAGAGAGAGGGAGGGAGAATCCCAAGCAGGCTGTGTCAGCACAGAGCCCAATGTGAGGCTCAATCTCATGAACCAGGAGATCACGACCTGAGCCGAAATCAGAAGTTGGATGCTTAACCAACTGAGCCACGCAGGCATCCCAAGAGCTCTCCTGATTTGTAAGTGATTATTTCCCTGGCTATGTAGCACATTTGCCCAAATGGTGTGTTTCTACGTTCGCAGCGGGTTGCTGCTGGTTACCACCGCAACTGTCATAATCTGCAGATTATAGCTTATGCGCCAATTTCCGTTCAACTGCTTTCACACGCATACTTAATATAATCTCCAAGCTCTCCGCGCAAAGCCTGACATGGGGCTCCATCTCCCCAACCGTGAGATCATGACCTGAGCGGAAATCAAGAGTTGGACGCTTAACCAACTGAGCCACCCAGGCGCCCTGCAGTTATAGGTTTCTATACATATAATTATCTTCTCTCAAACTTTATGGTATCAGGCATCAGTATGTTATAAAAGCAATACACGTGATTCTGATGTGAAAACAGGAGAAACATTGCTTCTCAAAGACTTAGAAAACCTCCCTCTTAGCAATGAAATGATAAACATTTCAGAATTAAAAACGGAACACGGGTATCATGCTGCACTTTCACCTGACCTTATTTCGTATTCGCATGAAATCACAAACGCGTAAGAGGTTAAAACAAGATCTCACTGTGGATTCACGTTACATTTCTTTAGCTTCTCTTCGAGTTCAGGTGAATCTCGGAGATCTGCTCCAATAATGGCATAGCTCTTTGAATCCAACAGGTGTCCATTTGGAAAGCCAAGAAGAGATTATCATTTCAACAGAAATTCATCCAGAGGTGATCATTTCAATGGATTTCTTTTCAAAATTCAATTATTTTTTCTCCATTACAGAAATACATGTCCCACTGCAAAAAGGAAAAAAAAAATCAGGAAGGAGGAGGGTGGAATGAATGAAAATCACATCTTCCAACTATTAAATGTTTTGGTATAGAACATTGCAGTCTTCTATACATACAACATAAACCCATACACACAACATAAGCACATTTTCTGTCACACAAATACGTACACACACATCACACAGGAAAAAGAAAACAGGGCCAATTCTTCTTTTGAAAACTACTTTTCCTACTTAACAGTAATATCAATGACATCATCATCTGTAATGATTCCCTAGCATTCCATCAGTGGATAAAACAACTTACTCAGCCAAGCCCTCACGATTAGGCCTGTGGTATCTCCAAATTTTCTCCATCTGAGGCACTGCGATGAGCATCTTTGTATAGACCTCATGAAGCACCTGTCCAGTTAAGTAGGTCTCTAGGAGTAGAATTAGGAGGTCAAAGGGTAAAATATTTAAGTATTGGTACCGATCAGCTGGCCACTCTCTAAATGTCGTGCCAATTTGTGAGATACTATGTTTAAAAGAAAATCGCTTCTAAAGTATTTACAAATACAATGATAACATTTGCTTGAAAATACTCCCACAGAGATCGGACAGCATGGTTTTTATAGTGGTTCTCGAGCTTTGGCAGTCATCAGAATCACCTGGCGGGCTTGTTAAAACAGACTGATGGCTTCTACCCCCCGAGTTTCTGATGTAGCAGATCTTGCAGAAGTAGACATTTTGTCAGATTCTTTCAAAAGCTAGACATCTGTATTTCCAACCAATGCTCCGCAGTGGTGATGTCACTAGTCCAGGACTACACTTTTAGAACCACTGGTACGGATGAAATTGGCCACAGTTAAAAGTTCAGTGATGGGTACATGGAGGTTCATTTACTTACTTATTTTGAGAGATGGCGGGGGGAGGGGGGTGGGGGAGGGAGAGCGGGGGAAGGGTGGAGAAAGAGGGAGAGAAAGAATCCCAAGCAGGCTCTGTGCTAATAACACAGAGTCCAGTGCAGGGCTCAAACTCATGAACTGTGAGATCCTGACCTGAGCCCAAATCACGACTTGGCCATTTGACTGACTGAGCCACCCAGACGTCCCCCTTGATTTACTCATTCGGACTGACTTTTCATTGTGTGCCCATTTATATACTTTTAAGTTTCACCTCGTGCATATTTCAGCTTTAAGAAATGATCAATTTCAAGATGCGTATTCTTTCTCAGTTTCACATTTCTGAAATGAGGATGCATCAGTCAATAACGTTTCGGTTTAACTTATCAGCACCTTTTCTTTCCTGACGGTAAATAGATAGTGTGATTCTTGCAATCACAGCCTCAAAGGTTTAATGAAATAGGGCAATTTTGCAATGAAAATGTGTCAGTGTTATCATCGCCTATCACTTTTCTCAAATTTTCACTCCCATTTGTATTTTCATTAATTTTTATTTCAACTGTCCGTCTCCCAGAATGATGGCAAGATCAAAAACTATCAAGGACAGGACTAGAAAATTTGCCCACACAAGACACAAACCCAGAGTTAAAAACCAAGTGAAAGGCTAAGAAAGAAATCTGCCAATCAACAGTTGACGAGGGATTTGTATCAAAGAACATTGCTTTATGTTGTAAAGGATTCCTATAAATTGAAAAGGAAATGAAACAATGCAACTGGAAAATATATGAGCCGAGGAAATTTACAAGAAATCCCACAGGCCAACAGAAGGAAGGAAGGGTACTCCGTTTCACTAGCACGTTCAAAGTTATAAAAAATTTAAAACAAAGTTACAAAAAAATCTTTAATTCATAGATTTGGCAGACTGGCAGGAATTTTTTAAAATGGTAGTAGCCAGTGTTAGCGAGGGTGTAGGGAAAGGGAACCCGCATCTACTCTGGTGAAAATACAAATTAGTCGAAAGGGTCTTGAAGCACGGCTTGGCAGTAGCTATTAGAATTCATAAGATACAATTTTTTGAACTGGCAATTCCTGCGAATATGCACATATAACTAGACTTTCTACAAAACTGTTTAATAGGAAACCATAAAGAAGGCGGCAATCTAAAGGACCATCAGTAGCGAATACGTTAAGTAAAATGGAATTTCCATGCAGAGGAGTACTACGAAGTCACCAGAAATAACGAGGTAGATCTAATCTGGCAACATGAAGACAGCCGTGATTCACTAGGATGCACGAAGAACAAGTTTCAAAACAGTACGTATAAATTATTCGCTTTACTAAAATTATACATATAACTGTATTTATTTATTTATAGAAGTATAGATTCACTCTTTCAACAAATACATGTTGATCTACATCATATATATTTATTTATTCAATATATGCACACTCCTTCACCAAAAATTTACTGAACCTTTTGCGGGCCGGGCACGGGATTCTATTTACATGTGTATTTTCTTACGCGTGATATTTACCTGCCTCTAGGTACACTGTCCATCCACAGGAGAAAACACCCTGCCCAGTGGTTATCGTGGTGGGGGGAGAGATTACGCAGGGTCTTTACTTTCTACTTCACATGCTTCTACACTGATGGGTCGAAGGCAATGCAAAGTGCTAACTAACCCTTTCATTACAGCTAATCCTTCTGACGCAAATATTAACCAAATATACAGAAAAGTATGACGGCTACAATGTAGAGAAAGCAGATGTGCCAGCCAATGGCAAAGCCTGAGAAGGTTGTACTTAAAATTTGTACGAGGGAAACAAAGGATGGAGGAGATATTAGTTTCTGTGGGAGTCTGTTCACTAGGAGCGTGACGAGGGCACTGTGCTGGTGTAGAGGCCTGTCTAGTTGCCTGACGTTTCCTGTGTTATCTGTGCCCACCATCTAAGGCCATCGTCTCTGAGCATGTTTTCTGACCTGAATTATTAATAAGCCCCTTGAACTTCTCTGTCAGACACACACTGAACACAATGGAACATTCTGGAAGAGTGTTTGTGACGTTAGTTTTAAAGGCTTAGAAGGGAGGAAAGAGTTGTTGGAAACACTCATACTGAAAACTTACGGGGAAAAACTGAGCCCCGGGGCCAAGGACCTAACGTAACAGGTGAAGCGGGTCAGGTACGAGACAACAGTGGTGGGCATGTGCATTCCCTCTCAACGAAGCAGCCATGTAGGAGTCAGGGTCTGAGGCTGCCGGACTGGATTTTTCCAAGGAAAGATTTTCCGGAAAAAGCTCCTATATTTGAAATGTTTGCAACTCACTGAAATGTTTTTCAAAAGATTTCAGATTGGGACCTATGGACATCTAAGAGGGGCCATACAAACAATTGTTTCAAGTTCCTTCACAGTAGATGTGATGCAGAAGTATACACTCTATGACGTCATGTGCACACACGCGCAGACTCAGACGCGCACGCTCACACACACACACACACACACACACACACACACACACCATCTTTAAAAAGAAAGGGGAAGAAAAGCAGAGAGGTAGCCCATACTGTATTACTTAGGTTAAGGGTACTTGCCAATTTGCAGTGTGTCCTCTGAATGTCATTCTATAATGGGTTGTAATAAGAAAGGCTTGTATCTATGGGAGGATGGGAAAGAGAGAGAAATGAGTCAAGTAGCTTAGTTAGTGAAAAAATGCAAACACCCACTACCGAAATGGCCAGTAGGTACCGCTACTGCTCAAAGCAAGGGTGACTCCAGAGGGCCTGCTGCTTAATGACGTCTGACCCTAGGCACACACATGAAAAATTCAGTGGATCAGCTCTCAGAGTAGGTCAGTGAGCGTTACTCTCCGAATCTGACGTCAAGTCACAAACTGATCATGAAACACTCAAGACGTAGAAACCGCCAAAGATAGGCTAGTGGTATGTTTCCAAACGTTGCAGTGTTTTCCAAGCCATCTCTCGTTTCCTGCTTCTGCTCACTCAATTAAAAATTTTAACCATTAAGCGTCCGACTTCAGCCAGGTCACGATCTCGCGGTCTGTGAGTTCGAGCCCCGCGTCAGGCTCTGGGCTGATGGCTCGGAGCCTGGAACCTGTTTCCGATTCTGTGTCTCCCTCTCTCTCTGCCCCGCCCCCGTTCATGCTCTGTCTCTCTCTGTCCCAAAAATAAATAAAAAACGTTTAAAAGAAAAAATTAAAAAAAAAAAATTTTAACCATTATTAATCACAGACAACTAAACAAACCGATTCCTACTCAGACCTGACGTCCAGTAACATTTAGGTGATGACTCTGCTCTCCTCCAGAATGTGCAAAAAATTAGACATCCGAGAGCCGATTTCAGTATCGCAACCACCATACACGCATCTTTCACCCCAGAAACCTCCTCTAGGCTTAAGTGAGAGCCCACCTGCTCTTATTTGACTCGGTGTCCTAACAAGCTAGGTCGTATTCTGTGGCTGCACAGCGTCAGATGCCATAGCGCATCTCAAATGCACACTACGTGGGGCGCCTGGGTGGTCAGTCGGTTGAGCATCCAACTTCGTTCGGCTCAGGTCATGATCTCACACACAGCTCGTGAGTTTGAGCCCTGCGTTGAACTCTGTGCTGACAGCTCAGAGCCTGGAGCTTGCTTCGGATTCTGTGTCTCCCTGTCTCTGTGCCCCTCCCCAGCTTGCACTCTGTCTCCCTCTCTCAAAAATAAATAATTATTAAAAAAAAATATTTTTAGATAAAATGCACCTTCCGTGTAATATAATCTTGTATTTGGAAAAGGGCAAAACTTGTTTCCATAGGATAAGTTAGAAAAAAAAAAACTTAAACTATTTCTAGCTTGTGGGAATTACACATCTTTAAAGGACAAGGTGAAAGTTTTAATGGTTACTAAAAAATTTTTTAAATGTAAGACTTAAGATTTTGTTTAAATGACTAGTTTAAAAAGAAGGGGAAGAAGTATACGTTAAAAACCACTGAGAAAATCTGACCTTGGGCTTGAGGTCAGGGTTTAAATTTCAGCTCTACCCCTTTGTCAACAGGTAACCTTATGGAAAATAGCTTAACTTCTTTGAGCTTTGGTTTCCTCAACTGCTAATAAAAGCATGTCATTCCTGAGTCGGCTCTGACGACTCAATGAGATCATCTGAGTGAAGCATTTCACATGGTGCTACCAAAGCTCTCAGCAAAGATTCACAAACTCGCCATCTATAACTGCAGAATTCTTAAAACATGGACTCAGGGTGGCCCCCATACTATCTCATATATAGTAAATGGCCAATTTGGCCTCCCATTATTCATTCAAACGCTATTTACTACACATCTGCTCTGAGCCAGGCCCCTTTCTATGCTCTGGAGATACAGAAGTAGCCGGAGCACACATGAAAATTCAGATTATTGGAGCGCCTGGTTGGCTCAGTCGGTTAAGTGTCCAACTTTGGCTCAGGTCATGATCTCACGGTTCATGAGTTCAAGCCCCACATCGGACTCTGTGCTGACAGCTCGGAGCCTGGGCCCTGCTTTGGATTCTGTCTCTCTCTCTCTCTCTCTCTCTCTCTGTGCCTCTCCCCCACTCATACTCTGTCTCCCTCTCTCTCTCTCAAAAATAAATAAAACATTAAAACACTTTTTTAAATTTCAGATTAAAATTAAACCACTCTAGGTCATTTCTATTACGTGTTCAGAGAAATTACGTTAACGGACAGAAGAGTTGCAAGGGAGGGGACATTTCGTTTTGAAGACAGTTTGGAATGGGGATCTTGGGGCCAGAAGGAAGGTGGGAAGGGGGTAAAAGGGAAGAGTCCCCTAAAATGAGGTCTCTGGCGTTCAGACCGGCCGCCTCCTGAACGCTGACCCTGAATCCTACCGGGCTCTCTCCTGTGGTCAAAGCCATACTCACTTGATGCTGTGCAGCTTTCTCGTGACTCTCATGGGAAAGTCCACTTCAAAATATTTACTTGGGAGAAGGTCTTCATCCTGAGGAAAAACACGCAGTAAGCTCTAGAATTATGTATTCACTCCTACATTTACTGACCACCTTCACGTACCGAGCGAGTACTAGGCCCCGAAGAGCATCAGGGCACTTAAGGGTTTGACATCCAGGAACGATATGGGCAGAGATGTATTTTCCAGATTACTGTGGTCTCCACGTGGGGAATGGATGGAGGACGGGCGTCCGGGGTTCACAGCTGTCCAGGGAAGAAGTCACGGGGAGCCTGAACTGGGGGAGCAGTGCCTGGGATGGAGGTGGGGGTATGTGGAGGCGCTGGGGGAGTAGGACCTGACAGAATTTTCCAAAAAGCAGATCGAGATGAATCAGAGAGGGTCAGGACACCAATGCTGACCAGCATTTGAGGGATAAAATGGAATAAAACAGCAAAAATCCCGAAGCATCGCACACAGTGGGGGTGAGTACTGTTTTGTGACACGTTTACTTTTTTCTGTGAGGGGAGGATACAGCGGGTGGTAAAGGGCAGGTGCTCTGGAGCAGGGGACGGGGGTTCGAATCCCAGCTCCACCGCCTGTCTGCCGCGAGGCCCCAAAGTCACTCCACTCCCTGGGCCAAGTTTCCCTCCTCTGCGAAGCAGAGACAGGGACAGCACCTCACGGGGTTGTGAGGAGTAATGAGGAAATAAGTACACACAAGGGACACTCAGAACGGGGCCTGCCTTAGTAAGTGCCACGTGTGTGCCTTTATCATTGACTGTCATGGGGACGGGGTGCCGAGGTGGCTCCGTCGGTTAAGTGTCTGACATTGGCTCAGGTCATGATCTCACGGCTCGTGAGTTTGAGCCCCACGTAGGGGCCAGGGCCCGCTTTGGATCTTCTGTCCCCTTCTCTCTCTGCCCTTCCCCCACCGGTTCTCTCTCTCAAGTTAAATAAATAAACTTAAAAACCTTATTGACATGGGTACTTAGAAGTAGGTCTTGGCCTGGGGTGTACATTTATCTTTACTGAGGGCTGCAGTAAAAAAGCGTGGCAGACGCGCGCGCACATGCACACACAAACAAACACACACACGACCCTGCTCCCCCTTCTGCATCCCCGGCCTGGTCTCCCCTTGGCCCCCTGGCCATCCTAGCACATTCTCTGTCACGTCCAATCAATCCCTCAGCCCCGAAGCGTATTCACGAACACATTCTCTCCTCCTCAGCTCGCCAACTGCACACACTGTAAGGACACCGCTGTCTGGACTCTCAGCGACACCCTGCGTGTTGCCTGCAGCAGCTCCCGATGCCCCTGAAGCTTGGGGAAAGAAACAAGGCGCTCCACAACCTGGTGACCTGCCCGGCGCCCCCCCAAAGCGCTCTTCTAACGCCTCCGTATCCACCTGTACTTACATTCCACAAGTACAGAGCCGCTTCCTTAAAGTGGAAAAAAAGACCAAGAAAAAGACACTTGTTGGTGCCCAGAACCCGGTGGTGGGCCTCGCAGGTGTGGGCCGGGATTAAGGAAGAGCTGGGGTGAGGATGACACCCCTCTTTCTGACTCGAGCAACTGCGCAGAACACCATTTACGTGCACAGTAACGAGCGATGGACAGCAGGGACCGAGAGGGAGCCGGCCCCCCACGACAGCATGACGGGCAGGGAGGCAGCAATCACAAGCAAGCATTTTCCAGTAGGAGGTGACCCCTAAGGGCAAGTGTCAGAACTGGGAGAGCCAGCTACCCCTCAGCCCTTGGAAAATCTCAGGGGATCTGGTCTGGGGGACAAAGGGGGAGGGAGGAAGGGGGAGACAGGAAGACAGAGACAAAGACAGTCTCCTGACCCATCAGAAGAGACACGCTCACCGATCTCAACCGTTCTCTCTTGGTGCTGCCGCGCTCCCCTGCCCGTGTATAGGGCAGGGCCTGGTAAAAAGCTGTCCGAAGATATTTGGAGGAAACGTTTAGAGCATACCAGAAGATGACTTTTGCTAGGAAATTCCAGAACACCCTCTAAGGATTTCGCTCACACGATATGAAGTTAAGGACACGCTAAAATTCCAGAAGGCCTGGAGAACAAAAGCAAATGCAGGACAGCATACGATCCTATGGCTCGTCTAGGACTTCTGACTTTCTAAAGAGCTTTCCCACTCATCAGCTACTTGCCCTCTTAAGAATGCCGATTAAGGGGTCACCATGGAGGGAAAGCTTCCAAAAGGCACACTGGAGCTTTTAAGGAACAGACATCTTCTTTCTTGCCTTTGGGAAAGGGGCAACAAATGGCTGCGGGACATGACGCTTCAACTTTTTATTCTGGGATTCCCCGAGCCCTTCCGACACTCCACTCGCCAGTAGCTCGCACGTCACAGGAGGCACGGAAGGCAACCGGGACCGTGCATAGCTACCGGAGGGCAGCCGGGGACAACCGTGAGGAAGAGTATCCCGTAGGCTCAAAGGAGATCCAACGTGGCCGACCGCTGCACAGGCTGCCATATTGAGACTGACCCCCTGCGTCCTTGATCCTCTGGCCGTGTGGAAATAGATTCAAGAGACACCAAGAAGCTGAGATCCCTTAAAGGGTTTCACTCACCCTTTATTCTTTGTCTGGGGTTGTACTGGCTTTCCTGCACCCTTCTCTCACCCGCTGCTTGAAGGTGGGAGCCTTCAACTGTCCCTTCGACTGATCTTGGGGCCTGACGTCATACAGAACGAGCTCACACACCAGCGGCAGCAGAAAGCCTGTGACCCACAGCCAAGCCTCTGCTGGTGCAGCCAGGGGACCCTCCCAGGTGGAAGGTGCACCAGACAACAAGACTAGCCGACGAGATCTCCCCTCCTCTTTTACAGAAGCACGTAGAGCTCAAAAACAGGGCTCAGCGAACTTGCTGTAAACAGCCAGTACTCTAGCCTTTGCAGGCCAGACGGTCTCTGCTGTGACTTCTCCACTCTGCTGCCGTAGGGCTAAAGCAGCCACAGGGAAGATGGAAGGAACTGGGAGTTGGCTGTGTTGCAGTAAAACTTTATTTACCAACATAGGTGGTAGCCTAAATTTGGCCCGTTCAGCTCCTGCTCCAGAGAGCAAACAAGCATCATTTTTCTAAACAGAAACTTAGGTTTTTAAAAACCCTTTAGACTGATGTCATTATCAAAACGAAAAAACTCCACCAAATTTTTCAGACCCTGCACTATTCTCCTTCCTCACTGCTGACAGATGACCTTTTCCTCGGAAGGGGCACACGAGCTTCAGTGTACCTTGCTCAGAAATAAAAATCTCAGATTTAGTAATGATTAACCCACCTACACGGCGGGGGGAGAGACCAAACCACGGGACCACGTTGAAAAGGGTGTCAAGCCCAAAGGAGGAGTTTCTCCCGTGGCTTCTGTTCACACTGCACACATTCTGCCACTGCATTCTCTTCCAGTTCCTTCCACCACGCCATGCTCTCTGAGGCCCAGAGGCACCGCCGACCTATAGCAAAGAGCCCCCCCCCCCCCCCCCCGCCACCCCCCGAGCAGCCGCAGGGCTCTCTGGAGAGAACAAGGAGGGAATCTGGACGTGGACGAACTTCAGTCCGTTGTTTGTTCCATGCTCCAGCGCCACTGGCTGTCCGACCTGGGGACGGCACAAGCTCTCGGAGCCCTCCTTGCCCCGTCTGGGTACCACCCCCCCACCGGCAGAGCTCTCATGTTCATTCCCGAGGTCACGGATGTGCACGCCCTTCAGAAACGTTAGCTATCTTCTCCTGAATGAAGAATGCAGAGGCAACCGGTTAATACTAAGGCTGTGCTGAGGCCACTGATTTCTCGCCTCAGTGAGAGAGAGGCTGGGGGCACCGATGACCAAAGACCTCATCGGGTGAGCTGATGAGGGACAAAATACACACTCAGGTCGCATTAGGCCCACACACTCTAGTTTATCTCGGTGTACTTCTGCAAGAATCTGGGGAAATGCACGTACCCATGACTGCCACATGACCGACCTGACAGAAGAACCCAGAGAGATCTGTACAAACCTACAAAAAAGAAAACGCAATCAGTGAGATTGTGTAGAGAAAGCAATGAAAGCAAATCAGTGAGATCGTTGTAGAGAAAAGGTTTGGTGCTACAATTCCAGCCCGGAATCAAAGAACAGGCCTGTGGTCCTGATTCTGCCACTAACTGGACCCATTTCCTCTTCTGTGAGTGAGTGTAATTATACCTGCTCTTGAACCCTAACGAAGGAGGTGAGGGACCAAATCAGAGAATGGAGGGGCACCTGGATGGCTCAGGCAGTTGGGCTCGGACTCTTGATTTCGGCTTGGGGCACGGTCTCGTGCTCCGTGGGATAGGCCCCGCATCTAAGCCCCACTTAGGATTCTGTCTCTCTCTCTCTCTCAAAATGAATAACTAAACTTAAAAGGGCTTTGTGTCATGTTGCCATCACCCAGCCTTGCAAATCTCCAAGCTATACTGAAGACACCGTCACGACGACAGTAAAGTCTTTTGTTGTCGTCAAAACGGAAAATGCCTGGGCCCCTGGTCTCAGCTACTCCACTGGCAGGGCTCTCGCACACACGCAGAGAATGTATACGAGGATTTGGATCAAAAGCCCTGTTTGTGACAGCAGGAGCTAAGAAGCAAGGCACATATCTAGGGCCCTGGTGACATCACGTACGTGGCTGACAGTGGTTGCACAGCAGGTGCAAGCAGATGGGGACAGGGACGCGGGACAGGCAGTCACCGCATTCCTTTTGAATATATTTCTAACATTTAAAACAATGTTTATTGACTTATTTTGCGAGAGAGATGGGGGAAGGGCAGAGAGAGAGGGAGAGTGAGAGAGTGACAGGATCCCAAGCAGCCTCTGTGCCGTCAGCACAGAGCCCAATGCGGGGCCTGAACCCACAAACCGAGAGATCATGACCTGAACCGCAATCAGGGGTCGGGTGCTCAACCGACAGAGTCGCCAGGGCGCCCCTGACATTTTTGAACCCGCTGGGAACCTTCACAAAATTAAACAATTGGGGAAACAAGGGGGCGGTATTTTTTAATTTACCTTTAGTCTCCAGAAGGTGGTATCCATCCCAGCCCCAAGATTTAGAATCTCACAGGGACATTCTGTCTTCCCTAGAAATGCCTTTATAAGCTGATGGACGCCATGGACGCGAGCAAAATATCCTGAGAGAGAGACAGAGACAAGCCATGACTCAGTGATGATGGAAATAAACCTTGCAAAGTTCACACCAGGAGGACAAAACACAACCCTTCTGCCCTTCTTCAGGGGTAGCGGTTTAGGTTATCCAGAGACCTTATGGGAGAAGTAATGACTTTAAAATTCTCTTCCTTTTTTTTTTTTTTTAAAGCCATCTGAACCAAAATAAGCACAATCTATCTAATGGTTGGATCAACTACCTTAAGGAAAACGCAACGCCCCCTAATTCTACCTATGAAAGAAAAATATTTTATATCAAAACATGGGATCTAAATGTCCCTCTTAGAAATGTGTCTTTTCGTGGCTGAGAGCTACTCAGAATTCGGCTGAAACTCAAAATTGGGAGACCCTCTGGAAAGTATTCTGGGGTCAGGAAATGGGGCAGATAAATGTCAAAGCAAAGACAGCCATGTTTCTTAGCGTGCTCCCTTCATCTCCATCCTGTGCGGGTTAGAGCCTGGATGTTTGTAAAACGTCACAGGCGGGGTTGGGCGGGGGGCGGTGCACAGGCAAATGGTGCCTAATAAACTGACTTGTTAAGCTCTGGCGTGGGAAGCTGGAACAGAGGAGACAAGAAATAAGAAGGTGAAAGGAAGATAAAATTGATCTGGGTTCTAAAGCCCTTCTGCTTACAGTATTACTATTTTAAGAACAAAATTTGAGTGGCATTTAGACGCTTACTGCAGTTTGACATAGGGATTTCACGTCTGTGGATTCTACTGGTAAATAATTTGAGCTTGTCTTTTTACATGTCTCTTTTGGGGCGCCTGGGTGGCTCAGTCGGTTGGGCGTCTGACTTTGACTCAGGTCATGATCTCAGAGTCTGTGAGTTCGAGCCCCCTGTCGGGCTCTGTGCTGACAGCTCAGAGCCTGAAGCCTGTTTCAGATTCTGTCTCCCTCTCTCTCTGACCCTCCCCTGTTCATGCTGTGTCTCTCTCTCTGTCTCAAAAATAAATAAACGTTACATGTCTCTTCCATTTTACTTTTCTAGTAAGTCCTTTTTACCGTGGGTTACAGAGTATCATCCACAATGGACTGGACATTGGAAAAATTTTAAAAATGCTCCCCACACGCTGTTTGGGAAGCACTCTCCTACTGTGGGGCCCTAGTCTAGCGATGCCAACCCAGGGAGAGGAAGAAGGAAGGCCGGAGGGCTGACCTGCTGCCCAGGGCCCCCAGCACCCAGGGCACCATGGTGGGGCCCTGCCTCTGCAGCGTCTGTTAGGAAAGTGTCCTCAAGAGCGCGGGAGGGAGGCTTAAGGCCTCTTAGCCAGGCCTCGTCCAATCTTACTGATGCCTGGTTTCACCCTCAGCTCAAAGTAAGTACCATGTCCTTATTCTCAGGAAGCACCACTTTAAAATTTCTTTGCATTTCTTATTGAAACTACCCATAGGATCCATCTTTAGTGCCAAGATGCCCTGCACCCACAACAACTATGGTCATTTGGCCAATTTCTCAATCTGGCTGAGACTAAGTCACCCTCCTGTCTCAAATCCTTTCACTGCCTTGATAGAAATGACTTGTACAGCCTAACACTGTTACTATCACTTTAACAAGGCCAAAAAAAGTCATTCCTTCCATGAACAGACAGTCCACAGTAAAAGACATATAAATGGCTCTTCAACATATAAAAATGATCTTGGGGCACCTGGGTGGCTCAGTGGGCTAAGCAAGTGTCCGAATCCTGATTTCAGCTCAGGTCATGATCTCACGGTTCAAGGGTTTGAGCCCCACATCGGGCTCTGTGCTGACAGCATGGAGCCTGCTTGGGATTCTCTCTCTTTCTCCCTCTCTCCCTCTGCCCCTCCCTGCTTGCAAGCAAGTGAACTCTCGCTCTCTCTCTCTCTCTCTCAAAATAAACATTTAAAAAATATATTTAAAAAATAATCATAATGATCTTCAACGTCACCCAAAAATAAGAGGAATCTAAAATAAAATTTACTGTAAGATACCATTTTTCACGGATCAGATTAACACAGATGAAAAGTTTCATAATACACTGTGTTGGTGAGGATGTTGGGAAATAAGCACTTTCATATACTACCAGAGAGAAGGAACACTGGAACTCTCATGTTAAGAATCAATCCCTATGTTACACTGCTGGCTTTGAAATGGAGAAGGGGTCATCTTCCATGGAATGTAGGTGGTTTCCAGAAGGTAGACAAGAAAAGGAAATAGACTCTCCCCTATGGTCTCCAAAAGAAACGGCCCAGATGACACTTTGATGTTAGCCTAGTAAGACCCATGTTTGATTTCTGACCTTCAGAACTGTAAGATAATAAATTTGTATTGTTTAAAAAAAAAAAAAACGAATGAATCCCTAAAACCCCAGGCCTCTCAGCTGATGAGGGAATAGTGAGAAGGGAGGGGGTCACTTGCCTCTGCTAATTTCGGGGTCCTTCCTCTCCTTAGACAGTCTTACAAAATGCTGGATGTAAGGGTCATGTGAGTAGCCAATGTTTACTGCAAACCTGGAAGGGATAAAAAGGAGGCAGGTGAGTAGACGTCAGTAGATTCAGGCTCTCAGGAACCAGGTCAAGGAGGAAAACCATCTACTTCACAAGGCCAACACACTCCCATTTAGCACTCCGTTACAAATGTAAACAGACTCAGCCATCCGCCCAGTGCTCACTTACACTCCTCTCACCCTTCCCACGGCGGCCATGTGTCACCTCTCTTTATTCTGACTGCTAATTCCTTTCCCAGGACCCTGGAGAGCATATCACCTCACCTCATACCTCACCCAGAAGACGTGCAACCGTTTATTCACTCGGCAAACTCACTGGCCAGAACTATTCAGACAACCCTACTCAACCAGAAGTTCTGGGTCCACAGGAAAGATCTAGAATTGTTTTGTAAAACTCGATAATGACTCCCTAAGTATTTCCCCCAGCTCTGTCATTTCACGTCCCTTAAGGAGTAAAAGGAAAAACCAGGAACAAATAAACAGAACAGCTACAACCTAGAAAATGCCGTTGTAGCTTACCCTCTCTGGCATGCACTACAACCTGGAAAATGCTACAGTAACCTAACCTCTCCCCAGGCCACACGACAGGGAATCAAAGTTCTAGTGTTCTAAGCCAGGGATCTGAAACCCCAATGACCACTTAAGGTCTTCTGGCAACCATGAGTGGAACCAGCCTTCGGACAAGGACATGTAATGGAAGAAACCTGGATCCTTAAGGCCGAGCCACTGTGGGCCTGCACCCCGCTCTACCTCTCAACAGACATTTTGAGAGTTTCTAAATGTCTTTATCGCTTAAACCGAACGGAGTCAGGCTTCTGTCACCTGCTACACCCTGAAGCATCCTAAGTGATATCCTGAGTGTATGAGCTCATTTCCGTGTTTCTTGATGAACAAGCTGAGGGGGAAGGGGTGAGTGACTGTTACCCAGCTAGAGTCTGAGCTCCCAGAGGCAGATATGAGATCTTCTCTTTACGTCCACTGACGAGGCTTACCGCTGCCTTGACTGTGGTCGCTGCTAATCCTGTACAAACCTATCCCCCCCAGTCTCTCTCATGTCCACGTTCACACATCCGCGCGCACACGCACACACACACACACACACACACACACACACACACACAAGGAAGCACATACTTTTGGCTTCTCGAGGCAGCAAGTCAGCACGGAAATGCACAAAGTACTCATTAAGGGACACGATTTGCTACGGGCCCAGACTGTCCAAGTTTTACAAGGGTGAACAGGCTCAGCTGTCTAAAACGGTGCTTTTCAAACGATGAATTATGACCCATCCGTATAATAAAATCAGTGTAGTAGTTTGCAAGTCTCCATCTGTGAAAATGCAGTCGAATAGAGTGAAATAGACAATATCAGTATGCATTCCACACTGTAAGAGTTAAGACGGTTTTGTGAAGCTTTTGTTGAAGTGGGTGTTTGGAGTAAAATGCAATGAAAAGTCTGTTCTCCGAACACACAAAATAGACTCTTAAACACAGAGAACAAGGTGGTGGTTGCCAGAGGGGGCGGGGGGATGGACAAAATAGGCAAAGAGGGCTTAAGAGGTACAAACTTCCAGTCATATGAGTAACACACAAAGATGAAAAGTAGAATATAGGGAATACAGTCAATAATACTGTTAAAACAGTACGGTGACAGATGTGACGACACCTAACCGTGGTGAGTGCTGAGTAATATGTAGATTTGTCAAATCACTATGTTGCACGCCTGAAATTAATGTAACATTGTATGTCAACTATACTTCGATAAGTAAAAAAAGAGAGAAGAGGGTGTTCTCACCGTTGGCGGATTTGAGGAGCACCGGCCTCAAAGGAATCACCTAGTGCCATCTAGTGGTAAAGGCCGTATCTGCAGTCCAAGAACCACAGAACATCAACCATGGACGGAAGGGTTGGAGGAACTGACCTGGTCAACCCAGACATCCGATGCCAGAATCCTTCAACAACACCAAGCCACTGCCTGACTATGCACCACAAAGAAGGCACTCACTCCAATGCCCAGCAGCCCTACCTGCTGAAAAGCTGATCGAGTTGCCCCCCTCCACAAGCTCTGCGTTGGACTTACTACCGCCCTCCTCTGGATGACAACGAGCCGTTTCCCCTCCTCTCAACCGTATCCTCGGTCAAGTTAATACTATTGATTCCATCAAGCCATCTTTGGTGAGTGTCTGCTAAGTGCCAGCCATTGGGGACACAGTAGTGAACCAGCCACAAAGATAAGGAAGGGCTTGTGACAGATGAAGGACAACAGCATGGAGGACGGACGGACCTACGTTAGAGAATGTGAGAGGGAAAGCCTCTCTGAAAAGGGAATGGGCTGAGTTGGGTGCTTACAGAACCGGAGAAAGCTGTGCAAAAGGCGTTCTAGACAGGAGGAAGAGCAGACAGAAATGCTCTGGACAGGAACCGCCTTGGAATGTTCCAGGAACAGAAAGTCGGTAGGGAGGCTGGGGAACAGCGGAGAAACAGGAGAAACTAGAGAGGCGGGTGGTGGGAGCCAGGGAGAGACCTCTGCAGCCACGTGCAGCGGCCCCAAACCACGGCGAGGTGCACAAACGTAACAGGTGGGGACAGAACACAAACGTATCCGGTCACGAGTCCTTACGACTCCCACTTTCTAATGTCTCCAACATGCGTCTCCTTCTGGTCTCCAGATCTAGAAGACTGCCAGTGGTTTCTGGGAGGAAAAGGATGTCACTGATCTGCCCTTCAGAGTGGCTAACACGAGAAGATTTACAGAGCACTGCTAAGAAGAGTACGGGTCAAAGAACTAGCGGGCACTGCTGATGGGGAGTTCCAAAGGGAGATGGGCAACCCGTTTCAGAGCTTAGAATTCTGTCACCCCTGGGAGCCCAGCTGAACATGGTGGATCCACACAAGGAAACACTAACCGGTCATCTCAGATATGAGCTAGAAGGATCAGCCATGCCAAGACGTTCAAGACACCGTGAAGGGAAAAATGTTGGGCCCAAAACATATCTAGCCAATGTGCCCATGAACACGTGTATGTGTGTATGTGCGTATCTACAGACAAGTACTAGGGTACTGGCGATTTCTGGTGTGTGTGTGTGTGTGTGTGTGTGTGTTTTAATTTATCTCTATGTTTTAAACTTTTTCTCCATGAACTATATGCCATATTTCATCTAAGACATTATCAATTATAAGACTGAAAAAAGAAAGAAGAAACACTGCCAGTTAGTTAATGTTTTTCTTATTGCTTACAATTTTAATTATGTGCTTGTTGGAAAAAGCCCGTTTGTTTGTTTAATTAGTTTTCAAGTAGGCTCTGTGTGCAACGTGGGGCCTGAGCTCACAACCACATCCAGAGTTGCATGCTCTGTTGACTGAGCCGCCAGACGCTCCTGCAAAAGCCCTTTTGTGCTTATTTGAGCGGATTGAAAGGAAATGGATGAATGCAGTAAGAGGGTTAAGTCTTCCCTTCTGGGGTATCTGTGAGTTTCCACACAATATTGACCTTCGGGCCGCCAAGGGCATTGGCAAGGCTGCATCCCCAAGAGATCACCATCATCCTCTCCAACATTTCCTTCCACGCTACCGACCGTCCAGGTGCAGGTTTTGTTACTGAGCCTTGCTTGATCTCATCAGGAGGTATCCATGGATGGTTCTCCAACAGCATCAGGATTTGTGCTCCTTCTGCAAATGGCCCTTAAAAGGCACGTGGGCAGAAGCACCCAAGAGCTGACGGTGTAGTCATCCGGCCCTGCCGCAAGCAACAATGACCACATCCACTCGCACAGGTAATGACAACTCTAACACGACTTGGCAGTGACTGCAGGACACATCGAGAATAAATCACAGCTGATGGCAAAGACGTAAGAACGTGTGTCACGGCATGGATCAAATACAGTGTTGCCTTCACCACATGAGCAACAGTGAGCTTAGATATCATAAGCAAAGTAAAAGGCAAATATTAAGCGATGAAAAGTACCTGTGACATCACATAGTAACATCCTTAAAACATAAAGAACTTACGAATCAGTAAGGAAAAAAATCCTAATATCCCCGAAGAAAGGCCAAAAATGGGCAGATCACCAAAGAGCCAAGTGATCACTGAATATACAAAATAAAGAAACCAAAAAATGCAAAATGAAAGCAGAAACAGCAAGCAGTAAATCTGCTATCAAATGAGCAACAAAACCGTTTAATAGAACCTGGCTTTGGTGAGGATGAGAAAGAGGGCAGCTGAGCCGCCAGAACTGTAAACTGTCACTGCCATGCCACGAGGCACTTCGGCTGCTGGTACTCAAAGCTGAAGAGTTATATTTACGCGATGCCCAAACAATCCCACTTCTAGGATTTTACCCTAAGGAAATAGTCAAGAATGAACACAAAAAGGTTTCGGTAAGAACAATGAACCTGGGGTTACGGTATCAGGTGAACAAAGCAAGCTACAAAATTCTACGTACAGAATGTTCCCAATTCTGTTAGATGAATGCGTACATTCACGTACACGTGAATATACATACATGTACAGTATACATATCAAGACTTCCCAGAGTAGGCACCAAAAGGTGAACAGTGGTCGCCTCTACACTGACGCTGTGCACCTAGTGCTGCTGCCTGTCTGCCCCCACCACAGTCCTCTGTTGCCCAAACCCAGAAAATATCCCCTCTCTTTGTGTATCCTGACTTTGTTTAAAACCCAAAGAATCAAAAATCTCAGATTTGGGAAGACCTATTTCGCAGTCTTCGGTCAATCCCTCTTGCTTTTGAAATTTTCATGACATTCACATACCACCTGTTCAGTGTAACATTTCTTTAAATCAACTCGCTTTTTTTTAGTACTCGGATCTGACCTGCTACCTGGGATTTTCTTCTAACACACGCTATAATAAATACCTACCTATTAAAATTTCAAACATCTGTGTGCCACCTAAAGTCATTTCACGTTCCTTCCGTGGGAAACACTGATCTGGGCCGACCGCCTACTCACTCGAGAGCATTTGCTGACTCTGCCCTATAGGCATGAGTACCACCTGCAACAGGAAAGGGGTGACATGCTCACCGCCAGGGATTTCTTCACCTGAAGGAAAGGGCAGGGGCCCTCCGCGCTCTCCCAGCCAGTGAGGATCAAGGCCAGGTTCATTTTACTTCTATCAACCCTCCTGAGAGCTGACTACAATGCCAGGCATCATTGCAAATGCTTGACCGATAGGAACGGAACGCCTACAACCCTCATAATGACCCCCCGTGGAAGGCACTGCTTTACAGACTGAGGTGAAGGTCGGTCCCTCAAGCTGCGGAACCTTGTAGAAAATTTCATTCTATTGCTTTTCAAACCTATTTACCCACCTGGATTTGGATCCCTCCCCCGACACTTCAGTTGCTCAAATGATATCTGTGTGTGTGTGTATGTGTGTGTGTTTATGTGTGTGTGTGTGTGTATATATGTACACACATATGTATATACATTAAACATATATGTATGTAACGTATGCACGCATACACATACATACAACGTACTTAAATGCAATTGCAAAAATCAATCCGATACTCTTAGCATCAATTTTTAAGTTTGAAATCGGAACTACCTACTGCATACTAGCCTAAGATACTGCTCTACCTCTTATTGTTAATTTTATTGTTCTTTTTTTTAGTCTCATTTTTTTTTTGTTTCTATTTCTTGGTAGTTTTATTCTTGGTTATAAATGGAAGGCAGGAAGCAAAGTCTTAAGGGCAACAGACTTTGTACCTAAACAGACTTCCAGTTTGTTTCCTTTCTTGTGAGCTCTGTTGCTTTCTTAAGTAGATCCATAGGCCTCTGTGCCCCCACCTATAAAATGAAGTCTCTTCCAGGGCAGGCCACACAAACCTTCTCTGTAACTCTTGGTAGAGCCCTAGAAATACTGCTACTATTCATCGGCCATTACTGGGGGCTCCTGCCCTCTGCCAGTTTTCAAGGCGCACAGATGAAAAAGTACCCAGAGTTTCAGGACACTGGCCGACGTAACAGACCTCCCCCGCTCCTCAACATCACCCCAGTGTCAGAGGTGGATGGGGGTTCCACACCTCCCTGCAGGTTTCCCAGCCCTTGGTAGCCTCACAGCATGTGGTACCACAGCAGGGTCTCCCCAACACCTGGAACGTTGATGCCTTCCGGCCCACTGGAGAAAGTCCAGTGACCCCGTTAGCCCAGGGCTTGATGTGGCCACCACTGCTCCTGGAGAGACCATGAGGACGTCAGGAATGGAGCTGTGGACAGGAGCTGGGATAGAGTTAAGGGAAAATGAAGCCATCTGAGCCATCAGATTGGGGTACGTGGTGCCCCTCGTATCAATCTTAAACACAGGTGCCAGGGTTGGTAAGGCCTGGCACAGATGAGGTCCCCAGGACCCAGGTGGGTAGCAGGTAACCCAGATGGGACCAGGGCCCTTCAGGAGCGAAGGACTGCGGTTTTCAAGCCTCCCGTCACTCTGTTCCCCTGTGTTTTCAGGGCCAATTTCTTGGCCCCTAAGTAACCTGCATCCTTCCTCGTACCTGCCTCTTTCCTATCAGAGGGAGAATGGGCTGGTAAAGCTAGAAGTCCTGGTGGTGACGGTTAACCCTTCTGGGTTTCTATAATCCTTTCCCGAACTTTTCCAGATCCCTCGGGCCAGGAGGCGAACTAGTGACTCAGAGTACTCAAGCCTACTTTGCCAGCAGGGCGCATCATCCCCATTGTGCAGGAGAGGCTCAGGGAAGGAACGTCACTTTCAGGGGCCCAGGTTCCAGATTTTCTGATTCTCTCTTTATCACCCCCCTGATTGGATCCACCCACTACGTTCACAGAGCTGCCTTGCTAACAACCCTCCCCACTTTAGAGAGCAGCTGAGGCCTGGAGGGAAGTGACTTGCCCAGGGTCACATGGCTTGCAAAGAGATTGAGACCCAAACGGATGGACAGGGATGTCTTATCAGCTGCCTGTCTACCCAGGTAGCTGAAGAAGGGGCGGGGACTGTGGATGAGGCGCTGGGTCCTTGCTGGGCTCCCTGTGTGGTATGAAGAAAGCTCTGCTGTGGCCAGGACAGCCATCCCTAATAACCGTGCCCTAGCTTGAGGTCGCCCACTAAGGTGGGCATCAGAAACCCACGTGTAAGCCCCCACTTGATAGGGCCTAACGGGCTCTTCTGTGGGGGGAGGATCTGCTGGGAAACAGAGAAAGGGGTTGAGAGGCAGCAGCACCGCAGCGAAGGCTGGGGACCAGGAGAGACAGCTCATGCCTCCAGATCTGCCTTCAGCAAGCCCCTCTCTCCTGCTCTGTGCCTCAGTTTCCTCACCTGTAAAACAGGGTTGAGTTCTAAGCTTTTTCCTCACAAAAGATCCCCTGATTTTGCTCCCTCGAGCTTGCAGTTTGAAAGATGTCATGTCACTGCTGTGTAAGTGTCATGTCAGTTTCGGTTCCCCACCAGCCATACTGATACTGACAGTAAGGTGGCGTGTTGTTGTGGTTGACTAGAAAAGACAAATCCTGAGTAACCGTGGCAAGGGCCTTGAGCGGCTCAGACCCTGCCAGCTCTGCGAAGGAGCTGGAAAAGAGTAGGCTCACAGCCCACATCAGCATGGGGGCTCCCACCCACCAAGGCCTGTTCCTGTGGTCTAGGGTATTTGGAGGCATTCCCCGGCTCCTGCTATGGGCCAATCTCACAAGGTAACTGAGGGGGAAGCTCAAGGGCAGGTCATTTCAGCAGACCCAGCATTCAGGTGGCCATCAGAGTCTGAGAGGTACCAGAAAATAAAGCCATTTTATTATTTTTTATCTGCCATCGTGGCCTGGGGAGAAGGGTACGACTGGAAGGGAGGGAGGTGATGCTGCGGCCCCAGCTGAGGCCCTCGGGTCCTCTACTTGGCCTGGACGGTCTCCTCCAGACTCTCCAAGCGCTTCTGTAGCTCCTGCACTGTGGCCTGGAGCTTCTTCATTTCCTCCTCCAGCCGGTGTATGGCGTCCTGGGGGACCCATCGTTGCGTGAGTCCCAGCTCCATCCCGGGCTCCCCTGACCCTGGCAGCCCCCCACCCCCCTACCAAGAGCCCCAGGGCCTGGCCCTTCTGTCTCTCAGCTGGTTGCTGCCCAGACAGCTGCAGGCCAATAAGCTTGAAACCTGTTTTCTGAGGCCTCAGGATTACCCACTCCCGGCCCCCAAAGGATCCCCAACGTTGGCGTGTGAGGCGGCCCAAACACCAGCCACCTTCCACGGGGACAATGACTCCATCCATCAGTAGCAGCCCCTGCCCTATAGGTCTTCTCGTCCTGCCTCCCAGGTTCCTGTCCACTTCTCACCGAGCTGGGGGTACCACCGGCCTCTGGTGCTGCCTTTCTGCGCCCCGTGTCCAGGCCCCGGTTGACCCTCAGCTCTCGGCTCTTTGGGGGCACATAGCCATCCTTGAGGGAAATGAGGAGGGGCCCGGCATCCTGGCCCTTCAGCCACTCCTCAGCCGTGAGGGCAGCGTCAGGCCCCGCGGTGGGTGGGTAAAGGTCCTCCTGGAACAGGTCCGACTGTGGGCAAGGCCAAGACTGGGTAAGCGAGTGCTTGGGCCACACCACCACCACCCAGCAAGTGTGTGAGGTCAGTGCCTGGCCCGCAGCCCAGGAAGGGACATGGGAGCATCACCTTTCTAGGCACTGTCATGGCAATGGGCTCACACCTCCGCTCGTGCAGCTTGTAGAATCTGTGGAAACAAGAAGGTGAGCAGCGCCTGCGGCATGGGGGCGGCTGGAATCCAAGGTCGGCACGGGGTCAGCACAGCCCAGGGAGCATGCTCGGGGCAGGGGCAGGGGTCAGTCACCTGGCAATCTCACACTTGTTCACCTCCAGGCCGCGTTTGGGCATGTAGCCCATGCCCCGCTGGGACTCCTTGGAACTGAACATGGAGAGATAGTGCAGATATGGGGCCTCGGAAGTGATCTCGAAGTACCGGATGGAGCTGTCACCCTGCAGGTGGCGCGTGCAAACCCCGGGATCAGCACCGACAGATCCCTCTTGCCTGGTCCTCTCCAAGCCCCCCGCCCCCGCCCCAGACCCCCCTCCTCCCTCCACAAGCTGCTGCCCGACTGGGACACCTTGCCACAGAGGTAGACTATGTTGGTGTCGGGGTCAAAGAAGGGCAGCAGGACGCCACTGCTCGTGTCCAGTTCCTGCAGGGACAGTGGCTCCTCCAGGTGCTTCTGTAGAGATGGGTGAGACAGGGAACAATGAGCTGGGCCAAGTCAGGCCTGTGAAGCCCACCGGGCAGAGACTCAGGGAAGGCCCTCACAGAACAACCAGCGGAACCCCCCATCCCACAGAGGGTAAACTGAGGCCCATGGCTGTGTGGGATCATGCAAGTGGCAGGGCGAGGACTAAGCCTCCAGTCCTGCCATCGCCGCCGCTGCTGCCGCTTCGGCCCTGAAGCGATGTAGTCCCGCCAGGCTGTCCCCCGAGCTGCACAGCAGGAGACCCGCGAGCCGCAGCTGGCGCGGCCGCCGTGAAGAGGCAGTTAAACCGCAGGAAACAGCTGGTCAACCAGACCGTGGGCAGGTGAGTGAGCCGTGCCGGGCGGGAGCGCGCGGGCCGGAGACCTGGGGTCGGGAATGGGCGCGGGCCGGGCCGGGGCGGGCCGGCCGCCCCGCGGGGCCCCGCGCTCCGGCCCGGCCGCCCGCCCGCTCCGCGCCGGGTCCCCTGCGGGCCAGGGACGAGGGCTGCGCCACATCGCGGCGTGGCGCCCAACTCGGGCCGCCGCCCGAGCCCCCCGGGAACAGCGGGGAGGGCCGGCCTCCCGGGACGCCCCCCGCGCGGGTCCCCGCCGCCCATTGTCCCAGCCCCGCTGAGCATCGTCCTCTGGGGTCTGGACCCAAGCTTTCCCCGGGCCTCCCCCCCTCTCCCGGGGATTTGCCTTGAGCGAAAATTCGGGTAAGCGGTGTGCCTGAGGCAGGGCGGGCGCGGTGCTCTGGGGGGCGGCATTCTCAGCCTTTCCGGGTCGCCCGGCCGTTGCCGACCGGCCGTCCACCTCCAAGTGCCTGATAGCAGTAAATAAGTAAGGGGCGATCAGAGCCCATCGGAGCCGCTTAGGGAGACTCAGGACTCCCTTGGAGGCACTTTGGAGGGTGTGCCGTCTCCCAACCGTGGCCCCTGTGGACCGGACTGCTCAAGTTCTTGACCTGTAGACATTTGGAACCGGGAGGAAAGAATTGCGGAAACGCCTTGGGCAAATGGAAAAACAAAAAGAGGGGGGGCTTTCAAAACAGCTTTTCTCACTTTGGATTGGGGAGCAAATCCTTCTCCAGGTTTGTCTGGTATCGCTTTAATGCTTGACAGGAAACGATCGACGATGAAATGACAGAAGAGACCGGAGTTTGTAGTGGTTTTGAGAGCCTCTGGAGGTTGATTATCGTGTGCTGTGTTCTCTGGGGTAAATCTTTCAAGGTCTTTCAGGGCAGTGAGCTGTCCTGTCCCCGTTGACTGCTTATTCCGAGAAGGGGTATGAAAGCGTGACTTTTTCATCGCTTTTTCTTCTTTGTTTTCAAGAGTTGAGTAAAAGGAGGCGTTTGGTTTGTCCAGAGCACGTGGGGACGCTTCTTTTCTGTGTGTGTCTGAAAATACTTTTACTTCCCCTTGAGCTTTCTATATTTGCCTTTTACACTTTCGTTCCTCCCCCCCCCCCAAGGTTTTGCTTAGTTTTGTTCAATTTCATTGCTACCCCCACCCTATTATCTCCGTGTGCACTTATCCTGTTTCCAGAGTGGATCCCTGTCCCTACAGCCTAGCAGTGCCAACTTTTCTGTCATTTGTAGGAAAATGATAGAAATAACGAGTGCCAAGGGGAAGGCAGACGGAATAGTCGTGCTTCAAGCAGGCATCTGTGAATGAGTTACAAGATCACTCCTTAGGAGTTTTCTGCCCCCCCACCACACCCCCCCAGCATTCTCAGTAACATGCATTGTGAAATCAGTATTTAGTGACTCTCAAGACACATGTGTCACATTGTCGTTCTGGCCAGTTTGTACATCTCATGAGGAAAGGGGTGTTTGCTCTTTTGCACAAAGTTCTGAGACTTGTCAAGCTATCAAGCCACTCAGGGTCTCTTTGGCTCCGGCTTCCTCTGTAGCAGGTTCTCCCTTCACGCTGCCGAATTACAGCCATATGTGCCTCCTTTCGGTTGCCAGAGGCCGCCGAGCCTTCTTCCCTGTTAGCCTCTACCTGGAAGTCTCCAAAGCTCCTTTCACCTCACCTGCCCTAGACCTGCCTCCTACTCATTCTTTAGGTGTCCAGGTAAAGGTCACTGCCTCTAAAAGACCTTCTGTGATGCTCCAACGTGGATTGGGAGTCCCTCTCCTGGCCACTTACATACGTCCGCATAGCACCTGCTTTTCTATAATGCAAGGCCTGTTTACTTGTTAGTATTCTCCATTAGACTGAACGCCTTGAGAGTCCTTGCCATCTTTCTGTTTCATTGGCCAGCTCTGCTGTGGCTCCTGTCATATGGTCGATTCTCCATAAACATTTGTCAATCTAGCACACATCTAGATCTCACCAGCTCGCTCCGGTGGTGTGAGCCCAAGAAGGGAAAATGAAAGCTGGATAGAGTAAATGGTGATTCGTGCTAGCATTGTAATTCTGGCCCTGACCTTTGACTCTGTTTGAAAATCTTTATTGTCAGATGCCAGTGGAAGCAGCAGCTGTTACAGAGGTGTTAGGGGTGTGGCAATTTCTGCTCCCAAAGCCAAAACTGTTTCCTGGGGAAGCTTTGGCTTTACTGCTGTTGAGTCCCTGGATAAGTTTGTATTTTTTCCATGTCAAGAATTACGAAGGACTCGGGAGGAAAAATGGAGGCAAGAGAGAGCCTAGAATTGTAATTGTGTGTTATTGGCGTAGGCATCAGGATTGGGATTTGGGGGGGTATTTGGGTCACGAGGAAAGCTAGAAAGCAGAGAAGTTACCTCCCCCCCGTCCCCCCGTCCCCCGCCGCAGCCAGGAGTGATATTCTGTGTGTGAGTGGCTCGCCTGTTGTGTCTGTTACAGATGTATAGAGTTCTGAGTGCTGTCTTGCGAGGAAGTATTCTCTTCCCAACAATGAGGATCTCATGAGTCACCCCACAGTGAGGTTCTGTGGGATGGACATGTGGGAGAATTCGTAATGGCTAGAAGAAGTTGAGTTCTCATGATGCAGTTTGTGGACAATGGGTGCATGAGTCTGTTTCGGAGGATGGTTTGTGTATCACAGGCCCAAGGACGATGCAGTGGTCTCTTGAGTGGGGTATCCCAAAGAAGAGAATTAGGATGCTTGATTCATCCGTTCAAGAGACCCTTATTGAGCCCAAATTATGTGCCACTGTGGAAAGTAGAAAAGAATCCAAGTGAATACAAACGCGGCTTCTGCCCTGAAGGGGCTCCACAGACTTGTGGAAGAGACAGGCAAGCAAAAATGCTTATACACCATGAGGTAAGTCCTTATAGAGGGATGGCTGACACACTAAGTGAAACTCTACTCTTACTGGAAGGAGAGAGGTAACACAACAGAACAAAACAAAAAAAAAAAAAAAAAACAGGAGAAAATATGACCAGAGCCTTTCCCCTCTATCTTTCAACACTTCTTTCAAACTTCTGTTGTATTGAGTGGGTCCCTTTTTTTTTTTTATTAAAAAAAAATTTTTTTTGTAAATATTTATTTTTGAGAGAAAGGGTAGACAGAACATGAGCGGGGTAGAGGCAGAGAGAGAGGGAAACACAGAATCCGAAGCAGGCTCCTGGCTCCGAGCTGTCAGCACAGAGCCTGACGCGGGCCTCAAACCCACGAACCGAGAGATCGTGACCGGAGCCGAAGTCTGACACTTGACCCAGTGAGCCACCCAGGTGCCCCGTAGGTAGGTCTCTTTTGATTGTCAGTGAACCCACCTCGAGGGGCGACTGGGTGGCTCAGTTGGCTGAGTATCCGGCTCTTGATTTCAGCTCAGGTCATGATCTCACAGTTCCTGGGATCAAGCTCTGTGCCAATGGTGCGGAGCCTGCTTGGGATCTTCTCTGTCTCTGCCCCTTCCCCGCTCTCTGTCTCAATGACGAAAAAAGAAAAAAACACACAAAACCAAACCAACTGGAATTGTTATAAGCCAAGCTGCGAATTTGATTGGCTCCTATGTGAGGAAAAGAGTCCAAAAGCAATATAGTTGCAGCCAGGGCTGGATCCAGGGGTTCCACTCTTTAGGGAAGCTGTGTCTTTAAGCAGGAATCGCCCCCCCACCCCACCCCTCCACCCCCCGGCTTCCAACGTCTTCAGTTCAAGTCCCAGAGGGACAAAGAATACCTTTCACTGTGGCCAGAGCCCCAGGATTGACTCTGAAGGTATCTGATGGGGTCAGTGGCCTCTGCCTGGACAGGGAAATGGAGTCAGCCCCACCCAAGCCACAGGGGCCTAGAATGGGAGAGTGCTGAGCCCCCTCCCCCGCCAGATAACCGGGGTGTTCTTCCCAGCAGGAGGCAGGAAATGTGGTCTTTTCTAGTCCTGCTAAAAGGAAAGAAAGAGCTTTTTGGAAATCCGTGGCGCAGAGAATCCAGTAGCTGCGGATGGCAGTTGGCGTGGAGGGTGTGGAGGAAGGGGTGCACCGAGGTGAGGAACCTGAGCGTTTGGTTGTGAGGTCGATGAGTCCAGGAGGACAGCAATCTGGGGGCCTGATAGCAGACTTGACTACGTGGGTGCGGCTCTGGGAGGGAGTGTCTCTTTGGGTGTCGGTTTCTGCCAAGATGGAAGCTCTCCCTGGAGGCCTGAATGTTCTCCTGGATAGTAGCCTTTAGGTAGGTCAGGGTTGCAAACTCCAAGCCTCAGGGGCCAGGCTATAGACCAGCTTAGGTCATGATCTCATGGTTCTTGAGTTCGAGCCCTGCGTTGGGCTCTGCACAGACAATGCTAAGCCTGCTTGGGATTCTCTCTCTCTGCATTCCCCCCACTCCCGCACTCTCACTCTCAAAATAAATTAATAAACCTGACCCCCCACCAAAAAAAAATTGCATTTGCAACGGCATCAAAAAATAAAATACTAATTACATTTAACTAAAAAAGAGATTCAAAACTTGTACACTAAAACTATAAAACATTATTGAAAGAAATTAAACAAGATTTAAATAAACAGACTCGTGGATTGGAAGACAATGTTGTTAAGATGGCAGCACTTCTCCAGTTGATCTACAGATTCAGTGAAATCTTTATCAAAACCACAGCTGGCTTCTTTGCAGAAACGGACAAGCTGATGCTAAAATTCATATGGGAATTTATGGAACCCAAAATAGCCAAAGCAAATCTTTAAAGAGAAGGACAGAGTTGGAGAACTCACCCTTCCTGACTTAAAAACTTATTAGAAAGCTACAGTAATCGAGATAGTGTAGTATTAGTGTAAGGAAAGACATATTGATTAATGGATAGAATTGAAAATCTAGAAGTGTACCATCATATTTATAGCCAATTGATTTTCAACAAAGGCATCGAGACAACCCAATAGGAGAAAGAACAGTCTTTTCAACAGTGTGGGGACAGCTGGATATTGCATGCGAAAGAATGAAGTTGAACTTCTACCTCACACCCTATGTAAAAATTAACTCAAAATGGATCAAAGACCTAAATGTTAAGTGCTAAAACTATTAAATTCTTAGAAGAAAACATAGATGTCCATCTTTGTGGCCTTGACACCAAAAACACAGCAGAAGGAAAAAAGCAGGTAATTGACATTATCACAATTTAAAAATGTTGTGCTTTGGGGTGCCTGGCTGGCTCAGTCAGTTAAGCATTTCTTGATTTCGGTTCAGGTCATGATCCCACAGTTCGTGAGATCAAGCCCCACGTCAGGCTCTATGCTGACGGCACGGAGCCTGCTTGGGATTCTCTCCCTCTGTCTCTGCTCCTGCCCCCACTCATGCACTCTCTCTCTCTCTCTCTCTCTCTCAAAATAAGTAAATATTAAACAATGTTTGTGCTTTAAAGGACATAGTTGAAAAGTGAAAAGACAACCCATAGAATGGGAGATAATTTTTGGAAATCATATTTCTGACAAGAAACTTGTACTAATATAGATACAGAACTCTTACAACTCAAAAACGCAAAAACAAATAACTCAATTTAAGAATGGGCAAAAGGGATGCCTGGGTAAACGTCCAACTTTGGCTCAGGTCGTGATTTCACGGTTTGTGGGCTCAAACCCCACATCTGTCTCTGTGCTAACAGCTCAAAGCCTGGACCCTGCTTTAGCTTCTGTGTCTCTCTCTCTCTCTCTGCCTCTCTCTCTCTCTCTCTCTCTCTCTCTCTCTCTCTGAGTCTCTCAAAAATAAATAAAAGATTTTTAAAAAAACTTAAAAAGTGGGCAAACAACTCAGTCTAAGAAGATACACCCATGGCCAATAAACATGTGAAAAGATGTCAACATTGTTAGTCATCAGGGAAATGCAAATCCAACCCTCAACAGGATACCACTTTAAGCTTACTAGAATGGCTAAAATAAAAAAGACAGATGAAGACAAGCATAGGAGAGGATAGGAGAAATAGGAATGTGATCCGCTGTTGGTAGAAATGTAAAAGGGTGCAGCCACTTCGGAAAACAGCCTGGAAGTTCCTCAAAAAGTTAAACATCCAGTAATTTCACTCACAGGTATGTACCCCCAAAGAATCAAAAACACGTGTCCAAACAAAAACTTGTACGTGAATATTTGTAGCAGCATTATTCATCATATGAAAAAGGAAAAAAATGCAATGTCCGGTGAATGGATGAAGAGATGTGGTATACTCACATAAGGGAATAACTGGGAGTAAAAGAAAGGAAGTCCCGATGTGTGCTACGACATGGAGGAACTGTGAGAACACGCTGAGTGGAAGAAGCTCATCTTGAAAGACCACCTAATGTAGGTGTCATTCCACTTATATGAAATGTCCAGAATAGGTAAATCCCTGGAAACAGAAAATAGATTAGTGGTTGCCTAGGGCCGTGGGCAGAAGTGGGATGGAGGAGGGGCAGGAGGGGTTGGGGGAGGTTGGGATGAAATGAGGAGTACTCCTAAGAGGATATAGAGTTTCTTGTTGGAGTGATGAAAATATCCTAAAATAGATTGTGGTGATGGTTGCTCAACTCTGCAAATATACTAAAAACTATGTACATTTTAAGTTGGTAAATTATATGGTACGTGAGTTATAGTTGCAATAAAGCTGTTGTAAAAATTAACAGTGGTGAATCACTGATACCAGTGAAAATTAGAGTTGGCTAAGTAATTGTTAGTGTGGTGGTTGCACCTGTAATCATTGAGAAAAATACGTTTTGGGAAAAAAAAGATTCTTTGTTCAACGATTGTCAACATTTTGACAACCTTACTTTGTCTCCTAGCATATATTTGAACACCTTTGATAATCTGGGACCATATAAATTCTTTTACATATTTAGAATACCTATTTAGCATTCTTTTCAGCTGTCCACAGATGAGTAGGAAAAACGCACTCTTCTTGTGACTTTCTCCTTTACTCTCACACAACTACCACACTCACAACACTTCTAACACCAGATGTGTTGTGTTCCCCTCCCGCCCCCTGGTACCAAGCAATTCTCCATGATACCGGCTGGGTATCTTACAATTCAATTCAATTCTGACCCTAACAGGAGTAGCACAGAACCCATAGGTTAAGGGCCCGGTCCCACGAGACTGCCCCCCACTTCAGATGTCATTTACAAGTGGTAGGTCCTCAGATTACCCACAATTTCTGTTGACCTGGTTGCTAGTCAGAGGTTCCCATGACCACCACCACCCCCATTTTGAATTCAGTTACTTGCTAGAACAGCTCATAGGACTAAGAGCAACACTTATTTACATTTACAAAGATCATGTGTGATAGAGCATACAGATGACTATCCAGATGAAGAGATACATAGGGCAAGTTCTGGGAGGGTTCACCAACCCTGTTCACCAACATGGAAGTTCTCCAAACCCTGTGCTATTGGATTTTTATGGAGACTTCATCACGTTGGCATGAACAACTATTGACTCGTTTTCATCCCTCTTTCCTCTGTGGAGAACGGTCGGAGGGGCGAGGCACAGAGAGAGGTGGTAGGGCTGAAAATCCCAAGCTTCTAATCACAGTCTTTCTAGTAACCATCCCCCATCCAGGGGCCACCCATTAGCCCATCCAGAGTTCTCATTAGAACAAAAGGCACTGCTATCACCCAGGAAGTTCCGGGGAATTTAGGAACTGTGTCAGGGACTGGGATCAAATATCAAATATTGGAACAAAAGAAGCTCTTAGTGCTCTGATCAGTTAGGAAATTACAAGGCTTTTGGAAGTTCTGTGCAGGAACTGGGGGCAGAGACCAATGAACATATTTTCTGTAATTTCATAACAATACTTCTAATGGATTATTACTCACTGAAGATGGGAATTGTCTTGTTTACATGCTGAATTCTTTTATGACTCAGAAATGTTTTCAGATGCAAGTAACAAGAAACCCAACCACAGTGGTGCATACAAACACGAGGCTACTTTTTTCTTCATATGAGAAATCTGTGAGTAGGCAGCTGCTGACATTGGTTCAGATGCTCAACAATGTCAAGGCAAATGTTTCTGGCATTCTCTTGGCCTTTCTCAACATTAGCACTCAAGACAGGAAGAAGGAGGAAGAAGACCAGGCAGCACCAACATCAGAAAAACAGAAGCTTAAAAAAGAAAAAAGAAAAAAAAAAAAAAAGCTTTCCTAGGAACCTCACCAACTTCCACTTACATCTGGGTCACATGGCCTCCTCTGGCTGGAAAGTGGATGATAAAAGGAGGGTCAGGGATGAGAAGGGGAGGCAGGACATCAACTGACAATATCTGCTAGGATTCCAAAGTCTATGACAAATGTTGGTATATAGTAGGAGGTGTCTCCACAGTCCTTCATAAGTATCTGTTGAATGCATATGATAGAATGTTTATTCACAGATACTCAGTCCTCCTCCCTTGGGAGGTTGAGACATCCATGCTGTGTGGAACCTTGGCATCTAAACTTCCTTCAGCCAATGAAATGAACACAGAAGTGGCTTTAAGAGCCAGGTTCTCTTTTCTTTGCCCCTGTGATCATGGAAGCAGGTGTCAAAGTGGAGCCTGTATCCGCTCCAGTCCTTAAATGGATATGATGAGAAGAACAGCCAGCTTACCCATGTTAGTGAAGGCACTGAGAATATTTAGTTGTTATTGCAGCCTAACCTAACCCATCCTGACTGATAACAATGTACGTACCCAGGCAAAGAAATCCACAACCAATCCCCAAATTAAAATTTTACAAACTATATTTCCTGATCACATTAATAGCAAGACTGTGCCTAAATGAAGATAAATGATAGCCACCTGGAAGTGAAACAAAATAAAAAATAGCTCCTCTGTCCAAGTGGAAATCAATACTGAAAAGACAGACTAGACATTTAAGATGATGAGGCCACTGTATAAAAATACATACGGGGATGGGACTAAAGTCATTCTTAGTACAAATTCATGATCTAAAGCTGATACTGCTAACATAAATCTGCGTAAACGTTGGAAGATTGAGAATAATTGGATGAAGAATTCAAAATAAGCTAGAAAATGAACAGCAAAATAAAAAGTGGAAGAAATTAATAAAGATAAGAGCCTACATTAATCACAAAGCAAAAAGTCTGTGGAATTGATTAATCGAATCAAGGACCAGAACTCTGGAAGGATAAATCAAGTAGACAAGTCTCTGGGAAATAGGATTCCCCTCAAAGCAGGTAGAAAGAGATAGATACTCAATGTAAGGCATGAGAAACAGACAATATAAATTGGTACCATATTTCTGGTGGGCGGATTGACACAACTGTCAAAATGTAAAATGTGCGTACCTTGAAAATTTGATGGATAAATAAGTGTTAGGTTGAACTGACTGAGGTTCTCAAATGTTGAAGTCTCATGGAAAAATACTACTTTTTTGTAAGAAGGTTGAAACCCCAGACTTGGCGAACAGGGGATAAATGGAACTCCCCTCTCCAAAAGCCTTTGGAGAGGGATGTGTCTCAGTCATTGACCTTGGCCCCATGATTCTATGAATCAGTCCTATACAAAGGACATGGTCCTAGGTAGCCAACTTCCCCTCTTCTCCTTCTGGAAAATTTTCCTGGATTGTTCTGGGCTCTAACAGCCCAAACCATCCCCAGGCTCCCAGAGCATCCCCAGACTCAAGGGGTGTTCACAATGATGCCTTCTCTACTCACTGAACTGTCTTTATCTGATGCCTCCAGGGAAGCTCCTTGAGTCAACTTGTCCCCTCTCATGCTGTGAAGCAGGGCCTTTTTGAACTCAGGTTCACATCCCCTCCTCCTCCTCTTCCATCATGTTGCCCTAGGCTTAAATCAGCACTTTTGGCTGGAAGGCTGGGCCTCATTCTGAGCTCTGGATCTCACTCTGCCTTTAGCATCGCCATCTCCCATTGGAAGATTCCTTTATGCCCAGAATCCTAGAATGCAAAGTGCAGATACATCCAGGCTTCTGGCCTAGAGTAGACTCTGGCCATTGGGATTCATGGCCAGAAATGAATGCCTATTCATTCATTTATGCATGTTTACATTTATTTATGTACTCTAGTCACTCAAAAAAATATGTGTTTGCACACCCAATTAGTGCTGGACATTTTTCTAGGCACTGACGATTCAGCAGTGAAAACAACAGAGGAAAATCCTTGCCCTCCTAGAGCTAATATCCCAGTAAGGTGGATCAGCAGTAAACAAATAAGTAGGTGAACTAAAGTGTATGTCAGTAGTAAAGTCTATGGAGAAAAATAAGACAGAGAGGGAGGCTAGGGAGTATGTAAGGGGTAGAGGCCCCATTGAATGATGACATTTGGATAAAGGCCTGAGGGAGTGAACCCCGCAGGTTTCCAGGAGAGTTCTGTTCCAGTAGAGGGGATGGCAAGTGAAAAGCCCTAAAGAGGAGGCATGTGAAGACTATCTGAGGTAGGAGGTCAGTCGTGCTGGAGCTGAATAAGCAAAGGGTGAACGCTAAGAGGCGAGGTTAGAGGGAACAGGGGGGTGGAGGCTGTGGTCAGAACCCTGGCTTTCTTCTAAGTGAGCTGGGAGCCACTGGAGGGTCCTCAGATGGAGAGGGACATGAAAGACCTCTTGCTGCTGTGCTGGAAGCAGACTGTAGTGAAGCTGGGATAGACAGGCACAGGTCAGTCAAGAGGCTTCTGTAATGATCTGGTGACAGGGGAGGGTGGTGTGCACCTGGGTGATGGCACGGAGGTGACACCATAGGCAGCGAGAAGGGGGTGTGTGAAGAAAGGGAACTGGGGCGGCTCCAACACCAGCCTTTAACACCCAGAGCCCGCACCCCCTCTAGGAATCCCCACAGGGTGACAGGGTCTCTGGTAACTCCTCTTCAGCCGCCTTCTTCCTCTCTGAGGACCTGCGTGTGATCGTGTCCAAAAGCTCGTTCCCCAGAACTCTGATTCTCCCTCCAGAGGGCTCTGTTCCTCGCTGTTGGATGAAAAATGAATAGGATGAGAACACCAAGTGAGCATGGGCTCATCTGAATTCTGCCTCAGCCCCCTTGCTCTCTTCAGTGACAGGAAAAACACACCATGTAAGCTGCTCAGTGAAAAAACCATATTTGATTAGGGCTGAGAGAGTTAGACAAGTAAACAATTAAATGTTCTATTATGATCAGTCTTTAGCCATTTAAGCTTCAGTTCAAGAAGGAATCATTATAAAGGTCTAATAGAAATGAAAATATAAGGAGGGTAGTTTTGTGTTACATTTCAACCATTGGCTCAGCCTTGCAGATCGAAAGTCGGTTTGACCATGGCCGAGAAAGGCTCCCAGCCACAAGGGGACTTACACAGACAGGAAGGAGGTGGAAGGCAGGCATGTCTACCAACTGGCCGGGGTGGAAGCAGGAACCTTTCAGCTAAGAAGGTTTCATCCTGCACAACAGGAGCTTTTTCATTTTATTTTTAATGTCTGAGAAGCAACATGAGAATTCTGCCTGGGAGGCAGGAGAGGCAGCTTACAAGAAGCTTCTGGATGTCTTGTGAGATGCTGGATTGTAGAATAAATATGTGTAATAAAATCCCCCTGGTTACCCAGCTTTGAGGATTTGGAAATACCATTGGACTGTTTCTTGAAGGAATTGCTTCACTGAAACTGGAAAAATACCTGCTCAGGACACCACAATCACAGCAGAGGACTTTGGAATAAAGACACTATTCATCACTGAGGTCTGAGTCTTTGCAGCCGAGACACCGGCACATCCTTCTGGGGATATAGAGAGGCAAGCCCAGGTCACCTCTTCCTTGGATCCTCTCAATGTCTTGTTCCTCTCAAGGAGTTCCCGTCTCTTCTCCAGAATGTCCAGCATGTCCAGAATCCCAGGGGAATTCGAGAGTATAGGGTGCTCCAGAGCCCAGGTTGCCCATTAGAGGAGTCCTGCACTGGGCAGAAATGACCAGCCCCTAGTACTGCCATACTTCTCAGTCTTAGCCAAGGACCAACCCACAAAAAGGGTTACTTTGGTTCAAATCTAAGTACCTGGAAGGAGCTGCCGGATGGAGGCTGTCAGTTATTCCTATTCTTGCCACGGCAGTTTGCTTCTTTTGAAGGGGAACTCGAGTGCTGTGTCTCTGGGTCTTCCACAAGCCCCCAAATCAAGCAGTCAATGTGAGAGAAGAGGCTAGGGAGGAAGAATTGCTTACCCTGGAGTAGGACCTTGGCCTGCCTCTAAAATGGGCCACACGGTTTAGATTTGGGACACAAGCCTTTCAGTACAAAGTGTGATTTTGCCTACAGTATTCTTTCTCTTGAGCACCCATGGTGACATTTAGCAGATGAATGAGAAGCCAGAGGCCCTGGCTTCTGGCCAAACTCAACGTAGCTACTACATTTGAGGTTAATCAAATTCATTTTTTCCCCCCATCGGCAAACTTTTAGTTCTCGTTTGGCTTCCCGTGTGGCTTTCTCTACCGTAAAGACGGTGCTGGCCATTGGGCTTGAATGAACAATTGTATTTCTCATCGTAAATGAATGCTTTGAAATTACACCTTCCATACCAGCCTTTACTTCGGTAAGTCCACCTCAGAAATGGGTCCGATGTCATATTCTGGACCATATTTCAGCCCAATAAACTGAGAACTGTATTGTGAACAGAAAAAGCAAATGCCACCCTAGAAGGCTTTTTGGAACTTAATAAGGCCACCTTCCTTAGACATTCCCCTAACTTGTCAAGCTCTTCTTTGGACCTTCTGTATGACAAATGTTTGAGAAGGTTCTTTGGGTGGATGACAGTCAACAAATCCTGTAAAGTGTAAAAGGCCCCATCATTCATCAACATCTGTGTTACCATGAGGTCAGTGCAGTGAGTCCAGGGTACAGGTGGGTACACTGGGGGTAGAGAACAAGAAAACCCTGGAAGGAGCACAGGTTAGCATGAAAATTATTTCTGTGCTGAGGTCCAAGACAGTTGTCATGTGTGGAAAGCCCCATCAGAAACATTGTGACCATGAATTTTTTGCACACGTGCAATAACCAGAAGAGCTGTTGATGATGAAGATTAACCAAAACAGCATCCTCAAGTACAGCAAAAGCTATAATTCACCAGATATTTGGGACAACAGACCAAGTTGCAGATAGATTTGTTTTATCTTGGAAAAGGGGAGATGTAAAGAATTTGATAGCATTTCTAAAATTTTTTTTTTTTCATTTCAACATTTTATTTATTTATTTATTTATTTATTTATTTATTTATTTATTTGAGAGACCGATTGTGAGTAGAGGATAGGCAGAGAGAGAGGGAGACACAGAATCCAAAGCAGGCTTCAGGCTCTGGACTGTCAGCTCAGAGCCTGATGTGGGGCTCAAACCATCAACATTGAGATCATGACCTGAGCCGAAGTCAGACGCTCAGCTGACAGCCACCCATGTGTCCTGATAGCATTTTTTTTTTTAATGAGGAGCATGCATTTGAAAATCCTATTTCTAGCTTCTCTTATACTCTAGGGCTTCATTCACAGGGGGCCACCCGGCCAGCTGCCCTTGTTTATACCCCCAGTCTGGCTGGTTCCTTCTGCATTTATAACTCTCTGTTTTACAGAGAACAGAGCAGCAGGACTTCCCAGAGGACAGAAGTGGGTGTCTTCCTGTGTCTTCCCCGGGTCCTCACAGCCTAGGATAGATCACAGGTACTGACTTGTGGATGGCCAACCTGGAGCCTCAGGTCAACGGGGTCCTTACACCCTTCGGGGGAGCAGAGCAGTGCTTGCAGTGCCATGACCCAAGCCAGGGGCCACACAAGGCCACAGGAGGTGGCACCTTCCTGAGGAGTGGAGTGACCCCACCAGCTTTGCAGAATGTTCCATCATCTTGCTAGGCATGAAGAGGCTGGCCGCTGGTATGTGTGGCTCTGAGGCGGGGGAATGGATGAAGGTGCATGTGGGGTCGGCGTGTGGAGGCCCTTTCCCTAGGTGGTGTCGGGTGAGTGGTGTGCGTGCCGAGGGAGAGGGGCTTTGTATCTGCTGGCATCAGAGCAAGTACCTACATCGCGTCTGTGTGACTGTGACAGATGAGGAGCCTGTGTCTTGAACAGAGGGCATGAAATGTGTGTACAGCATCTGAATAAATGTGCTTAATTGTTCTCATCACACAGCTCTTTTATCAGCATATTATTTGTTTAATGGATAGCAGTTCTCCCTCCTCCAGGATAATTCATTCGGGTTTAACATTGAGAACAGAACTCAACCATCCGTCCTCACCTCACAGGGTGTTTGAGACTGATCTCCTGGTCCCGGTTTGCCTGTCTGGTTAGTTGGTTAGCTAGCTAGCTGAGCGGTCATACTTTTAAGTATCCTGAGTGGGTTTCCTGTCTTTTCTGAGCCCCATCTTTGGCTTGTTGTGTGAAGTCACCAAATCCCTGTTCTCTGTGTCAGCTCATTGCTGCAGAATTCTTTCTTCCCTTCTTTCTTCTTTTCGATTTTAATGAGTCTAAGTTATTTCAGAATATATTAGATCATTCTCTCCCTTGTGTTGGATATTGGAGGGGATGCAAGTAAACCGAACATTTATCAGTCCTCTCTTCTCTTAATTGAACAGGGGCTGACTGCTGCGAGGCTTGGTATTCTGCCCAAAGATGTCCCTGAACATCCACAGCTGGGCTTCTGTCGGCTCTGTAAGCAACAAGGACAGGCCAGGGCGAAGGTGCTTCAGCATTTAGAGCTGGAGCCTTGGCGCGGGAACAAAGCCTGTTTGAGGCACCCCGTTTGAAGGCCTACTGAATCCATGATGGCCGAATCCTACCTTCGTTGGCAACCATCTGCCTCATCCAGTGATTCTCAGGGAGCTCATGCCAGCATTTAGGCAGCTTCCTATTTTGCAAATGATTCGTGATTCATAATGGACAGAAGATTGCTCTTCAGATGACCTGTCAGGGTAAGCCTGATTCGGGGATGGGGTCCATAGGAACCTGTCCTCCATGTTCAGAGGGGTAGTAGAGATCTGAGGGGCCACAGTGGTGCAGGGGTGGTACAGCTCAGGCTTACTGCTAGCTTATATAATGCCTTTGAGTGGACTTGCAAGATGTGCCCCCTCTGGGTACATGGACACAACCCCATGGCCACACAGCTTGGCAATGGGAGGGCTCCTTCTTGGAGGAAAATGTGCCTCTTTCCCCTGGCACATTCAGCCCTGAACCAGGGAATGTGCTTTGGTAAGGAAAGCGTAGACTGTATTTAAGGCCCCACTTGACCCCTGGTGCTTTAGGGGTGCTTTAGTGCGGAGCCCTGAAGCAGATGCCCCTCCTTCTCTAGTGGCAACTGGGCGAGCCTTTCCAGTGCTGGTTCTTTCCACCTCGAGAGTGTTAAAGACAAGACAGCATACCCAGAATGGAGTCGCTTATGCTAAGTCCCACTGCACCAAACTAAGGCTTAACTTAATTACAGTTTTGGCTCTCCCAGAAAGGGAACCTTAAACCTTCGAATAGCCTGATCATCGTGAGTCAGGTAGTCTGCATGATAAGCCCCTTCCATCCCCTTAAAGGAAAGTAACCTTGCAATAAGCAACCCACCTTTTTTTGACTTCCTTCTTCCTGCTCCCTCCTGCCTAGAGACCTGAGCTCTTTTTCGGACGCTCAACCGACTGAGCCACCCAGGTGCCCCATAAGTAGCCACTGTTTTCAGTTTGGTGAATACCTCTGCAGTCATTAAAAGACAGTCTTTTCAAACATGAAAAATATTTTCATTTAACTTAAACCAAAACTATAAATATATTGCATTTCGCAAAAGGCCATTTTGTGATAAGGTACACATGCATAGTGACTTGGTTTCTTTCAAGTACTGTCTCCTCTGTGGCTTAAGAATCCTGTATTGCTTTGAAAGGTCTTTTGCCAGGTCAGTCCTCTTCCCAGGTGACAGTATTAATGGTGTTGTACGTGGGTAAAGTGTCAGTCACAGCATTTAGAAGATGATGCCCACACCCATCCGTTTCCGGTCCAGGTGGACCGATTCTAGTGAATATCGAATTCTAGTGAATCGAATTATAGTGAATTCGATTCTAGTGAATCTTTTCATCTTACAGCTTCATGAGATATGCTTCTTTGGCAACAATTCTATCTGGCATTTTGTGATACTCTCTGTTCAGATTGCTGTTTTCCCTAGTTCTCCTGTAAGACAGCTAATACTTGTTCTCTTTCCAAAGCATATCTTCCAATTGCTGCAGAAGGTTTGCCACATTCTGGTTGTAGGAAGCCACAGATGTCCTGCTGGGGCGGTCCTCTATCTCCAAATCTTTTTGCCGGATAATCTGAGTGAGTTTACCAGTCTCATCTTTGGATGGGTGATCGATCAATCTGTTCAGTTAATCAGATGTTCTTTTCAGTGAGGAGTTTATTCTCCAATTCTTTTTTTTTTTATGTTTTTTTTTTTTTATTTCTAATCTCCAATTCTTGTCCTTTTGTTCCTTTTACTTGATCTTTCAGTTTTCAGCTTTAGATAAATAATGCTTTTCACTTCCACTTTTCTACATGAAGATGCTGAATCGTTGTTACTTGGAAAACATCAGAATGTTTTGTAGGAATGTACTTGCTGGGTTTTTGAAGGATCCGGGTTTTCATTTGCTCTATTGTGTTCTGCAAAATCTTAATCTCATCTTTCGCTGAAAGGAGCTGAGCGTGTTTAAACTTCATTTGCTCATGCTGGCGTGTGAGATCATCTAACTTCCGTTTCTGGTCTTGTAAAGCACGAAGCCGTTGCAGCTTACCCTGGCGTTGATCCTCAATGATCTTTTGTTGTTGTTTGATTTCGTCTTCCAGACGAACTCTTTCTGCATTCAGCTCATACACCTCGCATTCTAGTTCCATGATACGGTCTTGCGTTTGCGGGTCGACCACAGGTACAGTTTGGCTGTCTTCTCTCAGACACTCCAGTTCGTCTTGCAGAAATTCATTCTCTTCTCTCGTGGATGCAAGACAAACGTCTTGCTCCTCCACGGTTTGCTGTAAAATTTCGTTTTCTCTTAAGACTTGGCCGTACTTCTCTAATAGCTCCTGGAGCTCTGGCCTTCTTTCAAGTTTTTCAATACAGATTTCTTTCTCTTTAATAAGTCGTGTCAATCGCTTATGCTCCTCCAGAGCAAAGGAGAGCATTTCCTTAGTTTCTCTATGGTCGGCATCCATCTGCTCAACACTCTTTTTGAGTTGTAGTATTTCATCGTCTTTCTCTTGACTGCGTTGAATTAAACACTCCTGCTCTAACTGGGAGGACGACTTAGACAAGTTATACGTGTTGGTCAGTTCTTTAATAGCTTGCTCATACCTGGCTGTTTTCTCCAACAGCTTCTTTTCAGCCCGGCACAATTTTACTATTAACTGTCCTTTTTCTATTTTTAAGGCCCGCGTAATAGATTTTGTTTCCAGAGAATTCTTATGGTTACAGACAGTAGTTTCTTCCAGCCGACGTCTTACGTCTTCAAGCTCCAAAACCAACCTTCCATTTTCCACCTTGAGATTGAAAGCAGCTTTCTTTAAATTGCCATTCAGCTCTTCCATTTCTGAAAGGCTTTGCTGCAACTTTCTAACCGTCGTTTCCCTCCCCTTAAGTGAGTCATCTTCAACAGTATTGTCAGAGTCTTGATTAAGAGACGGTGCTGGCTCCTTCTCAGCTCTAGCAGATTCCTCCTCCTCTTGTTTAATATGTTCCTTAAGTTCAGCGTTCTCCTTCGGGATGTTTAAATTACGTATTTGCGACGGATCTGACCGATGCAAATCATTAACAGCCAATTGACTTTGAGGTGATTCTTCGTTTTGCGCATCTAACTCTTCAGCTATGTCCATCTGCTCATCTTCAAATGGACAAGCTCCCTTTTCATCATTGAGATCGTGTTCCACTTTGCCGTTGATGCCGTTGCCTTCATTTTGTTGTTCTGATAGCTGACCTTTCATCAAAACCCTGGGCCGTGTAGTTTGTTTCTGTCCATCGAGCTGCCCCAGCTCTGCTGTTGGGAGTTCCTTCTCGGTCCTACCCTGAGTGGATTTTTGTCCGTCGGCCTCCAAGTCACATCTGAAATGCTCTACTTCTGAATCCAAATTCACACCTCCTGGAGCCGTACGTTCAATCACTTCCGGCTCATGGCTCACTTTCCAAAGTGCCAGTTGAAGTGCTTCCCGTCCTTGACCTGATGAGTTTTCTTGTTCTAAAACGTAGACTCGCCCTTCAAGTTTCAGATCGTCTCCAATGAGATTGTCACCCTGGGTTAAGCTACACCGTGGCGTCATCTCCTTTTCCGCATCGGACAGCACTTGCCGCGGTCCAGACACTTCTTCCACTGCTGTACTCTCGGAAAGAACTCTTTCCTTTTCCGTCACTGTGTCACTTTGCCTCAAAACGGAAGGCTGCGATTCACATTCTTCAATCCTTTCTTTCTTTTCCTCATTGATCCGGTCCCATTCTCTCCTTAAAGCGTCTCTCTCACTTTCTACCGAAGATAATTTGTTATTGATGTATTTTACGGTGTCCTCAAGTTCTTCAATTTTCCTGGTAGACTCCACTTTTTCAGTCTGTAGCACTTGAATGGTGTTTTGCATATCCTCAATGACAGACTCATCAGCTGCTCTGATTCCAGAGTCGTCCTTCTCTAACAGATTTTCCAGTTCTTTGATTCTTTTTTCATAGCCTTTTGACTTTTGATGGTACCTGCGACGTATTTCTGCCAGTGTCTGTTGATAGACGTTCTGCAGTACTGCCTTTTCAAGTTGATGGTCATCGATGGCCTCATTTCGATTCTGTTCAAGTTCCCTGATGGTAACCTGCAGTTTGTAGATTTCATTTTGCTCGTCGCTATTCGCTCCCGGTGCTGAAGTCTGGGAAAAATGCTTCCAATGGCTAACTTCAGCCTCCAGTCTTAAAACTTCATTTGACAGTCTGCTTATTTCTTGTTGTGACCAAATGAGGTCAGCAAAGTCCAGGTCATCCCCCGGGGAAGCTGAAGCAAAGTAGTTGATACCGTAACCCAAGGAAGGTGACGCTGTGGTTGATCGAAGGGCTGATTGGAGCTTCAGCAACTGGTTCTTGAGCCCTATCTGTCTCGCTTTAAGAAGTTTCATTTCTACCTCTTTCTGTTGTAGCTGATGTCGGTAGCTAAGAGTCTGCCGCTTTATTTGAAGCTCCGAGGCTTCATACTTCTCTTCCAGATGACTACAAAGACGTTTAAGTCTCTGATTCTCCCATCTTAAGGTTTCCCGACTCCCTTCACTCTCTTTTCGGTCAGAGTCAGGTCCTTCTCCCACCTTTTCGGTTCCCTCCATCCTCACATCTTTGATGACCTCAGAGATGTGGTCAGTGAAAGAAGCCACACTGCCACCCACTTGCTCTAGGGAATGGCCCAGGCCACCAAACGAAAAGGACATCGCTGCGGGTCACAGAACTGACCTGGTCCGCTCGGCAAAAAGCGTCCAGCGCAGTCGGACAGTCCCGCTAAGTGTCTCCAAACGGAGGCCTGCGCGAGGCTACTAATCAAATCACAACCAGGCGTTTCTAGGCAACGCCACACCGCGCGCGGGCTACTAGGTTCCGGGACCCCTGCCCACGCCCTCCGCCCCCTTACCCTCCCCCCACTGCCCCGCGGGCATCCTTCGCGGTCCCCAGGTGCCTGTGCGCACCTGCGGTGGAAAAAGCCACTCGCCCTGGACCTTCCTGGGAAGTCCAATCAAAGCACACACCGCTCTGCAGTTTGTGGTTTCCACTTAACAATTTTTTTTTTTTTTGGTAATTGACATGAAATGGGCATCCGGAGGCTCCCGGGTACCCCAACCCCTCCTCTTCCTCTCCCACCATCGCCCCCCCACCCCCCCCCCCCCCCGCGGGTCCCCGCCCCCTGCCCAGAGTGCCCCAAGCCCGGGTGTGGCTGTTCCCGGCCGCCAGGACCATGGGGTCACACCGCTGGCGCCTGCTGCCCCCTCCCACCGGCGCCCCGCCTAGCAGGGGCGGGGAGTCAGGACCGAGGCGCCTGGCCGCAGGGCTCTGCGCGCTCGGCGGTGCAGCCCGGGTGGGGGGGGTGGGGCCGAGGGGGCTCGGGCGGCAGGGGCCAGGCTGCAAGCCGCGCTGGAGCCAGGCGCTCCTCTCCCAGCCCGGTCCCGCGCGCCCCCGGCTTGCGGTACCATTGCAAGTAAGGCGGGGAGGGCGGGGCTTCGGCCCGGGATCAGCAGCAGCAACAGCAGCAGCAGCAGCCATTGCCGCCGCCGCCGCCATAGTAGCAGCTGCGCAGCCACCGCAGCAGCAGCTGCCGCAGTCGCCTCAGCCGCTGTCGCCCCCGCCGCCGCCGCCGCCGCCTCGGCCTGGAAGCGATGTAGCCGCGCCAGGCCGTCCCCCCCGAGCTGCCCGGCCCGAGCTCCGCGGGCCGTCGTTGCCGTTCAACCGCATGAAGTAGCTGGCCAGCCAGACTGCGGGCAGGTGAGTGAGCCGCGCCGGGCCGGCGGTGAGCGCGTGGGCCGGGGACTGGGGGTCGGTGTAGTGGCCCCGCGCTCCGGCGCGGCCGCCCTGCCGCCCGCTCTGCGCCGGGTCCGCTGCGGGCCAGGGAGGAGGGCTGGGCCACGCAGCGGCCAGGCGCCCAGCTCAGAGCCACCGTCCGAGCGCCCGGGAACAGCGGGGCGGGCCGGCCTCCCGGGACGCCCCCCGCGCGGGTCCCCGCCGCCCATTGTCCCGGCCCCGCTGAGCATCGTCCTCTGGGGTCTGGACCCAAGCTTTCCCCAGGCCTCCCCCCCACCCCGCCCCCCGCCCAGGCTCTGAGCTGTCAGCACAGGGCCTGACGCGGGGCTCGAACTCACGGACCGCAAGACCATGACCCGAGCCAAAGTCGGACGCTTAACCGACGGAGCCACCCAGGCGCCCCTTTTTCAGATTTTAGAAAAGGAAAAGTGTACATATGCTGTTACTGTATAATCCATGGTGTGGGTCAGCAGCCCTTCGTTGAATATGTTAATATTTCTAGAGTGAAAATATAAAGGTACTTCATGCTAAATGGAACACTTAAAGATTGTAAATGGTTTCATATTAGTTCAGGTCAAGTTTTGTTACCAAATAAGTTACCAAAACACCTTGTTTTTTAGATTTCAAAATGATGGATAAGGGGTTATGGAGCTGGTTTACTCAGTAGTAATATTCCTATTGAGAGAGTCTGAGATGGTTTTTTGTTTTTTGTTTTGTTTTGTTGTTTTGCCTTTTACTCTACGTAATGTCTCCTTACTCCAAAAAGTTAGAAACCACAATGATGTTCTGTAACTAGGGGTCACACAGACTCAAGTGCCAGGCAGGTAAAATTAATAAGCGAAGGGAAGGTAGATGTAAGGCAGTAGAGAGAGGCGAGGAATAGCAAAACTAGCTCATTGCACGGACTTGCTTGCTCTTGGCAAGTCTAGCTACCTGTTGACATGGTGAATGTGGGTGCAGGGAACACCCACCTTCCCACTTTTAAGGATACTCCAGAACGCTGATTTTTTCGTGAAGTTTATCGATACTTAAGTGTCAGCAGTGAAAAAGGAAAAGAAAAGAAACTGCTGGACGTAGGCCAGAGAAAATATATCTGCAAGCTTTATCTGGCCTTGGGCTGCCTGCTCTGACCTCCGGTTGCGAGACTGATTCTTACCGAATGAAAAGTTGGACCGTGGTGTTTTGGTAGTGAACGCTTTCTTGAGATGGGGATGGGACGTTTGCTTTATCATTGTTCGTTGTGCTTTACGTATATGTCACATAATTTTGCGGTCAGATGCTCTACTCCTGAGCTATACCCCCTAGTATATAATTTTGGAGCGTAAAATATTTCAAAAGAAAAGAACACTGGAGCACTGCCTTATTTTCTAGCCAGTGGGAAGTTTTCGTTCTCTTCTATGAATTTGAAAGTTTAATGTTACTTATTTTGGAAAAGGGAATGAGAACCCCAAGTGAAAATAGGGCCCTCTTTTTTAAAAAGTTTGAGTTAAGGGGGGTTAGATTATAATGTCCCTGCCTTTCCAGGGCCACAGTGATCTGAAGTGCCATTGCATGTCCGCCCCTGTATTTGGACTGGGAGGTGTGCCTCATCTTCTGTCCTCTCAGACCGTATCCCTGGTCCTAGCCCCATACCTACCGCCACACGGCTGATGACTTTCAACTTGATGTCTTTTTTGTTTAAGTTTATTTATTTATTTGGAGAGAGCGAGAGCGAGAGAGAGAGAGACAGAGGGAGCGCACACAAGCAGGGAAGGGGCAGAGAGAGAGGAAAAGAGAATCCCAAGCAGGCTCCACGCTGTGAGGGTGGAGCCTGACGCGAGGCTCAAACTCACAAACCGGGAGATCGTGACCTGAGCCGAGATCAAGAGTCTCGGCTTAAGATCAAGATGCTTGATCAAGACTGACCCCCCTCTGGGTGCTCCTTAATTTTATGTCTCTAGTCCTGGCATCTCTTCATCTCCAGATTGATCTTTGCCTTGAACTTCTCTATTTAAATGTCCTGCTGAAATTCAGCTCATGAACTGCATCCTCAAATTGGCCTTCTTTCCCTGTATTCCTTAGGCCGTGGGTCAGCAACCTCTGGCCTGTAGGCCAAATCCTGCCCACTGCCTGTTTTGTGAAAAAGGTTTATTGGATCACAGCCACGCACTGCAGCAGCACAGTCAAGCAGATCTCATGGTGACTGTATGGCCCACGGAGCCCATGCTATTTACCGCCTGGCCCTTCGCAGGAAGAGTTTGTGGACACCCGCCCTGGTGCACTGAATGCCGGAAACCGCATCTCCTCCGTCACCTGCGATCCCCCTCTTTCTCCTCCATCTTCTTTATACCCAGGCTCTCCCTGCCATCTGGCAGCTCTGCCTCTGGACCATCTCTGACTTGGTCTCTGCCTCTCGGTGGCCTTAGTTAGTTCAAGCTTGCGGGGTTTTTTCTTTCTTTCTTTCTTCTTCTTTTTTTTTTTTAATGAAATGTACTGTCAAATTGGTTTCCATACAACACCCAGTGTTCATCCCAACAGGTGCCCTCCTCAAGGCCCATCACCCGCTTTCCTCTCCCCCCCCCACCCCCCATCAACTCTCAGTTTGTTCTCCGTATTTAAGAGTCTCTTAAGGTTTGAACTGTTTTTTGGTTTTTTTTTTAACCTGGACTCACAATTGTCTTCCAACCGGCTTACCTAGCTTGAGCTGGATTTTATCCATACGTGGGACATCTGGGCCTCCACTTTGGTCCGACATGACCAATCGAAATTTTAATGGTCATAGCTATTCCTCTCTAAATTATTTTCTTCTGATGACATCATGACGTTCGGAGGACATTTTATGTCGTCCTAGTATTGCTAAATTGTCTTCGAAACGATAGTGCTGTCATTGAGTTACGGTGCGGCAGATAATTTACACTGGATCGTATGTCACCGTGTGTGATATGACGAATGTCGTGTTTCACCGTTAGGCTGGTAACATTAGATGCTGTCTTGTAAAAAATCTACCTATTTTAATGTTTTCTGTTAAGGTTGAAATGAATGTGTCCCATATTTGTATTTCTTGATGAGTTTTCTGTATGTGTTATTTGGTCATTTAATTGCCAGTTGTCAATTTCATTTTTTTAATCGCCAGTTTCGGTTCAACACCTGTCTGCTGAGAACCTGTCAAATGCTGGGGTGAAAAAGATAACGGATTCCTAGGAATTTGAGTGGGGAGAGAGACCTGCAAGCAGATAATTTGAATACAGCCGGTTGTACTTATTCTAGCAGGCCTTAGGAAGTATGAATGCCACATCTTGATTTATTTATACATGACAAGGTAAACAAGTTCACGTTCTTATCCTCAGGTACATTACGTAATGAGTGCAGGGACAGAATCTTGAGGGAACGCATTCACGACTAGGTACAGGTTTGATACAAGATTCAGAAAATAAAGCGGATTCTGTTGAAAATCCGACCGACCCTGTGGTTTATAGAAGAAACTGCTTTTGAATAGGAGGAGCCTCTTTGTAGCCGGTGACACGAAAACAATATTAAGTTCATCTCAGCTCTCCAGGTTTCAAGACTCTTTCTGAAGTCTTGCTATTCCCTGTGAATTACAGCTTATTCATTACTTGCCGAGACTCCTTCCTTTTGATTGGTCCCAGCATGTTTCTCTCTGTCCTTTCTCACAGTTCTTTTTTTTAAGTGTCTTCCTTATCAGAGATACTTCGGCCTGTTGTCCACTTGATCTCTCCATTCATGTTTCATTAGCAGTTTTTCTATCATTTCTGAATGGGTTCGTTAAATTTCTGCCTCCTAAAGAGTTTATAGTAGAAATGGTAGACTGAGTGACCAGGTACTCAAATGAAAATAAATGTTCAGAACTGCACAGAAATTCTTCTAAGCAATGACCAGCTCCCTGTCAGTGTGAACATTTAGAAGTCTACCAACTTGGTACCTGCCACATGGTCGCTGGATACTTTGATGCATAGACAGGACTGGCCACTTGAACCCGTGCCCGTCTGTACCTTGGGGAAATAACACGAAAGTACTTCTACTTCACTAGGTACGGTGGGTGCAGGATAGATGTAGCGTGGGCGCTGGCATGGGGTCGCTGAGACGTGCCCAGGGGTCCGTGAAGCCTTCTCGGACGTGGGACACCTGAATAATCTTGAGAACAGGAAGGTAGGGGTGATGGGTGGTAGAGAATTCCCAGGGAGAAGAAAAATTCTCAGGGGAAACCTAACCCACTGACCATCTTGTCCTTTAACTTCATGTTTTGTTTGTTTGCTTTAAATTGGAAAAAGGCAACACTATCTGATTGCTAGCAGTGGAAAAAGTCTGTTCAGCTCTTATTTTCCAATGAGGTAGTGAACTAACGGCTGTTTGTAGATCCATATGTTCTTAAGTCCAGAGCAATTGTGGTGTTTAAATTCACAAGCCTCTGGATGCATTTCCATCCAATAGATAGAGTAAGTTGGTTCTTAAAAGCTTTGAAGCTCTAAAATCAGGGGGCTTAGGTGGCTCATAGTTAAGTAACCAGCTCTTGATTTTGGCTCAGGTCATGATCCCACGGTTCATGGGTTCGAGCCCCGTCCCGTGTCAGGCTCTGCGCTGATAGCTTGAAGCCTGCTTAGGATTCTCTCTCTCTCTCTCTCTCTCTCTCTCTCTCTCTCTCTCTCTCTCTCTCTCCTCTCAAAATAAATCAACATTAATAACAAGGTTTAAAACCAGTGTACCCTTATTTTCTTTGCTTAATAATAACTGACAGCCATCTTTCCCCAAAATAGACAGTTTTTAATTTTTTCTGCTAAGGTTGAAATGAATGTGCCCCATATGTGTCTGTGAAAATCTGTGGAGGCATCATTTCTCACAGTGAAGCTTCTCATGTCCTTAATTTGCATCATGCTTGTTCATCTCCCCTTAGAACCTTTTCACTACTCTCACGGCTTTTACCTTCTTGGACACGCTAGGATGTGTAACGTTCCTCAGACAACCCCAAGATGGCAGGGCTAAAACACACGAACACCTGTGGCCGTGGACGTCGACTCTTAGAGATGGGCAGTATCGATCGGCCTTTGTGCTCATCGGTGGAGAACCATTGTTCGAAAAGCTTCCGGGCCAGTTTTGGGGGATCGTGGTTTGAGGACCACTGCAGTAGAATTGGGGGAGCCCATATGTGCAGAAGGTTGAGGAAGCCAAGCTGGTGATTGAGGAGGTGTCCTGTGGTGGCAGGTGAGCCAGGACTGTGGAGGAAGGGGAAGGGACACGAGTGAAAGTCGAGTCAGGAAGCAGGGAGTCAGGAAGCAGGAAGCGATAGCAGCAGCCTAAGGGAGAGGTGATGGCCCCCAGAGCAGGACAATGGCATGGGACTGACGTGAGAAACTATTTTGGCATGGGACTGACGTGAGAAACTATTTAGCACCATGGCTTTAGGGGCGAAGAAGGGAGGGGTTGGCGTGATTCGGTTACGTCTGGATGTTATTTACTGAAGTCGTGACGCAGTGATTATTCGCTTTTCCATTCGTTTCAGATGCTTCTCTTTTTTGAACCATAGAATTCTCACACCTGCCTCGACTTTCTGTTGACTTTGTTTTCATCGACACGTGGCTTCGGGTGGGTGTGTTTGTGCGCACCGACACCACACTGTGCTAATAATAACTGTGGGTGTGTAATGTGTTCTCAATCTGGCAGAGCTGGGCTCCTTTGGCTTTCCTTTTTCAGTTGCTGTCTCCCATTTCTGTGTAGAAGTGAATTTTGGTATCGTTTCTAGTTCCTAGAAAAATGCTATGATTGTGATTGGTCGAGAGCACATTAATCCATATATTTAGTGGGTCCCTGCTATGGGGTGGGTCCTGAGAACCCAAAAATAAGTAAATCCCAGGCACTGATGGCCTGGCATATCTGTGAACTAAACTTTGGGGAGGATTGATGTCCTTTCCCATGAGCCTGGCACATCTCTTTCTACACACAAAGGTTTTCTGTGCTTCCTGAGGGCTTTGTTGTCATTGGAAGAGTGCCTGATTAGTTCAGTTGGCAAACGTGAGTGATGTTAATGTCTGTCCATATCTTTATGTACTAAATAAAGATGTGCTAAATTAGTCACAGCTGATCATTTTTGTTACTTCTTTGAATTTCTACATATGTATTATCTATGTTTTTATTTCTCCTTTTCCTTTTCTTTCAGCAATTTCTTTTTCATCCCTCATTTAATTGGTTAGACTCGAAAATAATGTGTAGCTGTATAATTGTTTCTAGCAATATTGTCTAAAGGGCGTGTGATTTCACCCTAATTAGGCGTTCCAGAAATGTGGTAAGGTGAAGTCGTGTTTAAGTGCGAATGTCCTAATCTGAGTGGTTCTCAGTGGAAATCTACAAGCATTTCCCCTCTGCTTTTGGAGCCACACACCTTGTAGTGTGTCTGATGTTTGAGCCTTTGTTCCAAGGCTCAGTCATAAGATTGGCAGGCGTGTGGCTTAAAGGCAGAATGCTGAATTGAGGTAGCACTTGGACTGAGAAAGGAACTGGAAGAGAAATTTGAAATGGAGCCTATGTGGCAATAGGTTTTTATTTGTTCGTTAGTTTTAATTTTTAAAAGGTTTTTATTTTTGAGAGAGAGAGAGAAAAAAAATGTGAGCAGGGGAGGGGCAGAGAGAGAGGGAGACACAGAATCCGAAGCAGGCTCCGGGCTCTGAGCTGTCAGCACAGAGCCCAACACGGGGCTCAAACCTACAGATCGCGAGATCGTGACAGGAGCTGACGTCGGATGCTTAATTGACTGAGCCACCCAGGCGCCCCGGCAATATATGTTAATATAACTGCTGAAGAAGTGATCAGCAGGTCACAGGGCAGTGGACTTAACTGCAGCCTTTGACTCTTAGAACAGTCTTTAGGAATAGAAACCTTGCTCCCTGTAGATGTTACAGGGAGGTTCTGACGGCCTCTTCCCCCCCAAAAAATCATCCACACACACAAATTGGCAGAGAATTTCACGGACTCCACAGACCTCTTCAAGCCCATGGACAAGAACCCCGGGCTAGTTCCTGGAGAGATGTGTAGTCACGGCCCCCACGCTAGAAACACATCTGTGGAGAAGCGCTGTTTACAGGTGTCTACCTCCCGTGTAGGTGGGTGGTGTTCCGCTGTTCTCCAGAACACACACTTGACGTCTGTGAGAGCCTTGCCCAGAAAAGCTGAGATGGGATATTCTCCATGATGAGCTCTGGCGATCCCATGAAATTACTTTCCCTGAATAATCGGCTTCTTTTGATAGTCAGTCCGTTCCATAATGTTTTCAAAGCTTTCAGGTGAGGGCTTAAGAAAACGAAGACTCCTGTGGGGCAGCTGGAGTCTAGTAAAGAGTAACTGGACTTGAGTCCGTGTGGTCCCCCAGCTCTCTGTCTGACCTTGGCCGCCCGAGCCTCCCGGCTGCGCTCCCACGCTGGTGAGACGGGGCTCCTGCTACCACCTGGGAACCGGCCCTGGGAGATTTAAGAAGGCGGCATGAGGTAAGGGGGCGTCAGAAGACAGGGAGGAAACAGTATGAAACAACAGGTTAGCACTGGAAAAAGCAGGCGGGTTAGATTTTACCTCACCATTAGGGGCCAAAGTCGATTCCAAACGGATGAAGAGTTTCAAGTGAAAACCCAGAACCACAGAATGGAGGAAAAGATGGAAAGTTCTTCATGCTCTGGCATAAAAGTACAGAGAATGAACAATAAAAGATAACCATGCAAATAAAACCACCATTGTAAACTTAACCACACAAGAATTAAACTTCTGTCTGCCTATCTCATAATTAAAATTATGGCCAATGACTAGTTGGAAACAGGAGCAGACACCACGGTGCATTAATATCTTTAATGTATAAAGCTGTGTTATCGATCAGTTGAAAGATCTCGTGGTTCAGATTGTGAGATTGAGCCCTGCATCAGATTCTGTGCACTGATCTCGAGGAGCCTGCTTGGGATTCTCCCTCTCTCTCTGCCCCTCCCCTATTCACACTCTCCCTGGCTCTCTCAAAATAAATAAGTAAACTTAAAAAAAAAATCACATCTCCGTAAAAACCAAGTTTCTGTGGCTAATACACTCTTTGAATGGGCACCGTGGCCAGTATTCTGAGTAATTGCTAGACTTTCCCTGGGTAAAAATTCTACTGGCACATTCTCTGGTAAAGATGAACACTCCCAAACAGTTCAGCATAGAAAGGGCTGAGCCTTGGACCAGACACAGTGATGAGAAAGATCGAGTCATTTGGAGCACATATTGGGGGAGGTAGGGACCATGGTGGTTCCCTAAAATTAAGGTGGGGATAGCATAGACCAATGGGGGTATCTTTGTGTGAAGGAGCCACCCCAATTTGTATGTTACATTCCAGACTCATGATTCGTCACGAAAAGTAATCTTCCCAGATAGCCTGTATTCATGGTGTAGACGATTTAATATTATTAAAACCTCCATACTACCCAAAGCTGTCTACAGATTCAGTACAGTTCCTATCAACATTCTAATGGCATTCTTCACAAAAAAAAGAAAAACGATTGTAAAATCCACATGGAACCACAAACGACTGAAACAGCAAAAGCAATCCTGAGCTAGAAGAACAAGGCTGGAGGCGTCACACTTCCCGATTTCAAACTCCTTGATCCTTGAACAACGTGGGTTTGAATTGCACGGGTCCACTTATATGCAGATTTTTTACAGTACTATACTGTAGATGTACTTTCTCTTCCATACAATTTGCTTAGTAACATTTTCTTTCTAGGGGTGCCTGGCTGGCTCAGTCGGTTAAGCGTCCAACTTCGACTCAGGTCATGGTCTCGCAGTTCGTGAGTTCGAACCCTGCATTGGGCTCTGTGCTAACAGCTCAGAGTCTGAAGCCTGGTTTGGATTCTGTCTCCCTCTCTCTGTCCCTCACCTACACACACACTCTCCCTCTCTCTCTCTCTCTCTCTCTCTCTCTCTCTCTCTCAAAAGTAAATATTAAAAAATTTTAAAAAGTAATTACATTTTCTAACTTTCTTTATTGTAAGAATACATTAAATAATGCACATAACATATAATACATGTTAGCCAACTATTTATGTTCTCAGTGATGTTTCTGGTCAACAGTAGCTACTAGTAGTTAAATTTTCAGGGAGTTAAAAGTTACGTGCCAATTTCTCACTGCACAGGGTCAACACCCCTAACTCCTATGTTGGTCAAGGGTTGGCTGTATATTGCAAAGCAGTAGTCATCAAAATAGGATGGTATTGGCGTAAAAAAGATACATGAATGGAACAGACTAGAAAGCCCAGAAATAAACCTGATTAAGAAGAGATATTGGATCTCTTTCTAAAATTAATTTTATCAATGTAATATGTGGCTGAGTGTCCATAAAGGCAGGAAACATAGTGTCAACTTATTTTCAAGCTGTATGTTAACATTTTCGCATAATATGTTCCACATAGATTTCAGTCTCCAGATACCTTTTTAGGTTAAGTACCTCTAAATTGAAAGCAAAGAGTCTGGTTGGTAAAATGAAAACAAGGATAAGAAATACATTGATTTGCTTTGTAATCAAATGACTTGATTACAGGGGTGTCAAATGACTCGACTTAAATCGCTGTTTGAACCAGAAGTCCCACTATGGCACCTCGATTGCCATCATCCTGGGTATTACGTACAGTAACAGTGCTACCCCTTTGGACTGCAGAGGAGTCCTCGGAAAGTACCGTGATCTGGCAACTGAGGCTCGAGCAACTCAGGATGTTCCTCTGCCGGTTGATGGCCGCCAGGTCGGCTTTCTGGAAAGGTCTACATAGTTAATGATAATTGGAAAGCATGAGTGGGAGAAAGCTGTGAAAATACTTTGTTTCTTTTTAAAGTAAAGATGAGATGCCTGAAGGAAGGAGTACTCAGTTGTTACTATTTGTGTGTGTAGTATTGAATCACGTTCCTGGATTTGTGACAAACTTGTTTCAGTAAGGCTGTGCAGCTCAGAAATGATCATTTTAGAAACTGAAGGTTCGGCTTCTCTACAGCGGTCTTTTTTTATTTTATTTTTTTAATTTATTTGAAGTAGGCTCCATGCCCAATGTGGGGCTCAAACTCATGACCCCCAGATCTAGAGTTGCACATTCTACCGACTGAGCCAGCGAGGCGACTCTAGAGCAGTCTTTTCTGCAAGGGTGGCCTGTGGGTCTCGGCCATGGAATTCTGGGAGGAAAGGGCCTCTTAAAGAAGCAGGATCTTGTTCCAGACCTGCTTTTGAACAGAGGTGAGGCCTGGAAACTGGCATTTTAAATCAGCACACTCCCCACCCTCCGTGATTCTATCCACGCCCAGGTCTGGGAGCCACTGGTCTTGAGGCTTTGTTCTTGTTTGGGGTTGCTATTCTTTGCAGACTTTTGTTTGCTGGTTTTTTTTCTTTGGTTTTGCTCACGGAGCCCTCTGATGTCAACATTGGTGGAATTTCTCCCCATGTTATTATTCATTTCTGACTGTTTTGTTTATTTTTTATTTTTTTATTTTAGAGAGCGAGAGCATGCATACACAAGCGGGGAACGGGGGGAGACAGGGGCCGAGGGAGATGGAGAGGACCCCAAGCAGGCGCCACCCTCCACACAGAGCCCGACGTGGGGTTTGATCCCACGACCCTGGATCATGACCTGAGCTGAAGTCAAGAGTTGAACCCTCAACCGACCGAGCCACCCAGGCGTCCGTCCCTAGCTGTTTTGTTTTAAACTCTGGGATAGTCATTATTACATTTCACGAGTTCCTTTGCATTTCTGGATTTCTGACTCTGAGCTTTTCATTTTTTCCCACAGAGCTGAGAAAACAGAAGTCCTCAGTGAAGATCTGTTACAGGTAACAAAATAAAATCTTCTTAAAGTGCTTTGCTTAAAGAGGAAAACAAAACAAAGCCTCATCGGCGAGAACTGAAGCAGATCTGTGTACGTACGTCTGTATGTATGATCTGAGACACGATGAGACTGATCGGCATGGTCCCGAGCAGGAAAGAAAAGCAGTTGGGTTGCACGGTGATAAAAAGGGGATCTGGAACTTCGGTGTCATGTTGTGAAGTTCAAATGGGGCTGTCCTGCTTTCAAGTGCCAGGTGTCGGGGTGGGGTGGGGGAGGCGCTGGCTGGCCTGGCCGGTCCACCGGCACTGCAGCCTGGTCACGGGTCCCGGGCAGGCTGCGGGCCTGTCGCTCGCTGCTATGACGGTGTCCTTGATGGGACAGGCCCTGCCGGCAACAGCCTAGAGTTTCCACTTCTTGCCTCTCATGCTATCATCCTCCACTTCTGGGCTGAGTTGGCTCCTGAAGGACTTAGAGTCTCAGTGACGGTGACCAGACCTGTCAGGACCACCCTGAGGCCCTGAGGTGGCCTGTGATCAGCCTGGACTTTTCTGCCCTGCAGGAGGGATATTTCCTGAGGGACCTCGGCCGGGGCCACTGCACTTCGTCTCTCACAGGCTTCCCTAACTTTGGGGCTGGGGGTTTCTTCCAGAAGGCCTGGGACCCTTTGTACACATCCCTTCACTCGGCCTCAACCCCGTTCCGTCTCCACCCACCCCAGAGCACGCCGGGAAAGACAGAACCCTTCTGCACTGAGGTTTCTCTTAAGCCTCCTTGCTTGTGTCCTTGCTTCTCATTCCATGACCTTCGGCAGGTCTTTTCACCTGAGCCCCTGAAGACCAGCAATCTGCTCCCGGGTGACTTTCTGTCTCTTCCCATAGAGAGGAGCCGGCATAGCTTAGAAAACTGGTGCTATGCCAGCCCATGTCAGAATATCCTTCTAAATTATGACAGCCACCTGCAGGTAGAAGATTCTAAGAGCACGTTTTTTTTGTTGTTGTTGTTTTTTTTAAGGACCAGAAGTTTTTATTAAGAGTAGGAGGGTTTGTTTTTTTTAAGAATTATTAGATAATCATATTCTTTTTTTTTCATTTTTCTTTTTAATGTTTATTTTATTTTTGAGAGAGAGAGAGAGAGAGAGAGAGAGAGAGAGAGAGAGAGAGAATGTGAGCAGGGGAGGGGCAGAGAGAGAGGGAGACACAGAATCTGAAGCAGGCTCCAGGCTCTGAGCTGTCAGCACACAGCCCAATATGGGGCTTGAACTCCTGAACCGTGAATTCATGAGCTGAGCCAAAATTGGACACTTAACCAACTGAGCCACCCAGGAGCCCTGACAATCTTATTCTTAGTAATATTTCCTCATTGGCTTTTATCGTATATTTCAGCTTCACTTTCAGACTTTCAGAAATGTTGCTTGGGCTCGATAACCTTTAACTAGACTAGGTTTCACATCAGTGTTCTCTCTCCCACATCCCACGTTAGTAATAAATATGCACAACCTCCTTGAACCCTTGAAGCCCCAAACCTTGCAGGCAGTTTGAGGACTGCAGAATTCCCACAGGAGGCAGGTGGCAACTGTCTGCTCCTGTCCCTTTCTTAGAACATCCACGGGGGCCTCAAGAGTTTGCCAGTTTCAAGGAACGCCTTGTTTCATCATGAAGATGCTTACCTGCCGCCCCCCCCCCCCCCCCCCAACAATCCCCTCTCTGTCAGCATAGAGCCTGACGCAGGGCTCAAACTCACAGACTGCAAGATGGTGACCTGAGCGGAAGTCAGATGCTTAACTGACAGAGCCACCCAGGCCCCCTCCTTTTTTTTTTTTTCTTTCTTAAGTAGGCCCCACACCCAATGTGGGGCTTGAACTCACGACCCTGAGATCAAGAGTCAGTTGCATGCTCTACCGACTGAGCCAGCCAGGTGCCCCCCCCCACCCCGCATTTAAAATGTACACCCTTCCACTCAGCAGTTCTGCCTTTAAGAGTTTACCCTATATGTACAAAGATGTACGTTCCAGAATATTGACTGCAGCCTCACAGCTGCATCACAGCTGTAACCGAGGAGAGCTGGGTTCAAGAGGTTATGGCACACTCACACAGCTGGAGGATATGCAGCTATCTGAAAGAATGCGATGGGTCTGTGTGCACCGACCTGGCACAGTCTCTAAGGCTCACCGTGGAATTCGAAAAGCAAACTGTAGAGTAAATAACGTGCAGAGTACGCTACTATCTACGTCAAGAGCAAGTGGGGGACATACGTGCTTCCACACGCGTAGCTCACTTCTGGAAGAACAGACAAGGGCACTCGTGTCTTGAGAGAAGGTGGGAGACTCGTGGTGAGGGGAGCAGGATGGAAGGGTGGTCTTCGTACTCTACACTGCCTTCTTCTGTTTTGTTTTATCATGTGCTTGTATGATTTTTTTCAAAAGAGCATTTAAATATAAGCTTTAAAATATATACACAAAGAGGCGCCTGGGTGGCTCGGTCGGTTAAGCGTCCGACTCTTGATTTTGGCTCAGGTCACGACCTCACGGTTCATGGGTTCAAGGCCCTCACCTCGGACTCTGCACTGACATCATAGAGCCGGCTTGGGATTCTCTCTCTCCCTCTCTCGCTGCCCCTTCCCCACTCGCGCTCTGCTCTCTCTCTTAAAATAAAAATAAGTTCAAAGAAAAAAATCTGCAAAACACAGGGATTGTGCAGAATTGCCACCGCACAGGGTGCTCTGGGAGTGCGACAGGTGTGACGGCTCGTTTTGACCAAAATAACCTGCTTTGGCACAAACCCTATCTCCGTTAATGGCTAATGAGTTCCTCTCAAGGTGCTGTGGTTTAGCCTGTATTAGCAGATTAACATGGTTCAAGTATATCTAGTGAGGGTTGGAGGTTTGAGGTTTGTTTTGTGTTTGTGTTTACATTAAAGACAGTTATGCCTTTAATCAATCAGAATTGTTCGCCGTGAAACTAACTCTCGCCAATCCGCACCTGCTCGCTTCAGCTTGAGGCAGTCTGCTGTACGCTTCCAGCACGTCGACGGCTGATGTTGTTTCCCACCCATTCGACAGGAGCCGTTCTTTCTAGAATGTGCAGCGGAGAGAAAAGGCAAGGTACGAGGCACTGTTGCACAACTCCAAGGCACTCTTGGAGCACATGAGAACTTGTCTCAGATGACTCCTTTTTCAAAAGCCCGTCCCAGCCCCCATCTTTCTTCTTTTTCTTTTCCAATTTTCTACACCGAACATGCATTGTTATCATGGGAGAAAAGTCACTAATGTATATTTAAAGAGAAATAAAGCAAGGAACTTCTCCGTGAGCAAGAGTGTTTGAATGCGTTCGAGGCGTAATGTGACATATCCCACCTATTTAATAGGGGCAGGGGTGGGTGGTGTCTCCTCAGCAAAAAAAAAGAGAAAACCAAACAAACTAAAAAATAATAAATAAAAGATATTTAAACTCTCTATTACAGATTCTAAGAAACGTAAGCAACGTGTCAAGTGCAAAGTCTGGACCAAGTTTGGATCCTGTTTCAAACACACCACCTATAGAATTTTTTTCTGTTTTTTTTTTTTTTAAACAACTGGGGAAATCCAAACACGGACTGTGGAGTAGGTGCTATGGAGGAGTTTCGGCTGCTGTGTGAGGTACAATGATGATGTTACCATTATCCCGGGGTGGGGGAAGAAAATGCTTACTGGTAGGAGATTCACATGGAAGTCTTTATGGGGGTAATGCTATACTCTCTGGATGTGCCTTAAAATATTCCGATGACAACACCGACAAAAAACGGGGATAAATAAAACAATATTGAAAGATGTGAGTCACCAAAGTTGGCTGATGGGACGTGGGTTTTCGTCCTACTGTTCCCTCTACGTTCATGTTGTTTGCAAATATGCACACTGAAAACTTGGACTAATAAGGTATGGGAAATGGGAATGTGTATTTTCCAAACCAAGATGGCGGCCCAGGTCTTGGACTTCTTTAGCGTGACGAGCCAGCGGCCCACGTGGAACCCCAGCTGCCTGTTCAGGTGGGCACGCGACAGGGCTTCTCACATTCTCTGATCTGAGAAGGGAGTGTGCCCTTCCCTGGGGGGTTAAGGGTACCAAAGGATGTCCCCGCCCTGCTCTCCGACCTGTGACTCTCACGGCTTGCAGGTCTCCACTCCCGCCAGGTCACACTGTCGCCTCCGCCGGTTTTCGATCACGATCTGTCCGAACCGGTCGGTCGTCCATGTTCACCTGGGAAGGGAAAGAGGAGGCTGGGCGATGCCAGAAGGGCTTCTCGAATACGCAAAATCAGACAACAGTATTCTGTTTCTGAACCGTCAAGGCTGATGTTTGCTAATACCCAGTGCAGTCAACGGAGTCGGGTGCGGGCCCGGCACGCGGGGCTGACGAGAGCGTCGTCTGCTGCCGCCCCCTGCGGGGCAACCGGGCGGTGTGCGCTCGGCCCGGGAGCCGGTCAGACCACTGAGCGGCTGCTCCACAGGTAGACTCCCACGTGCACGCCAGGTGCAAGAGGGTTTACTCCGCAGCGTGATGTGTAACGGGACCTATGACGGAAAGGACTCACATGCCCATCCGCTGGGGTTAAAGCAGTTGTGGCATGGTCGTTCAATGAAATATCACATTGCCATGAAAACAGCAAGAGGACATCCAAGTAGATGTAGGTACAGACGTAGACACACAGACACAGATACAGATGTGGAATGATTCTCAGATAACAGACTCTCGAAAAGTACAGTACAGAGGGCTGTGCATAACATGCTCCTGTCTGCCCTTAAGAAAAAAAAATCTCTAGCTACATTTATATATGCGCAGAATAATTCTGGAATCTGGCAGTGTTGCTTCCCAGGTTGGAGGACTCACTAAGGTCCGGGGTAGAAGTGAGACTTACCTTTCCCTGCATACCCTTTTGTACTATTTGATTTTTTTTTTGAAGTTTTGCATGTGGTGTTACTTATCTAATGAGAAACCATTTAAAACCCCCTTCTTACGATGTTTATTCATTTTTGAGAGAGACAGAGCATGAACGAGGGGAGGGGCAGAGAGAGAGGGAACCCCAGAATGCGAAGCAGGCTCCAGGCTCCGAGCTGTGAGCCCAGAGCTCGACGTGGGGCTCGAACTCATGAGCCGTGAGATCATGACCTGAGCCAAAACCAGATGCTTAGCTGACTGAGCCACCCATGTGCCCCCCATTTACCACTTCAAAAAAACCATTAACGTATCTATACGCACAAATGTCACAAAACATACATAATACACCGCGCACTAGTATTACTTTGTCCCCAAACGTCAACAGTTTACTATACGAAATGATTCCCAGAGCTCCCGTGACAACGGTGGCAGGCAAGAAGCAGCATCACTCTCTGTCGGTGGACGTGTGAGGCTTACGTGGCATGAATGGTCACACTGGGTGCCTGTGAGCACGTGCTCCGTCGTCTTCCTGCCTGGGTCTGAATCCTGGCCTGAAACTTACCAGCCGTGAGGCCGTGCGGCCGTGGGCAGCAAGCTGTCCAATCCCTCTGTGCTTCGGTCCCCTCACCGGCCACACCCGCCACACCCTGGTTACGTGACAAGTAGGTTAATACAGGTCACACTCATGGAAGGTGCCAGCTGTATAGCAAGCAACTTCTACAAGTTCGCTACCCTTATTATATCAGTACTGAAATTTGCATCACTCAGGGAGCCTCGGTCGGTAAGCGACCGACTCTTGATTTTTGGCTCAGGTCATGATCTCACAGTTTGTGGGTTTGAGCCCCGCACTGGGCTCTGTGCTCACAGCATGGAACCTGCTTGGGATTGTGTCTGTCTCTCTACCCCTCCCCTGCTCGCTCTCTCTCTAAAAAATAAATAAATATTAAAAAAAAAGTTTTTTTCATCATTCATGTGGTTTTTGTCATTTTAAAATACTGATTAGGAAATCATGGAAGGCATGTGAGCAATTAGTACACCTGAGGAGGCTGATGGTTTGCATTTGTTAGGAAATTGCCGAATTCAGTGAAAACGGACACATCCCCAGGCTTGCTCCCAAGTGACTGGGTCCATGGTCAAGATTCACTTCGGCAGCCACGGATAGTGCTGGCAGGGCAGGAAAACCCTGGGGTGCACACCGCAGGAAGAGGAGAAGCCCCGGATAGCACGTCAACTATCAGGGCGGTAAGAGGTGGAGAGCCCCGTCGTGACCCAAAGTTTCAGACCGTAACAACGTGAGCACTGAGCAAGGTTTTGTCTGGCTTGCTACAAATTCTCCCCCGGCATGCCCGCACATGGTGACGAGGTGGCCCTGCAGACCCCTTGCTCCGAGACAGTCTAGTTCCCTTCCCCTGGAATCTGGGTTAGGCCTGTAACTTGCTGTGGCCAATACAACAGTAGCAAACACGACGCAAGCGGAAGCTGAAAATCACTTGCACGTTGGCCCTTGCCCTCTTGCTAGGAAGTCTGAACCCGTGTGGCAATGAACCCAAGCTGGCTTGCTATCGGAGGGGAGGCCCTGTGCGTGAGAATGAGGCATCCACATAGGAGGGAACCCCAGGGGACCCCAGCTACAGGAGTGAACCCCAGGGGACCTCAGCTGCAGCTGGCTCCAGTGGAAGAACCACCCAGCTAAGCCCAGTCCAAATGGTCCCCTCACACAAACCTGAGCAACTTGTGAACTGCTCTGAATTGTGAGTTGTTCGAGACCGCTGAGGCTGCAGAGATTTTGGTACACATCAAAAGCTGACTGATAAAATGCAGAAATACTGCTATGCCTTTAACAGAATCTAATTCTTCTTACACAAACTTTTATCATCAAGAATTAAAAACAACACGAACAGTCTTCAGCCAATGACACATTAGTATGCGGTCTGAGTTACCAGACCCGAAGTAACGAACAAATTACGAAACAGGAAAAGCAATAAACTCCTACAGAAATCTCTAAACGCTTTACAGTTGGAAGGGAACACAGGCAGCCCTAAATCATGTGAGCTCTGCTGATTTATTCCGGCTCCTTCTGACTCCTTTACTGGATCCTCCTCCTTCTCTGCCCCTTTACGCTGCTGTTCCTCATGGCTGGTTGCTATTTTTCTCACAAAGCAAGTAGGTTACTTTTGCCTATTTTTATTGGCGGGGAATTTCAAAACAAGTAAATTGTCTGAACTGAAAATACCCAAGAGATTTGCTGAAAAGAACATCGTGTACGTTAGTGTCAGAATGTAACCCATGCGGTTAGACTCAGTGCCTGGACTCATGATCGCTAGAGAGAAAGGCTACCCACAAGTGCTGCTGGCTTTGACCTGACAGTCCCGACTATCCACTGTTACTGTTCATCAGGATTTCCTTTTTTTTTTTTTTTTTCTTTTTTTGACAAGGAAATGTTGTATAACTCAAGTGACTTAAAAATATACATCCAGGGGTGCCTGGGTGGCTCAGTCGGTTAAGCATCCAACTTCAGCTCAAGTCATAATCTCACAGTCCATGGCTTCGAGCCCCACATCGGGCTCTGCTCACCGCTCCGAGCCTGGGGCCTGCTTCGGATTCGGTGTCTCCCTTTCTCTCTGCTCCTCCCCGGCTCGTGCTCACACTCTCTCTCAAAAATAAATAAACACTAAAAGAAATTAAAAATATATATCCAGGTGCGCCTGGGTACCTCGGTCACTTGAGCATCTGACTCTTGATTTCGGCTCAGGTCATGATCCCAGGGTTCTGGGATTGAGCCCGGTGTTGCGCTCCATGCTGAGCATGCAGCCTGCTTGGGATCTTATCTCTCTCTCTCGTTTCCTCTACCCCTCTCCCTGACTTGCACATGCTCTCTTTCTCTCTCTCCAAAATAAGAATATATGTATGTGTATACAAATACACACACACATATGTATGCATATATCTACAAATGCTCTCTGGACCCAACTGGGTCATGGTACAAAGAATGAGAGAACTAAATCCAGAGGACAGACAATGAAGTCCAAGTTGCAGATGAAGTTGAAAATCAGAAAGAAAAACATTAAAAGGAAGTTTAAAGTAAGCAATATTTTTTAACCCAAGTCTAAAACCCCAGATTATATCAATAGGAACGATTAGAAAAAGTGAGTGAGTGGGAAAAAAGTTTCAAAACCTCAATAGGTTGGTAATTAGAGAAAAACAGTTCCAAAAACGTTTTTATTTATTTAAAAAATTTTTAAAAATGTTTATTTATTTTTGAGAGACAGAGCACAAGCCGGGGAGGGGCAGAGAGAGAGAGGGAGACACAGGATCTGAAGCAGGCTCCAGGCCTCCAGGCTCCAAGCTGTCAGCACAGAGCCTGATGCAGGGCTCGAACCCACGAACCATGAGATCATGAACTGAGCTGAAGTCGGATGCTTAACCGACTGAGCTGCCCAGGTGCCCCTCCAAAAACCTTTTTAATGCAAAAGGCACCGACTATTACATACGGTATTACCACATGGGGGGAAGCCAGGTGGAGAAGGCTACGTGGGAATTTCCTGTACAACTTTTGCAACTTTTTTTTACAAATTTGAATTATTTGAAAGTAAAAAGTTAAACACGTTTACAGTGTATTTTTAAGAGGCAGCCTTCGCCAATATTAAAAACAGGATTAATACTTTTCAGAAGAGAAGTCTAAGCGAAGCAAAAACAGCCCACGGAGGAAAACACAGAGCACAAATGAACCCCAGAGAACTATGAATGTAATTCTAATACTTGTGATAGCCGCTGTTCCTTATCCATTTTGTAGATCTCCAGGACTGAGGCAAACTTGCCTATCAAGAGCTCCCCTGATTAATTTTTTTTTAAGTGTATTTACTTATTTTGAGAGAGACAGAGGGCAAGCAGGGGAGGAGCAGAGAGAGAGGGAGGGAGAATCCCAAGCAGGCTGTGTCAGCACAGAGCCCAATGTGAGGCTCAATCTCATGAACCAGGAGATCACGACCTGAGCCGAAATCAGAAGTTGGATGCTTAACCAACTGAGCCACGCAGGCATCCCAAGAGCTCTCCTGATTTGTAAGTGATTATTTCCCTGGCTATGTAGCACATTTGCCCAAATGGTGTGTTTCTACGTTCGCAGCGGGTTGCTGCTGGTTACCACCGCAACTGTCATAATCTACAGATTATAGCTTATGCGCCAATTTCCGTTCAACTGCTTTCACACGCATACTTAATATAATCTCCAAGCTCTCCGCGCAAAGCCTGACATGGGGCTCCATCTCCCCAACCGTGAGATCATGACCTGAGCGGAAATCAAGAGTTGGACGCTTAACCAACTGAGCCACCCAGGCGCCCTGCAGTTATAGGTTTCTATACATATAATTATCTTCTCTCAAACTTTATGGTATCAGGCATCAGTATGTTATAAAAGCAATACACGTGATTCTGATGTGAAAACAGGAGAAACATTGCTTCTCAAAGACTTAGAAAACCTCCCTCTTAGCAATGAAATGATAAACATTTCAGAATTAAAAACGGAACACGGGTATCATGCTGCACTTTCACCTGACCTTATTTCGTATTCGCATGAAATCACAAACGCGTAAGAGGTTAAAACAAGATCTCACTGTGGATTCACGTTACATTTCTTTAGCTTCTCTTCGAGTTCAGGTGAATCTCGGAGATCTGCTCCAATAATGGCATAGCTCTTTGAATCCAACAGGTGTCCATTTGGAAAGCCAAGAAGAGATTATCATTTCAACAGAAATTCATCCAGAGGTGATCATTTCAATGGATTTCTTTTCAAAATTCAATTATTTTTTCTCCATTACAGAAATACATGTCCCACTGCAAAAAGGAAAAAAAAAATCAGGAAGGAGGAGGGTGGAATGAATGAAAATCACATCTTCCAACTATTAAATGTTTTGGTATAGAACATTGCAGTCTTCTATACATACAACATAAACCCATACACACAACATAAGCACATTTTCTGTCACACAAATACGTACACACACATCACACAGGAAAAAGAAAACAGGGCCAATTCTTCTTTTGAAAACTACTTTTCCTACTTAACAGTAATATCAATGACATCATCATCTGTAATGATTCCCTAGCATTCCATCAGTGGATAAAACAACTTACTCAGCCAAGCCCTCACGATTAGGCCTGTGGTATCTCCAAATTTTCTCCATCTGAGGCACTGCGATGAGCATCTTTGTATAGACCTCATGAAGCACCTGTCCAGTTAAGTAGGTCTCTAGGAGTAGAATTAGGAGGTCAAAGGGTAAAATATTTAAGTATTGGTACCGATCAGCTGGCCACTCTCTAAATGTCGTGCCAATTTGTGAGATACTATGTTTAAAAGAAAATCGCTTCTAAAGTATTTACAAATACAATGATAACATTTGCTTGAAAATACTCCCACAGAGATCGGACAGCATGGTTTTTATAGTGGTTCTCGAGCTTTGGCAGTCATCAGAATCACCTGGCGGGCTTGTTAAAACAGACTGATGGCTTCTACCCCCCGAGTTTCTGATGTAGCAGATCTTGCAGAAGTAGACATTTTGTCAGATTCTTTCAAAAGCTAGACATCTGTATTTCCAACCAATGCTCCGCAGTGGTGATGTCACTAGTCCAGGACTACACTTTTAGAACCACTGGTACGGATGAAATTGGCCACAGTTAAAAGTTCAGTGATGGGTACATGGAGGTTCATTTACTTACTTATTTTGAGAGATGGCGGGGGGAGGGGGGTGGGGGAGGGAGAGCGGGGGAAGGGTGGAGAAAGAGGGAGAGAAAGAATCCCAAGCAGGCTCTGTGCTAATAACACAGAGTCCAGTGCAGGGCTCAAACTCATGAACTGTGAGATCCTGACCTGAGCCCAAATCACGACTTGGCCATTTGACTGACTGAGCCACCCAGACGTCCCCCTTGATTTACTCATTCGGACTGACTTTTCATTGTGTGCCCATTTATATACTTTTAAGTTTCACCTCGTGCATATTTCAGCTTTAAGAAATGATCAATTTCAAGATGCGTATTCTTTCTCAGTTTCACATTTCTGAAATGAGGATGCATCAGTCAATAACGTTTCGGTTTAACTTATCAGCACCTTTTCTTTCCTGACGGTAAATAGATAGTGTGATTCTTGCAATCACAGCCTCAAAGGTTTAATGAAATAGGGCAATTTTGCAATGAAAATGTGTCAGTGTTATCATCGCCTATCACTTTTCTCAAATTTTCACTCCCATTTGTATTTTCATTAATTTTTATTTCAACTGTCCGTCTCCCAGAATGATGGCAAGATCAAAAACTATCAAGGACAGGACTAGAAAATTTGCCCACACAAGACACAAACCCAGAGTTAAAAACCAAGTGAAAGGCTAAGAAAGAAATCTGCCAATCAACAGTTGACGAGGGATTTGTATCAAAGAACATTGCTTTATGTTGTAAAGGATTCCTATAAATTGAAAAGGAAATGAAACAATGCAACTGGAAAATATATGAGCCGAGGAAATTTACAAGAAATCCCACAGGCCAACAGAAGGAAGGAAGGGTACTCCGTTTCACTAGCACGTTCAAAGTTATAAAAAATTTAAAACAAAGTTACAAAAAAATCTTTAATTCATAGATTTGGCAGACTGGCAGGAATTTTTTAAAATGGTAGTAGCCAGTGTTAGCGAGGGTGTAGGGAAAGGGAACCCGCATCTACTCTGGTGAAAATACAAATTAGTCGAAAGGGTCTTGAAGCACGGCTTGGCAGTAGCTATTAGAATTCATAAGATACAATTTTTTGAACTGGCAATTCCTGCGAATATGCACATATAACTAGACTTTCTACAAAACTGTTTAATAGGAAACCATAAAGAAGGCGGCAATCTAAAGGACCATCAGTAGCGAATACGTTAAGTAAAATGGAATTTCCATGCAGAGGAGTACTACGAAGTCACCAGAAATAACGAGGTAGATCTAATCTGGCAACATGAAGACAGCCGTGATTCACTAGGATGCACGAAGAACAAGTTTCAAAACAGTACGTATAAATTATTCGCTTTACTAAAATTATACATATAACTGTATTTATTTATTTATAGAAGTATAGATTCACTCTTTCAACAAATACATGTTGATCTACATCATATATATTTATTTATTCAATATATGCACACTCCTTCACCAAAAATTTACTGAACCTTTTGCGGGCCGGGCACGGGATTCTATTTACATGTGTATTTTCTTACGCGTGATATTTACCTGCCTCTAGGTACACTGTCCATCCACAGGAGAAAACACCCTGCCCAGTGGTTATCGTGGTGGGGGGAGAGATTACGCAGGGTCTTTACTTTCTACTTCACATGCTTCTACACTGATGGGTCGAAGGCAATGCAAAGTGCTAACTAACCCTTTCATTACAGCTAATCCTTCTGACGCAAATATTAACCAAATATACAGAAAAGTATGACGGCTACAATGTAGAGAAAGCAGATGTGCCAGCCAATGGCAAAGCCTGAGAAGGTTGTACTTAAAATTTGTACGAGGGAAACAAAGGATGGAGGAGATATTAGTTTCTGTGGGAGTCTGTTCACTAGGAGCGTGACGAGGGCACTGTGCTGGTGTAGAGGCCTGTCTAGTTGCCTGACGTTTCCTGTGTTATCTGTGCCCACCATCTAAGGCCATCGTCTCTGAGCATGTTTTCTGACCTGAATTATTAATAAGCCCCTTGAACTTCTCTGTCAGACACACACTGAACACAATGGAACATTCTGGAAGAGTGTTTGTGACGTTAGTTTTAAAGGCTTAGAAGGGAGGAAAGAGTTGTTGGAAACACTCATACTGAAAACTTACGGGGAAAAACTGAGCCCCGGGGCCAAGGACCTAACGTAACAGGTGAAGCGGGTCAGGTACGAGACAACAGTGGTGGGCATGTGCATTCCCTCTCAACGAAGCAGCCATGTAGGAGTCAGGGTCTGAGGCTGCCGGACTGGATTTTTCCAAGGAAAGATTTTCCGGAAAAAGCTCCTATATTTGAAATGTTTGCAACTCACTGAAATGTTTTTCAAAAGATTTCAGATTGGGACCTATGGACATCTAAGAGGGGCCATACAAACAATTGTTTCAAGTTCCTTCACAGTAGATGTGATGCAGAAGTATACACTCTATGACGTCATGTGCACACACGCGCAGACTCAGACGCACACGCTCACACACACACACACACACACACACACACACACACCATCTTTAAAAAGAAAGGGGAAGAAAAGCAGAGAGGTAGCCCATACTGTATTACTTAGGTTAAGGGTACTTGCCAATTTGCAGTGTGTCCTCTGAATGTCATTCTATAATGGGTTGTAATAAGAAAGGCTTGTATCTATGGGAGGATGGGAAAGAGAGAGAAATGAGTCAAGTAGCTTAGTTAGTGAAAAAATGCAAACACCCACTACCGAAATGGCCAGTAGGTACCGCTACTGCTCAAAGCAAGGGTGACTCCAGAGGGCCTGCTGCTTAATGACGTCTGACCCTAGGCACACACATGAAAAATTCAGTGGATCAGCTCTCAGAGTAGGTCAGTGAGCGTTACTCTCCGAATCTGACGTCAAGTCACAAACTGATCATGAAACACTCAAGACGTAGAAACCGCCAAAGATAGGCTAGTGGTATGTTTCCAAACGTTGCAGTGTTTTCCAAGCCATCTCTCGTTTCCTGCTTCTGCTCACTCAATTAAAAATTTTAACCATTAAGCGTCCGACTTCAGCCAGGTCACGATCTCGCGGTCTGTGAGTTCGAGCCCCGCGTCAGGCTCTGGGCTGATGGCTCGGAGCCTGGAACCTGTTTCCGATTCTGTGTCTCCCTCTCTCTCTGCCCCGCCCCCGTTCATGCTCTGTCTCTCTCTGTCCCAAAAATAAATAAAAAACGTTTAAAAGAAAAAATTAAAAAAAAAAAATTTTAACCATTATTAATCACAGACAACTAAACAAACCGATTCCTACTCAGACCTGACGTCCAGTAACATTTAGGTGATGACTCTGCTCTCCTCCAGAATGTGCAAAAAATTAGACATCCGAGAGCCGATTTCAGTATCGCAACCACCATACACGCATCTTTCACCCCAGAAACCTCCTCTAGGCTTAAGTGAGAGCCCACCTGCTCTTATTTGACTCGGTGTCCTAACAAGCTAGGTCGTATTCTGTGGCTGCACAGCGTCAGATGCCATAGCGCATCTCAAATGCACACTACGTGGGGCGCCTGGGTGGTCAGTCGGTTGAGCATCCAACTTCGTTCGGCTCAGGTCATGATCTCACACACAGCTCGTGAGTTTGAGCCCTGCGTTGAACTCTGTGCTGACAGCTCAGAGCCTGGAGCTTGCTTCGGATTCTGTGTCTCCCTGTCTCTGTGCCCCTCCCCAGCTTGCACTCTGTCTCCCTCTCTCAAAAATAAATAATTATTAAAAAAAAATATTTTTAGATAAAATGCACCTTCCGTGTAATATAATCTTGTATTTGGAAAAGGGCAAAACTTGTTTCCATAGGATAAGTTAGAAAAAAAAAAACTTAAACTATTTCTAGCTTGTGGGAATTACACATCTTTAAAGGACAAGGTGAAAGTTTTAATGGTTACTAAAAAATTTTTTAAATGTAAGACTTAAGATTTTGTTTAAATGACTAGTTTAAAAAGAAGGGGAAGAAGTATACGTTAAAAACCACTGAGAAAATCTGACCTTGGGCTTGAGGTCAGGGTTTAAATTTCAGCTCTACCCCTTTGTCAACAGGTAACCTTATGGAAAATAGCTTAACTTCTTTGAGCTTTGGTTTCCTCAACTGCTAATAAAAGCATGTCATTCCTGAGTCGGCTCTGACGACTCAATGAGATCATCTGAGTGAAGCATTTCACATGGTGCTACCAAAGCTCTCAGCAAAGATTCACAAACTCGCCATCTATAACTGCAGAATTCTTAAAACATGGACTCAGGGTGGCCCCCATACTATCTCATATATAGTAAATGGCCAATTTGGCCTCCCATTATTCATTCAAACGCTATTTACTACACATCTGCTCTGAGCCAGGCCCCTTTCTATGCTCTGGAGATACAGAAGTAGCCGGAGCACACATGAAAATTCAGATTATTGGAGCGCCTGGTTGGCTCAGTCGGTTAAGTGTCCAACTTTGGCTCAGGTCATGATCTCACGGTTCATGAGTTCAAGCCCCACATCGGACTCTGTGCTGACAGCTCGGAGCCTGGGCCCTGCTTTGGATTCTGTCTCTCTCTCTCTCTCTCTCTCTCTCTGTGCCTCTCCCCCACTCATACTCTGTCTCCCTCTCTCTCTCTCAAAAATAAATAAAACATTAAAACACTTTTTTAAATTTCAGATTAAAATTAAACCACTCTAGGTCATTTCTATTACGTGTTCAGAGAAATTACGTTAACGGACAGAAGAGTTGCAAGGGAGGGGACATTTCGTTTTGAAGACAGTTTGGAATGGGGATCTTGGGGCCAGAAGGAAGGTGGGAAGGGGGTAAAAGGGAAGAGTCCCCTAAAATGAGGTCTCTGGCGTTCAGACCGGCCGCCTCCTGAACGCTGACCCTGAATCCTACCGGGCTCTCTCCTGTGGTCAAAGCCATACTCACTTGATGCTGTGCAGCTTTCTCGTGACTCTCATGGGAAAGTCCACTTCAAAATATTTACTTGGGAGAAGGTCTTCATCCTGAGGAAAAACACGCAGTAAGCTCTAGAATTATGTATTCACTCCTACATTTACTGACCACCTTCACGTACCGAGCGAGTACTAGGCCCCGAAGAGCATCAGGGCACTTAAGGGTTTGACATCCAGGAACGATATGGGCAGAGATGTATTTTCCAGATTACTGTGGTCTCCACGTGGGGAATGGATGGAGGACGGGCGTCCGGGGTTCACAGCTGTCCAGGGAAGAAGTCACGGGGAGCCTGAACTGGGGGAGCAGTGCCTGGGATGGAGGTGGGGGTATGTGGAGGCGCTGGGGGAGTAGGACCTGACAGAATTTTCCAAAAAGCAGATCGAGATGAATCAGAGAGGGTCAGGACACCAATGCTGACCAGCATTTGAGGGATAAAATGGAATAAAACAGCAAAAATCCCGAAGCATCGCACACAGTGGGGGTGAGTACTGTTTTGTGACACGTTTACTTTTTTCTGTGAGGGGAGGATACAGCGGGTGGTAAAGGGCAGGTGCTCTGGAGCAGGGGACGGGGGTTCGAATCCCAGCTCCACCGCCTGTCTGCCGCGAGGCCCCAAAGTCACTCCACTCCCTGGGCCAAGTTTCCCTCCTCTGCGAAGCAGAGACAGGGACAGCACCTCACGGGGTTGTGAGGAGTAATGAGGAAATAAGTACACACAAGGGACACTCAGAACGGGGCCTGCCTTAGTAAGTGCCACGTGTGTGCCTTTATCATTGACTGTCATGGGGACGGGGTGCCGAGGTGGCTCCGTCGGTTAAGTGTCTGACATTGGCTCAGGTCATGATCTCACGGCTCGTGAGTTTGAGCCCCACGTAGGGGCCAGGGCCCGCTTTGGATCTTCTGTCCCCTTCTCTCTCTGCCCTTCCCCCACCGGTTCTCTCTCTCAAGTTAAATAAATAAACTTAAAAACCTTATTGACATGGGTACTTAGAAGTAGGTCTTGGCCTGGGGTGTACATTTATCTTTACTGAGGGCTGCAGTAAAAAAGCGTGGCAGACGCGCGCGCACATGCACACACAAACAAACACACACACGACCCTGCTCCCCCTTCTGCATCCCCGGCCTGGTCTCCCCTTGGCCCCCTGGCCATCCTAGCACATTCTCTGTCACGTCCAATCAATCCCTCAGCCCCGAAGCGTATTCACGAACACATTCTCTCCTCCTCAGCTCGCCAACTGCACACACTGTAAGGACACCGCTGTCTGGACTCTCAGCGACACCCTGCGTGTTGCCTGCAGCAGCTCCCGATGCCCCTGAAGCTTGGGGAAAGAAACAAGGCGCTCCACAACCTGGTGACCTGCCCGGCGCCCCCCCAAAGCGCTCTTCTAACGCCTCCGTATCCACCTGTACTTACATTCCACAAGTACAGAGCCGCTTCCTTAAAGTGGAAAAAAAGACCAAGAAAAAGACACTTGTTGGTGCCCAGAACCCGGTGGTGGGCCTCGCAGGTGTGGGCCGGGATTAAGGAAGAGCTGGGGTGAGGATGACACCCCTCTTTCTGACTCGAGCAACTGCGCAGAACACCATTTACGTGCACAGTAACGAGCGATGGACAGCAGGGACCGAGAGGGAGCCGGCCCCCCACGACAGCATGACGGGCAGGGAGGCAGCAATCACAAGCAAGCATTTTCCAGTAGGAGGTGACCCCTAAGGGCAAGTGTCAGAACTGGGAGAGCCAGCTACCCCTCAGCCCTTGGAAAATCTCAGGGGATCTGGTCTGGGGGACAAAGGGGGAGGGAGGAAGGGGGAGACAGGAAGACAGAGACAAAGACAGTCTCCTGACCCATCAGAAGAGACACGCTCACCGATCTCAACCGTTCTCTCTTGGTGCTGCCGCGCTCCCCTGCCCGTGTATAGGGCAGGGCCTGGTAAAAAGCTGTCCGAAGATATTTGGAGGAAACGTTTAGAGCATACCAGAAGATGACTTTTGCTAGGAAATTCCAGAACACCCTCTAAGGATTTCGCTCACACGATATGAAGTTAAGGACACGCTAAAATTCCAGAAGGCCTGGAGAACAAAAGCAAATGCAGGACAGCATACGATCCTATGGCTCGTCTAGGACTTCTGACTTTCTAAAGAGCTTTCCCACTCATCAGCTACTTGCCCTCTTAAGAATGCCGATTAAGGGGTCACCATGGAGGGAAAGCTTCCAAAAGGCACACTGGAGCTTTTAAGGAACAGACATCTTCTTTCTTGCCTTTGGGAAAGGGGCAACAAATGGCTGCGGGACATGACGCTTCAACTTTTTATTCTGGGATTCCCCGAGCCCTTCCGACACTCCACTCGCCAGTAGCTCGCACGTCACAGGAGGCACGGAAGGCAACCGGGACCGTGCATAGCTACCGGAGGGCAGCCGGGGACAACCGTGAGGAAGAGTATCCCGTAGGCTCAAAGGAGATCCAACGTGGCCGACCGCTGCACAGGCTGCCATATTGAGACTGACCCCCTGCGTCCTTGATCCTCTGGCCGTGTGGAAATAGATTCAAGAGACACCAAGAAGCTGAGATCCCTTAAAGGGTTTCACTCACCCTTTATTCTTTGTCTGGGGTTGTACTGGCTTTCCTGCACCCTTCTCTCACCCGCTGCTTGAAGGTGGGAGCCTTCAACTGTCCCTTCGACTGATCTTGGGGCCTGACGTCATACAGAACGAGCTCACACACCAGCGGCAGCAGAAAGCCTGTGACCCACAGCCAAGCCTCTGCTGGTGCAGCCAGGGGACCCTCCCAGGTGGAAGGTGCACCAGACAACAAGACTAGCCGACGAGATCTCCCCTCCTCTTTTACAGAAGCACGTAGAGCTCAAAAACAGGGCTCAGCGAACTTGCTGTAAACAGCCAGTACTCAGCCTTTGCAGGCCAGACGGTCTCTGCTGTGACTTCTCCACTCTGCTGCCGTAGGGCTAAAGCAGCCACAGGGAAGATGGAAGGAACTGGGAGTTGGCTGTGTTGCAGTAAAACTTTATTTACCAACATAGGTGGTAGCCTAAATTTGGCCCGTTCAGCTCCTGCTCCAGAGAGCAAACAAGCATCATTTTTCTAAACAGAAACTTAGGTTTTTAAAAACCCTTTAGACTGATGTCATTATCAAAACGAAAAAACTCCACCAAATTTTTCAGACCCTGCACTATTCTCCTTCCTCACTGCTGACAGATGACCTTTTCCTCGGAAGGGGCACACGAGCTTCAGTGTACCTTGCTCAGAAATAAAAATCTCAGATTTAGTAATGATTAACCCACCTACACGGCGGGGGGAGAGACCAAACCACGGGACCACGTTGAAAAGGGTGTCAAGCCCAAAGGAGGAGTTTCTCCCGTGGCTTCTGTTCACACTGCACACATTCTGCCACTGCATTCTCTTCCAGTTCCTTCCACCACGCCATGCTCTCTGAGGCCCAGAGGCACCGCCGACCTATAGCAAAGAGCCCCCCCCCCCCCCCCCCGCCACCCCCCGAGCAGCCGCAGGGCTCTCTGGAGAGAACAAGGAGGGAATCTGGACGTGGACGAACTTCAGTCCGTTGTTTGTTCCATGCTCCAGCGCCACTGGCTGTCCGACCTGGGGACGGCACAAGCTCTCGGAGCCCTCCTTGCCCCGTCTGGGTACCACCCCCCCACCGGCAGAGCTCTCATGTTCATTCCCGAGGTCACGGATGTGCACGCCCTTCAGAAACGTTAGCTATCTTCTCCTGAATGAAGAATGCAGAGGCAACCGGTTAATACTAAGGCTGTGCTGAGGCCACTGATTTCTCGCCTCAGTGAGAGAGAGGCTGGGGGCACCGATGACCAAAGACCTCATCGGGTGAGCTGATGAGGGACAAAATACACACTCAGGTCGCATTAGGCCCACACACTCTAGTTTATCTCGGTGTACTTCTGCAAGAATCTGGGGAAATGCACGTACCCATGACTGCCACATGACCGACCTGACAGAAGAACCCAGAGAGATCTGTACAAACCTACAAAAAAGAAAACGCAATCAGTGAGATTGTGTAGAGAAAGCAATGAAAGCAAATCAGTGAGATCGTTGTAGAGAAAAGGTTTGGTGCTACAATTCCAGCCCGGAATCAAAGAACAGGCCTGTGGTCCTGATTCTGCCACTAACTGGACCCATTTCCTCTTCTGTGAGTGAGTGTAATTATACCTGCTCTTGAACCCTAACGAAGGAGGTGAGGGACCAAATCAGAGAATGGAGGGGCACCTGGATGGCTCAGGCAGTTGGGCTCGGACTCTTGATTTCGGCTTGGGGCACGGTCTCGTGCTCCGTGGGATAGGCCCCGCATCTAAGCCCCACTTAGGATTCTGTCTCTCTCTCTCTCTCAAAATGAATAACTAAACTTAAAAGGGCTTTGTGTCATGTTGCCATCACCCAGCCTTGCAAATCTCCAAGCTATACTGAAGACACCGTCACGACGACAGTAAAGTCTTTTGTTGTCGTCAAAACGGAAAATGCCTGGGCCCCTGGTCTCAGCTACTCCACTGGCAGGGCTCTCGCACACACGCAGAGAATGTATACGAGGATTTGGATCAAAAGCCCTGTTTGTGACAGCAGGAGCTAAGAAGCAAGGCACATATCTAGGGCCCTGGTGACATCACGTACGTGGCTGACAGTGGTTGCACAGCAGGTGCAAGCAGATGGGGACAGGGACGCGGGACAGGCAGTCACCGCATTCCTTTTGAATATATTTCTAACATTTAAAACAATGTTTATTGACTTATTTTGCGAGAGAGATGGGGGAAGGGCAGAGAGAGAGGGAGAGTGAGAGAGTGACAGGATCCCAAGCAGCCTCTGTGCCGTCAGCACAGAGCCCAATGCGGGGCCTGAACCCACAAACCGAGAGATCATGACCTGAACCGCAATCAAGGGTCGGGTGCTCAACCGACAGAGTCGCCAGGGCGCCCCTGACATTTTTGAACCCGCTGGGAACCTTCACAAAATTAAACAATTGGGGAAACAAGGGGGCGGTATTTTTTAATTTACCTTTAGTCTCCAGAAGGTGGTATCCATCCCAGCCCCAAGATTTAGAATCTCACAGGGACATTCTGTCTTCCCTAGAAATGCCTTTATAAGCTGATGGACGCCATGGACGCGAGCAAAATATCCTGAGAGAGAGACAGAGACAAGCCATGACTCAGTGATGATGGAAATAAACCTTGCAAAGTTCACACCAGGAGGACAAAACACAACCCTTCTGCCCTTCTTCAGGGGTAGCGGTTTAGGTTATCCAGAGACCTTATGGGAGAAGTAATGACTTTAAAATTCTCTTCCTTTTTTTTTTTTTTTAAAGCCATCTGAACCAAAATAAGCACAATCTATCTAATGGTTGGATCAACTACCTTAAGGAAAACGCAACGCCCCCTAATTCTACCTATGAAAGAAAAATATTTTATATCAAAACATGGGATCTAAATGTCCCTCTTAGAAATGTGTCTTTTCGTGGCTGAGAGCTACTCAGAATTCGGCTGAAACTCAAAATTGGGAGACCCTCTGGAAAGTATTCTGGGGTCAGGAAATGGGGCAGATAAATGTCAAAGCAAAGACAGCCATGTTTCTTAGCGTGCTCCCTTCATCTCCATCCTGTGCGGGTTAGAGCCTGGATGTTTGTAAAACGTCACAGGCGGGGTTGGGCGGGGGGCGGTGCACAGGCAAATGGTGCCTAATAAACTGACTTGTTAAGCTCTGGCGTGGGAAGCTGGAACAGAGGAGACAAGAAATAAGAAGGTGAAAGGAAGATAAAATTGATCTGGGTTCTAAAGCCCTTCTGCTTACAGTATTACTATTTTAAGAACAAAATTTGAGTGGCATTTAGACGCTTACTGCAGTTTGACATAGGGATTTCACGTCTGTGGATTCTACTGGTAAATAATTTGAGCTTGTCTTTTTACATGTCTCTTTTGGGGCGCCTGGGTGGCTCAGTCGGTTGGGCGTCTGACTTTGACTCAGGTCATGATCTCAGAGTCTGTGAGTTCGAGCCCCCTGTCGGGCTCTGTGCTGACAGCTCAGAGCCTGAAGCCTGTTTCAGATTCTGTCTCCCTCTCTCTCTGACCCTCCCCTGTTCATGCTGTGTCTCTCTCTCTGTCTCAAAAATAAATAAACGTTACATGTCTCTTCCATTTTACTTTTCTAGTAAGTCCTTTTTACCGTGGGTTACAGAGTATCATCCACAATGGACTGGACATTGGAAAAATTTTAAAAATGCTCCCCACACGCTGTTTGGGAAGCACTCTCCTACTGTGGGGCCCTAGTCTAGCGATGCCAACCCAGGGAGAGGAAGAAGGAAGGCCGGAGGGCTGACCTGCTGCCCAGGGCCCCCAGCACCCAGGGCACCATGGTGGGGCCCTGCCTCTGCAGCGTCTGTTAGGAAAGTGTCCTCAAGAGCGCGGGAGGGAGGCTTAAGGCCTCTTAGCCAGGCCTCGTCCAATCTTACTGATGCCTGGTTTCACCCTCAGCTCAAAGTAAGTACCATGTCCTTATTCTCAGGAAGCACCACTTTAAAATTTCTTTGCATTTCTTATTGAAACTACCCATAGGATCCATCTTTAGTGCCAAGATGCCCTGCACCCACAACAACTATGGTCATTTGGCCAATTTCTCAATCTGGCTGAGACTAAGTCACCCTCCTGTCTCAAATCCTTTCACTGCCTTGATAGAAATGACTTGTACAGCCTAACACTGTTACTATCACTTTAACAAGGCCAAAAAAAGTCATTCCTTCCATGAACAGACAGTCCACAGTAAAAGACATATAAATGGCTCTTCAACATATAAAAATGATCTTGGGGCACCTGGGTGGCTCAGTGGGCTAAGCAAGTGTCCGAATCCTGATTTCAGCTCAGGTCATGATCTCACGGTTCAAGGGTTTGAGCCCCACATCGGGCTCTGTGCTGACAGCATGGAGCCTGCTTGGGATTCTCTCTCTTTCTCCCTCTCTCCCTCTGCCCCTCCCTGCTTGCAAGCAAGTGAACTCTCGCTCTCTCTCTCTCTCTCTCAAAATAAACATTTAAAAAATATATTTAAAAAATAATCATAATGATCTTCAACGTCACCCAAAAATAAGAGGAATCTAAAATAAAATTTACTGTAAGATACCATTTTTCACGGATCAGATTAACACAGATGAAAAGTTTCATAATACACTGTGTTGGTGAGGATGTTGGGAAATAAGCACTTTCATATACTACCAGAGAGAAGGAACACTGGAACTCTCATGTTAAGAATCAATCCCTATGTTACACTGCTGGCTTTGAAATGGAGAAGGGGTCATCTTCCATGGAATGTAGGTGGTTTCCAGAAGGTAGACAAGAAAAGGAAATAGACTCTCCCCTATGGTCTCCAAAAGAAACGGCCCAGATGACACTTTGATGTTAGCCTAGTAAGACCCATGTTTGATTTCTGACCTTCAGAACTGTAAGATAATAAATTTGTATTGTTTAAAAAAAAAAAAAACGAATGAATCCCTAAAACCCCAGGCCTCTCAGCTGATGAGGGAATAGTGAGAAGGGAGGGGGTCACTTGCCTCTGCTAATTTCGGGGTCCTTCCTCTCCTTAGACAGTCTTACAAAATGCTGGATGTAAGGGTCATGTGAGTAGCCAATGTTTACTGCAAACCTGGAAGGGATAAAAAGGAGGCAGGTGAGTAGACGTCAGTAGATTCAGGCTCTCAGGAACCAGGTCAAGGAGGAAAACCATCTACTTCACAAGGCCAACACACTCCCATTTAGCACTCCGTTACAAATGTAAACAGACTCAGCCATCCGCCCAGTGCTCACTTACACTCCTCTCACCCTTCCCACGGCGGCCATGTGTCACCTCTCTTTATTCTGACTGCTAATTCCTTTCCCAGGACCCTGGAGAGCATATCACCTCACCTCATACCTCACCCAGAAGACGTGCAACCGTTTATTCACTCGGCAAACTCACTGGCCAGAACTATTCAGACAACCCTACTCAACCAGAAGTTCTGGGTCCACAGGAAAGATCTAGAATTGTTTTGTAAAACTCGATAATGACTCCCTAAGTATTTCCCCCAGCTCTGTCATTTCACGTCCCTTAAGGAGTAAAAGGAAAAACCAGGAACAAATAAACAGAACAGCTACAACCTAGAAAATGCCGTTGTAGCTTACCCTCTCTGGCATGCACTACAACCTGGAAAATGCTACAGTAACCTAACCTCTCCCCAGGCCACACGACAGGGAATCAAAGTTCTAGTGTTCTAAGCCAGGGATCTGAAACCCCAATGACCACTTAAGGTCTTCTGGCAACCATGAGTGGAACCAGCCTTCGGACAAGGACATGTAATGGAAGAAACCTGGATCCTTAAGGCCGAGCCACTGTGGGCCTGCACCCCGCTCTACCTCTCAACAGACATTTTGAGAGTTTCTAAATGTCTTTATCGCTTAAACCGAACGGAGTCAGGCTTCTGTCACCTGCTACACCCTGAAGCATCCTAAGTGATATCCTGAGTGTATGAGCTCATTTCCGTGTTTCTTGATGAACAAGCTGAGGGGGAAGGGGTGAGTGACTGTTACCCAGCTAGAGTCTGAGCTCCCAGAGGCAGATATGAGATCTTCTCTTTACGTCCACTGACGAGGCTTACCGCTGCCTTGACTGTGGTCGCTGCTAATCCTGTACAAACCTATCCCCCCCAGTCTCTCTCATGTCCACGTTCACACATCCGCGCGCACACGCACACACACACACACACACACACACACACACACACACACAAGGAAGCACATACTTTTGGCTTCTCGAGGCAGCAAGTCAGCACGGAAATGCACAAAGTACTCATTAAGGGACACGATTTGCTACGGGCCCAGACTGTCCAAGTTTTACAAGGGTGAACAGGCTCAGCTGTCTAAAACGGTGCTTTTCAAACGATGAATTATGACCCATCCGTATAATAAAATCAGTGTAGTAGTTTGCAAGTCTCCATCTGTGAAAATGCAGTCGAATAGAGTGAAATAGACAATATCAGTATGCATTCCACACTGTAAGAGTTAAGACGGTTTTGTGAAGCTTTTGTTGAAGTGGGTGTTTGGAGTAAAATGCAATGAAAAGTCTGTTCTCCGAACACACAAAATAGACTCTTAAACACAGAGAACAAGGTGGTGGTTGCCAGAGGGGGCGGGGGGATGGACAAAATAGGCAAAGAGGGCTTAAGAGGTACAAACTTCCAGTCATATGAGTAACACACAAAGATGAAAAGTAGAATATAGGGAATACAGTCAATAATACTGTTAAAACAGTACGGTGACAGATGTGACGACACCTAACCGTGGTGAGTGCTGAGTAATATGTAGATTTGTCAAATCACTATGTTGCACGCCTGAAATTAATGTAACATTGTATGTCAACTATACTTCGATAAGTAAAAAAAGAGAGAAGAGGGTGTTCTCACCGTTGGCGGATTTGAGGAGCACCGGCCTCAAAGGAATCACCTAGTGCCATCTAGTGGTAAAGGCCGTATCTGCAGTCCAAGAACCACAGAACATCAACCATGGACGGAAGGGTTGGAGGAACTGACCTGGTCAACCCAGACATCCGATGCCAGAATCCTTCAACAACACCAAGCCACTGCCTGACTATGCACCACAAAGAAGGCACTCACTCCAATGCCCAGCAGCCCTACCTGCTGAAAAGCTGATCGAGTTGCCCCCCTCCACAAGCTCTGCGTTGGACTTACTACCGCCCTCCTCTGGATGACAACGAGCCGTTTCCCCTCCTCTCAACCGTATCCTCGGTCAAGTTAATACTATTGATTCCATCAAGCCATCTTTGGTGAGTGTCTGCTAAGTGCCAGCCATTGGGGACACAGTAGTGAACCAGCCACAAAGATAAGGAAGGGCTTGTGACAGATGAAGGACAACAGCATGGAGGACGGACGGACCTACGTTAGAGAATGTGAGAGGGAAAGCCTCTCTGAAAAGGGAATGGGCTGAGTTGGGTGCTTACAGAACCGGAGAAAGCTGTGCAAAAGGCGTTCTAGACAGGAGGAAGAGCAGACAGAAATGCTCTGGACAGGAACCGCCTTGGAATGTTCCAGGAACAGAAAGTCGGTAGGGAGGCTGGGGAACAGCGGAGAAACAGGAGAAACTAGAGAGGCGGGTGGTGGGAGCCAGGGAGAGACCTCTGCAGCCACGTGCAGCGGCCCCAAACCACGGCGAGGTGCACAAACGTAACAGGTGGGGACAGAACACAAACGTATCCGGTCACGAGTCCTTACGACTCCCACTTTCTAATGTCTCCAACATGCGTCTCCTTCTGGTCTCCAGATCTAGAAGACTGCCAGTGGTTTCTGGGAGGAAAAGGATGTCACTGATCTGCCCTTCAGAGTGGCTAACACGAGAAGATTTACAGAGCACTGCTAAGAAGAGTACGGGTCAAAGAACTAGCGGGCACTGCTGATGGGGAGTTCCAAAGGGAGATGGGCAACCCGTTTCAGAGCTTAGAATTCTGTCACCCCTGGGAGCCCAGCTGAACATGGTGGATCCACACAAGGAAACACTAACCGGTCATCTCAGATATGAGCTAGAAGGATCAGCCATGCCAAGACGTTCAAGACACCGTGAAGGGAAAAATGTTGGGCCCAAAACATATCTAGCCAATGTGCCCATGAACACGTGTATGTGTGTATGTGCGTATCTACAGACAAGTACTAGGGTACTGGCGATTTCTGGTGTGTGTGTGTGTGTGTGTGTGTGTGTTTTAATTTATCTCTATGTTTTAAACTTTTTCTCCATGAACTATATGCCATATTTCATCTAAGACATTATCAATTATAAGACTGAAAAAAGAAAGAAGAAACACTGCCAGTTAGTTAATGTTTTTCTTATTGCTTACAATTTTAATTATGTGCTTGTTGGAAAAAGCCCGTTTGTTTGTTTAATTAGTTTTCAAGTAGGCTCTGTGTGCAACGTGGGGCCTGAGCTCACAACCACATCCAGAGTTGCATGCTCTGTTGACTGAGCCGCCAGACGCTCCTGCAAAAGCCCTTTTGTGCTTATTTGAGCGGATTGAAAGGAAATGGATGAATGCAGTAAGAGGGTTAAGTCTTCCCTTCTAGGGTATCTGTGAGTTTCCACACAATATTGACCTTCGGGCCGCCAAGGGCATTGGCAAGGCTGCATCCCCAAGAGATCACCATCATCCTCTCCAACATTTCCTTCCACGCTACCGACCGTCCAGGTGCAGGTTTTGTTACTGAGCCTTGCTTGATCTCATCAGGAGGTATCCATGGATGGTTCTCCAACAGCATCAGGATTTGTGCTCCTTCTGCAAATGGCCCTTAAAAGGCACGTGGGCAGAAGCACCCAAGAGCTGACGGTGTAGTCATCCGGCCCTGCCGCAAGCAACAATGACCACATCCACTCGCACAGGTAATGACAACTCTAACACGACTTGGCAGTGACTGCGGGACACATCGAGAATAAATCACAGCTGATGGCAAAGACGTAAGAACGTGTGTCACGGCATGGATCAAATACAGTGTTGCCTTCACCACATGAGCAACAGTGAGCTTAGATATCATAAGCAAAGTAAAAGGCAAATATTAAGCGATGAAAAGTACCTGTGACATCACATAGTAACATCCTTAAAACATAAAGAACTTACGAATCAGTAAGGAAAAAAATCCTAATATCCCCGAAGAAAGGCCAAAAATGGGCAGATCACCAAAGAGCCAAGTGATCACTGAATATACAAAATAAAGAAACCAAAAAATGCAAAATGAAAGCAGAAACAGCAAGCAGTAAATCTGCTATCAAATGAGCAACAAAACCGTTTAATAGAACCTGGCTTTGGTGAGGATGAGAAAGAGGGCAGCTGAGCCGCCAGAACTGTAAACTGTCACTGCCATGCCACGAGGCACTTCGGCTGCTGGTACTCAAAGCTGAAGAGTTATATTTACGCGATGCCCAAACAATCCCACTTCTAGGATTTTACCCTAAGGAAATAGTCAAGAATGAACACAAAAAGGTTTCGGTAAGAACAATGAACCTGGGGTTACGGTATCAGGTGAACAAAGCAAGCTACAAAATTCTACGTACAGAATGTTCCCAATTCTGTTAGATGAATGCGTACATTCACGTACACGTGAATATACATACATGTACAGTATACATATCAAGACTTCCCAGAGTAGGCACCAAAAGGTGAACAGTGGTCGCCTCTACACTGACGCTGTGCACCTAGTGCTGCTGCCTGTCTGCCCCCACCACAGTCCTCTGTTGCCCAAACCCAGAAAATATCCCCTCTCTTTGTGTATCCTGACTTTGTTTAAAACCCAAAGAATCAAAAATCTCAGATTTGGGAAGACCTATTTCGCAGTCTTCGGTCAATCCCTCTTGCTTTTGAAATTTTCATGACATTCACATACCACCTGTTCAGTGTAACATTTCTTTAAATCAACTCGCTTTTTTTTAGTACTCGGATCTGACCTGCTACCTGGGATTTTCTTCTAACACACGCTATAATAAATACCTACCTATTAAAATTTCAAACATCTGTGTGCCACCTAAAGTCATTTCACGTTCCTTCCGTGGGAAACACTGATCTGGGCCGACCGCCTACTCACTCGAGAGCATTTGCTGACTCTGCCCTATAGGCATGAGTACCACCTGCAACAGGAAAGGGGTGACATGCTCACCGCCAGGGATTTCTTCACCTGAAGGAAAGGGCAGGGGCCCTCCGCGCTCTCCCAGCCAGTGAGGATCAAGGCCAGGTTCATTTTACTTCTATCAACCCTCCTGAGAGCTGACTACAATGCCAGGCATCATTGCAAATGCTTGACCGATAGGAACGGAACGCCTACAACCCTCATAATGACCCCCCGTGGAAGGCACTGCTTTACAGACTGAGGTGAAGGTCGGTCCCTCAAGCTGCGGAACCTTGTAGAAAATTTCATTCTATTGCTTTTCAAACCTATTTACCCACCTGGATTTGGATCCCTCCCCCGACACTTCAGTTGCTCAAATGATATCTGTGTGTGTGTGTATGTGTGTGTGTTTATGTGTGTGTGTGTGTGTATATATGTACACACATATGTATATACATTAAACATATATGTATGTAACGTATGCACGCATACACATACATACAACGTACTTAAATGCAATTGCAAAAATCAATCCGATACTCTTAGCATCAATTTTTAAGTTTGAAATCGGAACTACCTACTGCATACTAGCCTAAGATACTGCTCTACCTCTTATTGTTAATTTTATTGTTCTTTTTTTTAGTCTCATTTTTTTTTTGTTTCTATTTCTTGGTAGTTTTATTCTTGGTTATAAATGGAAGGCAGGAAGCAAAGTCTTAAGGGCAACAGACTTTGTACCTAAACAGACTTCCAGTTTGTTTCCTTTCTTGTGAGCTCTGTTGCTTTCTTAAGTAGATCCATAGGCCTCTGTGCCCCCACCTATAAAATGAAGTCTCTTCCAGGGCAGGCCACACAAACCTTCTCTGTAACTCTTGGTAGAGCCCTAGAAATACTGCTACTATTCATCGGCCATTACTGGGGGCTCCTGCCCTCTGCCAGTTTTCAAGGCGCACAGATGAAAAAGTACCCAGAGTTTCAGGACACTGGCCGACGTAACAGACCTCCCCCGCTCCTCAACATCACCCCAGTGTCAGAGGTGGATGGGGGTTCCACACCTCCCTGCAGGTTTCCCAGCCCTTGGTAGCCTCACAGCATGTGGTACCACAGCAGGGTCTCCCCAACACCTGGAACGTTGATGCCTTCCGGCCCACTGGAGAAAGTCCAGTGACCCCGTTAGCCCAGGGCTTGATGTGGCCACCACTGCTCCTGGAGAGACCATGAGGACGTCAGGAATGGAGCTGTGGACAGGAGCTGGGATAGAGTTAAGGGAAAATGAAGCCATCTGAGCCATCAGATTGGGGTACGTGGTGCCCCTCGTATCAATCTTAAACACAGGTGCCAGGGTTGGTAAGGCCTGGCACAGATGAGGTCCCCAGGACCCAGGTGGGTAGCAGGTAACCCAGATGGGACCAGGGCCCTTCAGGAGCGAAGGACTGCGGTTTTCAAGCCTCCCGTCACTCTGTTCCCCTGTGTTTTCAGGGCCAATTTCTTGGCCCCTAAGTAACCTGCATCCTTCCTCGTACCTGCCTCTTTCCTATCAGAGGGAGAATGGGCTGGTAAAGCTAGAAGTCCTGGTGGTGACGGTTAACCCTTCTGGGTTTCTATAATCCTTTCCCGAACTTTTCCAGATCCCTCGGGCCAGGAGGCGAACTAGTGACTCAGAGTACTCAAGCCTACTTTGCCAGCAGGGCGCATCATCCCCATTGTGCAGGAGAGGCTCAGGGAAGGAACGTCACTTTCAGGGGCCCAGGTTCCAGATTTTCTGATTCTCTCTTTATCACCCCCCTGATTGGATCCACCCACTACGTTCACAGAGCTGCCTTGCTAACAACCCTCCCCACTTTAGAGAGCAGCTGAGGCCTGGAGGGAAGTGACTTGCCCAGGGTCACATGGCTTGCAAAGAGATTGAGACCCAAACGGATGGACAGGGATGTCTTATCAGCTGCCTGTCTACCCAGGTAGCTGAAGAAGGGGCGGGGACTGTGGATGAGGCGCTGGGTCCTTGCTGGGCTCCCTGTGTGGTATGAAGAAAGCTCTGCTGTGGCCAGGACAGCCATCCCTAATAACCGTGCCCTAGCTTGAGGTCGCCCACTAAGGTGGGCATCAGAAACCCACGTGTAAGCCCCCACTTGATAGGGCCTAACGGGCTCTTCTGTGGGGGGAGGATCTGCTGGGAAACAGAGAAAGGGGTTGAGAGGCAGCAGCACCGCAGCGAAGGCTGGGGACCAGGAGAGACAGCTCATGCCTCCAGATCTGCCTTCAGCAAGCCCCTCTCTCCTGCTCTGTGCCTCAGTTTCCTCACCTGTAAAACAGGGTTGAGTTCTAAGCTTTTTCCTCACAAAAGATCCCCTGATTTTGCTCCCTCGAGCTTGCAGTTTGAAAGATGTCATGTCACTGCTGTGTAAGTGTCATGTCAGTTTCGGTTCCCCACCAGCCATACTGATACTGACAGTAAGGTGGCGTGTTGTTGTGGTTGACTAGAAAAGACAAATCCTGAGTAACCGTGGCAAGGGCCTTGAGCGGCTCAGACCCTGCCAGCTCTGCGAAGGAGCTGGAAAAGAGTAGGCTCACAGCCCACATCAGCATGGGGGCTCCCACCCACCAAGGCCTGTTCCTGTGGTCTAGGGTATTTGGAGGCATTCCCCGGCTCCTGCTATGGGCCAATCTCACAAGGTAACTGAGGGGGAAGCTCAAGGGCAGGTCATTTCAGCAGACCCAGCATTCAGGTGGCCATCAGAGTCTGAGAGGTACCAGAAAATAAAGCCATTTTATTATTTTTTATCTGCCATCGTGGCCTGGGGAGAAGGGTACGACTGGAAGGGAGGGAGGTGATGCTGCGGCCCCAGCTGAGGCCCTCGGGTCCTCTACTTGGCCTGGACGGTCTCCTCCAGACTCTCCAAGCGCTTCTGTAGCTCCTGCACTGTGGCCTGGAGCTTCTTCATTTCCTCCTCCAGCCGGTGTATGGCGTCCTGGGGGACCCATCGTTGCGTGAGTCCCAGCTCCATCCCGGGCTCCCCTGACCCTGGCAGCCCCCCACCCCCCTACCAAGAGCCCCAGGGCCTGGCCCTTCTGTCTCTCAGCTGGTTGCTGCCCAGACAGCTGCAGGCCAATAAGCTTGAAACCTGTTTTCTGAGGCCTCAGGATTACCCACTCCCGGCCCCCAAAGGATCCCCAACGTTGGCGTGTGAGGCGGCCCAAACACCAGCCACCTTCCACGGGGACAATGACTCCATCCATCAGTAGCAGCCCCTGCCCTATAGGTCTTCTCGTCCTGCCTCCCAGGTTCCTGTCCACTTCTCACCGAGCTGGGGGTACCACCGGCCTCTGGTGCTGCCTTTCTGCGCCCCGTGTCCAGGCCCCGGTTGACCCTCAGCTCTCGGCTCTTTGGGGGCACATAGCCATCCTTGAGGGAAATGAGGAGGGGCCCGGCATCCTGGCCCTTCAGCCACTCCTCAGCCGTGAGGGCAGCGTCAGGCCCCGCGGTGGGTGGGTAAAGGTCCTCCTGGAACAGGTCCGACTGTGGGCAAGGCCAAGACTGGGTAAGCGAGTGCTTGGGCCACACCACCACCACCCAGCAAGTGTGTGAGGTCAGTGCCTGGCCCGCAGCCCAGGAAGGGACATGGGAGCATCACCTTTCTAGGCACTGTCATGGCAATGGGCTCACACCTCCGCTCGTGCAGCTTGTAGAATCTGTGGAAACAAGAAGGTGAGCAGCGCCTGCGGCATGGGGGCGGCTGGAATCCAAGGTCGGCACGGGGTCAGCACAGCCCAGGGAGCATGCTCGGGGCAGGGGCAGGGGTCAGTCACCTGGCAATCTCACACTTGTTCACCTCCAGGCCGCGTTTGGGCATGTAGCCCATGCCCCGCTGGGACTCCTTGGAACTGAACATGGAGAGATAGTGCAGATATGGGGCCTCGGAAGTGATCTCGAAGTACCGGATGGAGCTGTCACCCTGCAGGTGGCGCGTGCAAACCCCGGGATCAGCACCGACAGATCCCTCTTGCCTGGTCCTCTCCAAGCCCCCCGCCCCCGCCCCAGACCCCCCTCCTCCCTCCACAAGCTGCTGCCCGACTGGGACACCTTGCCACAGAGGTAGACTATGTTGGTGTCGGGGTCAAAGAAGGGCAGCAGGACGCCACTGCTCGTGTCCAGTTCCTGCAGGGACAGTGGCTCCTCCAGGTGCTTCTGTAGAGATGGGTGAGACAGGGAACAATGAGCTGGGCCAAGTCAGGCCTGTGAAGCCCACCGGGCAGAGACTCAGGGAAGGCCCTCACAGAACAACCAGCGGAACCCCCCATCCCACAGAGGGTAAACTGAGGCCCATGGCTGTGTGGGATCATGCAAGTGGCAGGGCGAGGACTAAGCCTCCAGTCCTGCCATCGCCGCCGCTGCTGCCGCTTCGGCCCTGAAGCGATGTAGTCCCGCCAGGCTGTCCCCCGAGCTGCACAGCAGGAGACCCGCGAGCCGCAGCTGGCGCGGCCGCCGTGAAGAGGCAGTTAAACCGCAGGAAACAGCTGGTCAACCAGACCGTGGGCAGGTGAGTGAGCCGTGCCGGGCGGGAGCGCGCGGGCCGGAGACCTGGGGTCGGGAATGGGCGCGGGCCGGGCCGGGGCGGGCCGGCCGCCCCGCGGGGCCCCGCGCTCCGGCCCGGCCGCCCGCCCGCTCCGCGCCGGGTCCCCTGCGGGCCAGGGACGAGGGCTGCGCCACATCGCGGCGTGGCGCCCAACTCGGGCCGCCGCCCGAGCCCCCCGGGAACAGCGGGGAGGGCCGGCCTCCCGGGACGCCCCCCGCGCGGGTCCCCGCCGCCCATTGTCCCAGCCCCGCTGAGCATCGTCCTCTGGGGTCTGGACCCAAGCTTTCCCCGGGCCTCCCCCCCTCTCCCGGGGATTTGCCTTGAGCGAAAATTCGGGTAAGCGGTGTGCCTGAGGCAGGGCGGGCGCGGTGCTCTGGGGGGCGGCATTCTCAGCCTTTCCGGGTCGCCCGGCCGTTGCCGACCGGCCGTCCACCTCCAAGTGCCTGATAGCAGTAAATAAGTAAGGGGCGATCAGAGCCCATCGGAGCCGCTTAGGGAGACTCAGGACTCCCTTGGAGGCACTTTGGAGGGTGTGCCGTCTCCCAACCGTGGCCCCTGTGGACCGGACTGCTCAAGTTCTTGACCTGTAGACATTTGGAACCGGGAGGAAAGAATTGCGGAAACGCCTTGGGCAAATGGAAAAACAAAAAGAGGGGGGGCTTTCAAAACAGCTTTTCTCACTTTGGATTGGGGAGCAAATCCTTCTCCAGGTTTGTCTGGTATCGCTTTAATGCTTGACAGGAAACGATCGACGATGAAATGACAGAAGAGACCGGAGTTTGTAGTGGTTTTGAGAGCCTCTGGAGGTTGATTATCGTGTGCTGTGTTCTCTGGGGTAAATCTTTCAAGGTCTTTCAGGGCAGTGAGCTGTCCTGTCCCCGTTGACTGCTTATTCCGAGAAGGGGTATGAAAGCGTGACTTTTTCATCGCTTTTTCTTCTTTGTTTTCAAGAGTTGAGTAAAAGGAGGCGTTTGGTTTGTCCAGAGCACGTGGGGACGCTTCTTTTCTGTGTGTGTCTGAAAATACTTTTACTTCCCCTTGAGCTTTCTATATTTGCCTTTTACACTTTCGTTCCTCCCCCCCCCCCCAAGGTTTTGCTTAGTTTTGTTCAATTTCATTGCTACCCCCCACCCTATTATCTCCGTGTGCACTTATCCTGTTTCCAGAGTGGATCCCTGTCCCTACAGCCTAGCAGTGCCAACTTTTCTGTCATTTGTAGGAAAATGATAGAAATAACGAGTGCCAAGGGGAAGGCAGACGGAATAGTCGTGCTTCAAGCAGGCATCTGTGAATGAGTTACAAGATCACTCCTTAGGAGTTTTCTGCCCCCCCACCACACCCCCCCAGCATTCTCAGTAACATGCATTGTGAAATCAGTATTTAGTGACTCTCAAGACACATGTGTCACATTGTCGTTCTGGCCAGTTTGTACATCTCATGAGGAAAGGGGTGTTTGCTCTTTTGCACAAAGTTCTGAGACTTGTCAAGCTATCAAGCCACTCAGGGTCTCTTTGGCTCCGGCTTCCTCTGTAGCAGGTTCTCCCTTCACGCTGCCGAATTACAGCCATATGTGCCTCCTTTCGGTTGCCAGAGGCCGCCGAGCCTTCTTCCCTGTTAGCCTCTACCTGGAAGTCTCCAAAGCTCCTTTCACCTCACCTGCCCTAGACCTGCCTCCTACTCATTCTTTAGGTGTCCAGGTAAAGGTCACTGCCTCTAAAAGACCTTCTGTGATGCTCCAACGTGGATTGGGAGTCCCTCTCCTGGCCACTTACATACGTCCGCATAGCACCTGCTTTTCTATAATGCAAGGCCTGTTTACTTGTTAGTATTCTCCATTAGACTGAACGCCTTGAGAGTCCTTGCCATCTTTCTGTTTCATTGGCCAGCTCTGCTGTGGCTCCTGTCATATGGTCGATTCTCCATAAACATTTGTCAATCTAGCACACATCTAGATCTCACCAGCTCGCTCCGGTGGTGTGAGCCCAAGAAGGGAAAATGAAAGCTGGATAGAGTAAATGGTGATTCGTGCTAGCATTGTAATTCTGGCCCTGACCTTTGACTCTGTTTGAAAATCTTTATTGTCAGATGCCAGTGGAAGCAGCAGCTGTTACAGAGGTGTTAGGGGTGTGGCAATTTCTGCTCCCAAAGCCAAAACTGTTTCCTGGGGAAGCTTTGGCTTTACTGCTGTTGAGTCCCTGGATAAGTTTGTATTTTTTCCATGTCAAGAATTACGAAGGACTCGGGAGGAAAAATGGAGGCAAGAGAGAGCCTAGAATTGTAATTGTGTGTTATTGGCGTAGGCATCAGGATTGGGATTTGGGGGGGTATTTGGGTCACGAGGAAAGCTAGAAAGCAGAGAAGTTACCTCCCCCCCGTCCCCCCGTCCCCCGCCGCAGCCAGGAGTGATATTCTGTGTGTGAGTGGCTCGCCTGTTGTGTCTGTTACAGATGTATAGAGTTCTGAGTGCTGTCTTGCGAGGAAGTATTCTCTTCCCAACAATGAGGATCTCATGAGTCACCCCACAGTGAGGTTCTGTGGGATGGACATGTGGGAGAATTCGTAATGGCTAGAAGAAGTTGAGTTCTCATGATGCAGTTTGTGGACAATGGGTGCATGAGTCTGTTTCGGAGGATGGTTTGTGTATCACAGGCCCAAGGACGATGCAGTGGTCTCTTGAGTGGGGTATCCCAAAGAAGAGAATTAGGATGCTTGATTCATCCGTTCAAGAGACCCTTATTGAGCCCAAATTATGTGCCACTGTGGAAAGTAGAAAAGAATCCAAGTGAATACAAACGCGGCTTCTGCCCTGAAGGGGCTCCACAGACTTGTGGAAGAGATAGGCAAGCAAAAATGCTTATACACCATGAGGTAAGTCCTTATAGAGGGATGGCTGACACACTAAGTGAAACTCTACTCTTACTGGAAGGAGAGAGGTAACACAACAGAACAAAACAAAAAAAAAAAAAAAAAACAGGAGAAAATATGACCAGAGCCTTTCCCCTCTATCTTTCAACACTTCTTTCAAACTTCTGTTGTATTGAGTGGGTCCCTTTTTTTTTTTTATTAAAAAAAAATTTTTTTTGTAAATATTTATTTTTGAGAGAAAGGGTAGACAGAACATGAGCGGGGTAGAGGCAGAGAGAGAGGGAAACACAGAATCCGAAGCAGGCTCCTGGCTCCGAGCTGTCAGCACAGAGCCTGACGCGGGCCTCAAACCCACGAACCGAGAGATCGTGACCGGAGCCGAAGTCTGACACTTGACCCAGTGAGCCACCCAGGTGCCCCGTAGGTAGGTCTCTTTTGATTGTCAGTGAACCCACCTCGAGGGGCGACTGGGTGGCTCAGTTGGCTGAGTATCCGGCTCTTGATTTCAGCTCAGGTCATGATCTCACAGTTCCTGGGATCAAGCTCTGTGCCAATGGTGCGGAGCCTGCTTGGGATCTTCTCTGTCTCTGCCCCTTCCCCGCTCTCTGTCTCAATGACGAAAAAAGAAAAAAACACACAAAACCAAACCAACTGGAATTGTTATAAGCCAAGCTGCGAATTTGATTGGCTCCTATGTGAGGAAAAGAGTCCAAAAGCAATATAGTTGCAGCCAGGGCTGGATCCAGGGGTTCCACTCTTTAGGGAAGCTGTGTCTTTAAGCAGGAATCGCCCCCCCACCCCACCCCTCCACCCCCCGGCTTCCAACGTCTTCAGTTCAAGTCCCAGAGGGACAAAGAATACCTTTCACTGTGGCCAGAGCCCCAGGATTGACTCTGAAGGTATCTGATGGGGTCAGTGGCCTCTGCCTGGACAGGGAAATGGAGTCAGCCCCACCCAAGCCACAGGGGCCTAGAATGGGAGAGTGCTGAGCCCCCTCCCCCGCCAGATAACCGGGGTGTTCTTCCCAGCAGGAGGCAGGAAATGTGGTCTTTTCTAGTCCTGCTAAAAGGAAAGAAAGAGCTTTTTGGAAATCCGTGGCGCAGAGAATCCAGTAGCTGCGGATGGCAGTTGGCGTGGAGGGTGTGGAGGAAGGGGTGCACCGAGGTGAGGAACCTGAGCGTTTGGTTGTGAGGTCGATGAGTCCAGGAGGACAGCAATCTGGGGGCCTGATAGCAGACTTGACTACGTGGGTGCGGCTCTGGGAGGGAGTGTCTCTTTGGGTGTCGGTTTCTGCCAAGATGGAAGCTCTCCCTGGAGGCCTGAATGTTCTCCTGGATAGTAGCCTTTAGGTAGGTCAGGGTTGCAAACTCCAAGCCTCAGGGGCCAGGCTATAGACCAGCTTAGGTCATGATCTCATGGTTCTTGAGTTCGAGCCCTGCGTTGGGCTCTGCACAGACAATGCTAAGCCTGCTTGGGATTCTCTCTCTCTGCATTCCCCCCACTCCCGCACTCTCACTCTCAAAATAAATTAATAAACCTGACCCCCCACCAAAAAAAAATTGCATTTGCAACGGCATCAAAAAATAAAATACTAATTACATTTAACTAAAAAAGAGATTCAAAACTTGTACACTAAAACTATAAAACATTATTGAAAGAAATTAAACAAGATTTAAATAAACAGACTCGTGGATTGGAAGACAATGTTGTTAAGATGGCAGCACTTCTCCAGTTGATCTACAGATTCAGTGAAATCTTTATCAAAACCACAGCTGGCTTCTTTGCAGAAACGGACAAGCTGATGCTAAAATTCATATGGGAATTTATGGAACCCAAAATAGCCAAAGCAAATCTTTAAAGAGAAGGACAGAGTTGGAGAACTCACCCTTCCTGACTTAAAAACTTATTAGAAAGCTACAGTAATCGAGATAGTGTAGTATTAGTGTAAGGAAAGACATATTGATTAATGGATAGAATTGAAAATCTAGAAGTGTACCATCATATTTATAGCCAATTGATTTTCAACAAAGGCATCGAGACAACCCAATAGGAGAAAGAACAGTCTTTTCAACAGTGTGGGGACAGCTGGATATTGCATGCGAAAGAATGAAGTTGAACTTCTACCTCACACCCTATGTAAAAATTAACTCAAAATGGATCAAAGACCTAAATGTTAAGTGCTAAAACTATTAAATTCTTAGAAGAAAACATAGATGTCCATCTTTGTGGCCTTGACACCAAAAACACAGCAGAAGGAAAAAAGCAGGTAATTGACATTATCACAATTTAAAAATGTTGTGCTTTGGGGTGCCTGGCTGGCTCAGTCAGTTAAGCATTTCTTGATTTCGGTTCAGGTCATGATCCCACAGTTCGTGAGATCAAGCCCCACGTCAGGCTCTATGCTGACGGCACGGAGCCTGCTTGGGATTCTCTCCCTCTGTCTCTGCTCCTGCCCCCACTCATGCACTCTCTCTCTCTCTCTCTCTCTCTCAAAATAAGTAAATATTAAACAATGTTTGTGCTTTAAAGGACATAGTTGAAAAGTGAAAAGACAACCCATAGAATGGGAGATAATTTTTGGAAATCATATTTCTGACAAGAAACTTGTACTAATATAGATACAGAACTCTTACAACTCAAAAACGCAAAAACAAATAACTCAATTTAAGAATGGGCAAAAGGGATGCCTGGGTAAACGTCCAACTTTGGCTCAGGTCGTGATTTCACGGTTTGTGGGCTCAAACCCCACATCTGTCTCTGTGCTAACAGCTCAAAGCCTGGACCCTGCTTTAGCTTCTGTGTCTCTCTCTCTCTCTCTGCCTCTCTCTCTCTCTCTCTCTCTCTCTCTCTCTCTCTCTCTCTGAGTCTCTCAAAAATAAATAAAAGATTTTTAAAAAAACTTAAAAAGTGGGCAAACAACTCAGTCTAAGAAGATACACCCATGGCCAATAAACATGTGAAAAGATGTCAACATTGTTAGTCATCAGGGAAATGCAAATCCAACCCTCAACAGGATACCACTTTAAGCTTACTAGAATGGCTAAAATAAAAAAGACAGATGATGACAAGCATAGGAGAGGATAGGAGAAATAGGAATGTGATCCGCTGTTGGTAGAAATGTAAAAGGGTGCAGCCACTTCGGAAAACAGCCTGGAAGTTCCTCAAAAAGTTAAACATCCAGTAATTTCACTCACAGGTATGTACCCCCAAAGAATCAAAAACACGTGTCCAAACAAAAACTTGTACGTGAATATTTGTAGCAGCATTATTCATCATATGAAAAAGGAAAAAAATGCAATGTCCGGTGAATGGATGAAGAGATGTGGTATACTCACATAAGGGAATAACTGGGAGTAAAAGAAAGGAAGTCCCGATGTGTGCTACGACATGGAGGAACTGTGAGAACACGCTGAGTGGAAGAAGCTCATCTTGAAAGACCACCTAATGTAGGTGTCATTCCACTTATATGAAATGTCCAGAATAGGTAAATCCCTGGAAACAGAAAATAGATTAGTGGTTGCCTAGGGCCGTGGGCAGAAGTGGGATGGAGGAGGGGCAGGAGGGGTTGGGGGAGGTTGGGATGAAATGAGGAGTACTCCTAAGAGGATATAGAGTTTCTTGTTGGAGTGATGAAAATATCCTAAAATAGATTGTGGTGATGGTTGCTCAACTCTGCAAATATACTAAAAACTATGTACATTTTAAGTTGGTAAATTATATGGTACGTGAGTTATAGTTGCAATAAAGCTGTTGTAAAAATTAACAGTGGTGAATCACTGATACCAGTGAAAATTAGAGTTGGCTAAGTAATTGTTAGTGTGGTGGTTGCACCTGTAATCATTGAGAAAAATACGTTTTGGGAAAAAAAAGATTCTTTGTTCAACGATTGTCAACATTTTGACAACCTTACTTTGTCTCCTAGCATATATTTGAACACCTTTGATAATCTGGGACCATATAAATTCTTTTACATATTTAGAATACCTATTTAGCATTCTTTTCAGCTGTCCACAGATGAGTAGGAAAAACGCACTCTTCTTGTGACTTTCTCCTTTACTCTCACACAACTACCACACTCACAACACTTCTAACACCAGATGTGTTGTGTTCCCCTCCCGCCCCCTGGTACCAAGCAATTCTCCATGATACCGGCTGGGTATCTTACAATTCAATTCAATTCTGACCCTAACAGGAGTAGCACAGAACCCATAGGTTAAGGGCCCGGTCCCACGAGACTGCCCCCCACTTCAGATGTCATTTACAAGTGGTAGGTCCTCAGATTACCCACAATTTCTGTTGACCTGGTTGCTAGTCAGAGGTTCCCATGACCACCACCACCCCCATTTTGAATTCAGTTACTTGCTAGAACAGCTCATAGGACTAAGAGCAACACTTATTTACATTTACAAAGATCATGTGTGATAGAGCATACAGATGACTATCCAGATGAAGAGATACATAGGGCAAGTTCTGGGAGGGTTCACCAACCCTGTTCACCAACATGGAAGTTCTCCAAACCCTGTGCTATTGGATTTTTATGGAGACTTCATCACGTTGGCATGAACAACTATTGACTCGTTTTCATCCCTCTTTCCTCTGTGGAGAACGGTCGGAGGGGCGAGGCACAGAGAGAGGTGGTAGGGCTGAAAATCCCAAGCTTCTAATCACAGTCTTTCTAGTAACCATCCCCCATCCAGGGGCCACCCATTAGCCCATCCAGAGTTCTCATTAGAACAAAAGGCACTGCTATCACCCAGGAAGTTCCGGGGAATTTAGGAACTGTGTCAGGGACTGGGATCAAATATCAAATATTGGAACAAAAGAAGCTCTTAGTGCTCTGATCAGTTAGGAAATTACAAGGCTTTTGGAAGTTCTGTGCAGGAACTGGGGGCAGAGACCAATGAACATATTTTCTGTAATTTCATAACAATACTTCTAATGGATTATTACTCACTGAAGATGGGAATTGTCTTGTTTACATGCTGAATTCTTTTATGACTCAGAAATGTTTTCAGATGCAAGTAACAAGAAACCCAACCACAGTGGTGCATACAAACACGAGGCTACTTTTTTCTTCATATGAGAAATCTGTGAGTAGGCAGCTGCTGACATTGGTTCAGATGCTCAACAATGTCAAGGCAAATGTTTCTGGCATTCTCTTGGCCTTTCTCAACATTAGCACTCAAGACAGGAAGAAGGAGGAAGAAGACCAGGCAGCACCAACATCAGAAAAACAGAAGCTTAAAAAAGAAAAAAGAAAAAAAAAAAAAAAGCTTTCCTAGGAACCTCACCAACTTCCACTTACATCTGGGTCACATGGCCTCCTCTGGCTGGAAAGTGGATGATAAAAGGAGGGTCAGGGATGAGAAGGGGAGGCAGGACATCAACTGACAATATCTGCTAGGATTCCAAAGTCTATGACAAATGTTGGTATATAGTAGGAGGTGTCTCCACAGTCCTTCATAAGTATCTGTTGAATGCATATGATAGAATGTTTATTCACAGATACTCAGTCCTCCTCCCTTGGGAGGTTGAGACATCCATGCTGTGTGGAACCTTGGCATCTAAACTTCCTTCAGCCAATGAAATGAACACAGAAGTGGCTTTAAGAGCCAGGTTCTCTTTTCTTTGCCCCTGTGATCATGGAAGCAGGTGTCAAAGTGGAGCCTGTATCCGCTCCAGTCCTTAAATGGATATGATGAGAAGAACAGCCAGCTTACCCATGTTAGTGAAGGCACTGAGAATATTTAGTTGTTATTGCAGCCTAACCTAACCCATCCTGACTGATAACAATGTACGTACCCAGGCAAAGAAATCCACAACCAATCCCCAAATTAAAATTTTACAAACTATATTTCCTGATCACATTAATAGCAAGACTGTGCCTAAATGAAGATAAATGATAGCCACCTGGAAGTGAAACAAAATAAAAAATAGCTCCTCTGTCCAAGTGGAAATCAATACTGAAAAGACAGACTAGACATTTAAGATGATGAGGCCACTGTATAAAAATACATACGGGGATGGGACTAAAGTCATTCTTAGTACAAATTCATGATCTAAAGCTGATACTGCTAACATAAATCTGCGTAAACGTTGGAAGATTGAGAATAATTGGATGAAGAATTCAAAATAAGCTAGAAAATGAACAGCAAAATAAAAAGTGGAAGAAATTAATAAAGATAAGAGCCTACATTAATCACAAAGCAAAAAGTCTGTGGAATTGATTAATCGAATCAAGGACCAGAACTCTGGAAGGATAAATCAAGTAGACAAGTCTCTGGGAAATAGGATTCCCCTCAAAGCAGGTAGAAAGAGATAGATACTCAATGTAAGGCATGAGAAACAGACAATATAAATTGGTACCATATTTCTGGTGGGCGGATTGACACAACTGTCAAAATGTAAAATGTGCGTACCTTGAAAATTTGATGGATAAATAAGTGTTAGGTTGAACTGACTGAGGTTCTCAAATGTTGAAGTCTCATGGAAAAATACTACTTTTTTGTAAGAAGGTTGAAACCCCAGACTTGGCGAACAGGGGATAAATGGAACTCCCCTCTCCAAAAGCCTTTGGAGAGGGATGTGTCTCAGTCATTGACCTTGGCCCCATGATTCTATGAATCAGTCCTATACAAAGGACATGGTCCTAGGTAGCCAACTTCCCCTCTTCTCCTTCTGGAAAATTTTCCTGGATTGTTCTGGGCTCTAACAGCCCAAACCATCCCCAGGCTCCCAGAGCATCCCCAGACTCAAGGGGTGTTCACAATGATGCCTTCTCTACTCACTGAACTGTCTTTATCTGATGCCTCCAGGGAAGCTCCTTGAGTCAACTTGTCCCCTCTCATGCTGTGAAGCAGGGCCTTTTTGAACTCAGGTTCACATCCCCTCCTCCTCCTCTTCCATCATGTTGCCCTAGGCTTAAATCAGCACTTTTGGCTGGAAGGCTGGGCCTCATTCTGAGCTCTGGATCTCACTCTGCCTTTAGCATCGCCATCTCCCATTGGAAGATTCCTTTATGCCCAGAATCCTAGAATGCAAAGTGCAGATACATCCAGGCTTCTGGCCTAGAGTAGACTCTGGCCATTGGGATTCATGGCCAGAAATGAATGCCTATTCATTCATTTATGCATGTTTACATTTATTTATGTACTCTAGTCACTCAAAAAAATATGTGTTTGCACACCCAATTAGTGCTGGACATTTTTCTAGGCACTGACGATTCAGCAGTGAAAACAACAGAGGAAAATCCTTGCCCTCCTAGAGCTAATATCCCAGTAAGGTGGATCAGCAGTAAACAAATAAGTAGGTGAACTAAAGTGTATGTCAGTAGTAAAGTCTATGGAGAAAAATAAGACAGAGAGGGAGGCTAGGGAGTATGTAAGGGGTAGAGGCCCCATTGAATGATGACATTTGGATAAAGGCCTGAGGGAGTGAACCCCGCAGGTTTCCAGGAGAGTTCTGTTCCAGTAGAGGGGATGGCAAGTGAAAAGCCCTAAAGAGGAGGCATGTGAAGACTATCTGAGGTAGGAGGTCAGTCGTGCTGGAGCTGAATAAGCAAAGGGTGAACGCTAAGAGGCGAGGTTAGAGGGAACAGGGGGGTGGAGGCTGTGGTCAGAACCCTGGCTTTCTTCTAAGTGAGCTGGGAGCCACTGGAGGGTCCTCAGATGGAGAGGGACATGAAAGACCTCTTGCTGCTGTGCTGGAAGCAGACTGTAGTGAAGCTGGGATAGACAGGCACAGGTCAGTCAAGAGGCTTCTGTAATGATCTGGTGACAGGGGAGGGTGGTGTGCACCTGGGTGATGGCACGGAGGTGACACCATAGGCAGCGAGAAGGGGGTGTGTGAAGAAAGGGAACTGGGGCGGCTCCAACACCAGCCTTTAACACCCAGAGCCCGCACCCCCTCTAGGAATCCCCACAGGGTGACAGGGTCTCTGGTAACTCCTCTTCAGCCGCCTTCTTCCTCTCTGAGGACCTGCGTGTGATCGTGTCCAAAAGCTCGTTCCCCAGAACTCTGATTCTCCCTCCAGAGGGCTCTGTTCCTCGCTGTTGGATGAAAAATGAATAGGATGAGAACACCAAGTGAGCATGGGCTCATCTGAATTCTGCCTCAGCCCCCTTGCTCTCTTCAGTGACAGGAAAAACACACCATGTAAGCTGCTCAGTGAAAAAACCATATTTGATTAGGGCTGAGAGAGTTAGACAAGTAAACAATTAAATGTTCTATTATGATCAGTCTTTAGCCATTTAAGCTTCAGTTCAAGAAGGAATCATTATAAAGGTCTAATAGAAATGAAAATATAAGGAGGGTAGTTTTGTGTTACATTTCAACCATTGGCTCAGCCTTGCAGATCGAAAGTCGGTTTGACCATGGCCGAGAAAGGCTCCCAGCCACAAGGGGACTTACACAGACAGGAAGGAGGTGGAAGGCAGGCATGTCTACCAACTGGCCGGGGTGGAAGCAGGAACCTTTCAGCTAAGAAGGTTTCATCCTGCACAACAGGAGCTTTTTCATTTTATTTTTAATGTCTGAGAAGCAACATGAGAATTCTGCCTGGGAGGCAGGAGAGGCAGCTTACAAGAAGCTTCTGGATGTCTTGTGAGATGCTGGATTGTAGAATAAATATGTGTAATAAAATCCCCCTGGTTACCCAGCTTTGAGGATTTGGAAATACCATTGGACTGTTTCTTGAAGGAATTGCTTCACTGAAACTGGAAAAATACCTGCTCAGGACACCACAATCACAGCAGAGGACTTTGGAATAAAGACACTATTCATCACTGAGGTCTGAGTCTTTGCAGCCGAGACACCGGCACATCCTTCTGGGGATATAGAGAGGCAAGCCCAGGTCACCTCTTCCTTGGATCCTCTCAATGTCTTGTTCCTCTCAAGGAGTTCCCGTCTCTTCTCCAGAATGTCCAGCATGTCCAGAATCCCAGGGGAATTCGAGAGTATAGGGTGCTCCAGAGCCCAGGTTGCCCATTAGAGGAGTCCTGCACTGGGCAGAAATGACCAGCCCCTAGTACTGCCATACTTCTCAGTCTTAGCCAAGGACCAACCCACAAAAAGGGTTACTTTGGTTCAAATCTAAGTACCTGGAAGGAGCTGCCGGATGGAGGCTGTCAGTTATTCCTATTCTTGCCACGGCAGTTTGCTTCTTTTGAAGGGGAACTCGAGTGCTGTGTCTCTGGGTCTTCCACAAGCCCCCAAATCAAGCAGTCAATGTGAGAGAAGAGGCTAGGGAGGAAGAATTGCTTACCCTGGAGTAGGACCTTGGCCTGCCTCTAAAATGGGCCACACGGTTTAGATTTGGGACACAAGCCTTTCAGTACAAAGTGTGATTTTGCCTACAGTATTCTTTCTCTTGAGCACCCATGGTGACATTTAGCAGATGAATGAGAAGCCAGAGGCCCTGGCTTCTGGCCAAACTCAACGTAGCTACTACATTTGAGGTTAATCAAATTCATTTTTTCCCCCCATCGGCAAACTTTTAGTTCTCGTTTGGCTTCCCGTGTGGCTTTCTCTACCGTAAAGACGGTGCTGGCCATTGGGCTTGAATGAACAATTGTATTTCTCATCGTAAATGAATGCTTTGAAATTACACCTTCCATACCAGCCTTTACTTCGGTAAGTCCACCTCAGAAATGGGTCCGATGTCATATTCTGGACCATATTTCAGCCCAATAAACTGAGAACTGTATTGTGAACAGAAAAAGCAAATGCCACCCTAGAAGGCTTTTTGGAACTTAATAAGGCCACCTTCCTTAGACATTCCCCTAACTTGTCAAGCTCTTCTTTGGACCTTCTGTATGACAAATGTTTGAGAAGGTTCTTTGGGTGGATGACAGTCAACAAATCCTGTAAAGTGTAAAAGGCCCCATCATTCATCAACATCTGTGTTACCATGAGGTCAGTGCAGTGAGTCCAGGGTACAGGTGGGTACACTGGGGGTAGAGAACAAGAAAACCCTGGAAGGAGCACAGGTTAGCATGAAAATTATTTCTGTGCTGAGGTCCAAGACAGTTGTCATGTGTGGAAAGCCCCATCAGAAACATTGTGACCATGAATTTTTTGCACACGTGCAATAACCAGAAGAGCTGTTGATGATGAAGATTAACCAAAACAGCATCCTCAAGTACAGCAAAAGCTATAATTCACCAGATATTTGGGACAACAGACCAAGTTGCAGATAGATTTGTTTTATCTTGGAAAAGGGGAGATGTAAAGAATTTGATAGCATTTCTAAAATTTTTTTTTTTTCATTTCAACATTTTATTTATTTATTTATTTATTTATTTATTTATTTATTTATTTGAGAGACCGATTGTGAGTAGAGGATAGAGAGAGAGGGAGACACAGAATCCAAAGCAGGCTTCAGGCTCTGGACTGTCAGCTCAGAGCCTGATGTGGGGCTCAAACCATCAACATTGAGATCATGACCTGAGCCGAAGTCAGACGCTCAGCTGACAGCCACCCATGTGTCCTGATAGCATTTTTTTTTTTAATGAGGAGCATGCATTTGAAAATCCTATTTCTAGCTTCTCTTATACTCTAGGGCTTCATTCACAGGGGGCCACCCGGCCAGCTGCCCTTGTTTATATCCCCAGTCTGGCTGGTTCCTTCTGCATTTATAACTCTCTGTTTTACAGAGAACAGAGCAGCAGGACTTCCCAGAGGACAGAAGTGGGTGTCTTCCTGTGTCTTCCCCGGGTCCTCACAGCCTAGGATAGATCACAGGTACTGACTTGTGGATGGCCAACCTGGAGCCTCAGGTCAACGGGGTCCTTACACCCTTCGGGGGAGCAGAGCAGTGCTTGCAGTGCCATGACCCAAGCCAGGGGCCACACAAGGCCACAGGAGGTGGCACCTTCCTGAGGAGTGGAGTGACCCCACCAGCTTTGCAGAATGTTCCATCATCTTGCTAGGCATGAAGAGGCTGGCCGCTGGTATGTGTGGCTCTGAGGCGGGGGAATGGATGAAGGTGCATGTGGGGTCGGCGTGTGGAGGCCCTTTCCCTAGGTGGTGTCGGGTGAGTGGTGTGCGTGCCGAGGGAGAGGGGCTTTGTATCTGCTGGCATCAGAGCAAGTACCTACATCGCGTCTGTGTGACTGTGACAGATGAGGAGCCTATGTCTTGAACAGAGGGCATGAAATGTGTGTACAGCATCTGAATAAATGTGCTTAATTGTTCTCATCACACAGCTCTTTTATCAGCATATTATTTGTTTAATGGATAGCAGTTCTCCCTCCTCCAGGATAATTCATTCGGGTTTAACATTGAGAACAGAACTCAACCATCCGTCCTCACCTCACAGGGTGTTTGAGACTGATCTCCTGGTCCCGGTTTGCCTGTCTGGTTAGTTGGTTAGCTAGCTAGCTGAGCGGTCATACTTTTAAGTATCCTGAGTGGGTTTCCTGTCTTTTCTGAGCCCCATCTTTGGCTTGTTGTGTGAAGTCACCAAATCCCTGTTCTCTGTGTCAGCTCATTGCTGCAGAATTCTTTCTTCCCTTCTTTCTTCTTTTCGATTTTAATGAGTCTAAGTTATTTCAGAATATATTAGATCATTCTCTCCCTTGTGTTGGATATTGGAGGGGATGCAAGTAAACCGAACATTTATCAGTCCTCTCTTCTCTTAATTGAACAGGGGCTGACTGCTGCGAGGCTTGGTATTCTGCCCAAAGATGTCCCTGAACATCCACAGCTGGGCTTCTGTCGGCTCTGTAAGCAACAAGGACAGGCCAGGGCGAAGGTGCTTCAGCATTTAGAGCTGGAGCCTTGGCGCGGGAACAAAGCCTGTTTGAGGCACCCCGTTTGAAGGCCTACTGAATCCATGATGGCCGAATCCTACCTTCGTTGGCAACCATCTGCCTCATCCAGTGATTCTCAGGGAGCTCATGCCAGCATTTAGGCAGCTTCCTATTTTGCAAATGATTCGTGATTCATAATGGACAGAAGATTGCTCTTCAGATGACCTGTCAGGGTAAGCCTGATTCGGGGATGGGGTCCATAGGAACCTGTCCTCCATGTTCAGAGGGGTAGTAGAGATCTGAGGGGCCACAGTGGTGCAGGGGTGGTACAGCTCAGGCTTACTGCTAGCTTATATAATGCCTTTGAGTGGACTTGCAAGATGTGCCCCCTCTGGGTACATGGACACAACCCCATGGCCACACAGCTTGGCAATGGGAGGGCTCCTTCTTGGAGGAAAATGTGCCTCTTTCCCCTGGCACATTCAGCCCTGAACCAGGGAATGTGCTTTGGTAAGGAAAGCGTAGACTGTATTTAAGGCCCCACTTGACCCCTGGTGCTTTAGGGGTGCTTTAGTGCGGAGCCCTGAAGCAGATGCCCCTCCTTCTCTAGTGGCAACTGGGCGAGCCTTTCCAGTGCTGGTTCTTTCCACCTCGAGAGTGTTAAAGACAAGACAGCATACCCAGAATGGAGTCGCTTATGCTAAGTCCCACTGCACCAAACTAAGGCTTAACTTAATTACAGTTTTGGCTCTCCCAGAAAGGGAACCTTAAACCTTCGAATAGCCTGATCATCGTGAGTCAGGTAGTCTGCATGATAAGCCCCTTCCATCCCCTTAAAGGAAAGTAACCTTGCAATAAGCAACCCACCTTTTTTTGACTTCCTTCTTCCTGCTCCCTCCTGCCTAGAGACCTGAGCTCTTTTTCGGACGCTCAACCGACTGAGCCACCCAGGTGCCCCATAAGTAGCCACTGTTTTCAGTTTGGTGAATACCTCTGCAGTCATTAAAAGACAGTCTTTTCAAACATGAAAAATATTTTCATTTAACTTAAACCAAAACTATAAATATATTGCATTTCGCAAAAGGCCATTTTGTGATAAGGTACACATGCATAGTGACTTGGTTTCTTTCAAGTACTGTCTCCTCTGTGGCTTAAGAATCCTGTATTGCTTTGAAAGGTCTTTTGCCAGGTCAGTCCTCTTCCCAGGTGACAGTATTAATGGTGTTGTACGTGGGTAAAGTGTCAGTCACAGCATTTAGAAGATGATGCCCACACCCATCCGTTTCCGGTCCAGGTGGACCGATTCTAGTGAATATCGAATTCTAGTGAATCGAATTATAGTGAATTCGATTCTAGTGAATCTTTTCATCTTACAGCTTCATGAGATATGCTTCTTTGGCAACAATTCTATCTGGCATTTTGTGATACTCTCTGTTCAGATTGCTGTTTTCCCTAGTTCTCCTGTAAGACAGCTAATACTTGTTCTCTTTCCAAAGCATATCTTCCAATTGCTGCAGAAGGTTTGCCACATTCTGGTTGTAGGAAGCCACAGATGTCCTGCTGGGGCGGTCCTCTATCTCCAAATCTTTTTGCCGGATAATCTGAGTGAGTTTACCAGTCTCATCTTTGGATGGGTGATCGATCAATCTGTTCAGTTAATCAGATGTTCTTTTCAGTGAGGAGTTTATTCTCCAATTCTTTTTTTTTTTATGTTTTTTTTTTTTTATTTCTAATCTCCAATTCTTGTCCTTTTGTTCCTTTTACTTGATCTTTCAGTTTTCAGCTTTAGATAAATAATGCTTTTCACTTCCACTTTTCTACATGAAGATGCTGAATCGTTGTTACTTGGAAAACATCAGAATGTTTTGTAGGAATGTACTTGCTGGGTTTTTGAAGGATCCGGGTTTTCATTTGCTCTATTGTGTTCTGCAAAATCTTAATCTCATCTTTCGCTGAAAGGAGCTGAGCGTGTTTAAACTTCATTTGCTCATGCTGGCGTGTGAGATCATCTAACTTCCGTTTCTGGTCTTGTAAAGCACGAAGCCGTTGCAGCTTACCCTGGCGTTGATCCTCAATGATCTTTTGTTGTTGTTTGATTTCGTCTTCCAGACGAACTCTTTCTGCATTCAGCTCATACACCTCGCATTCTAGTTCCATGATACGGTCTTGCGTTTGCGGGTCGACCACAGGTACAGTTTGGCTGTCTTCTCTCAGACACTCCAGTTCGTCTTGCAGAAATTCATTCTCTTCTCTCGTGGATGCAAGACAAACGTCTTGCTCCTCCACGGTTTGCTGTAAAATTTCGTTTTCTCTTAAGACTTGGCCGTACTTCTCTAATAGCTCCTGGAGCTCTGGCCTTCTTTCAAGTTTTTCGATACAGATTTCTTTCTCTTTAATAAGTCGTGTCAATCGCTTATGCTCCTCCAGAGCAAAGGAGAGCATTTCCTTAGTTTCTCTATGGTCGGCATCCATCTGCTCAACACTCTTTTTGAGTTGTAGTATTTCATCGTCTTTCTCTTGACTGCGTTGAATTAAACACTCCTGCTCTAACTGGGAGGACGACTTAGACAAGTTATACGTGTTGGTCAGTTCTTTAATAGCTTGCTCATACCTGGCTGTTTTCTCCAACAGCTTCTTTTCAGCCCGGCACAATTTTACTATTAACTGTCCTTTTTCTATTTTTAAGGCCCGCGTAATAGATTTTGTTTCCAGAGAATTCTTATGGTTACAGACAGTAGTTTCTTCCAGCCGACGTCTTACGTCTTCAAGCTCCAAAACCAACCTTCCATTTTCCACCTTGAGATTGAAAGCAGCTTTCTTTAAATTGCCATTCAGCTCTTCCATTTCTGAAAGGCTTTGCTGCAACTTTCTAACCGTCGTTTCCCTCCCCTTAAGTGAGTCATCTTCAACAGTATTGTCAGAGTCTTGATTAAGAGACGGTGCTGGCTCCTTCTCAGCTCTAGCAGATTCCTCCTCCTCTTGTTTAATATGTTCCTTAAGTTCAGCGTTCTCCTTCGGGATGTTTAAATTACGTATTTGCGACGGATCTGACCGATGCAAATCATTAACAGCCAATTGACTTTGAGGTGATTCTTCGTTTTGCGCATCTAACTCTTCAGCTATGTCCATCTGCTCGTCTTCAAATGGACAAGCTCCCTTTTCATCATTGAGATCGTGTTCCACTTTGCCGTTGATGCCGTTGCCTTCATTTTGTTGTTCTGATAGCTGACCTTTCATCAAAACCCTGGGCCGTGTAGTTTGTTTCTGTCCATCGAGCTGCCCCAGCTCTGCTGTTGGGAGTTCCTTCTCGGTCCTACCCTGAGTGGATTTTTGTCCGTCGGCCTCCAAGTCACATCTGAAATGCTCTACTTCTGAATCCAAATTCACACCTCCTGGAGCCGTACGTTCAATCACTTCCGGCTCATGGCTCACTTTCCAAAGTGCCAGTTGAAGTGCTTCCCGTCCTTGACCTGATGAGTTTTCTTGTTCTAAAACGTAGACTCGCCCTTCAAGTTTCAGATCGTCTCCAATGAGATTGTCACCCTGGGTTAAGCTACACCGTGGCGTCATCTCCTTTTCCGCATCGGACAGCACTTGCCGCGGTCCAGACACTTCTTCCACTGCTGTACTCTCGGAAAGAACTCTTTCCTTTTCCGTCACTGTGTCACTTTGCCTCAAAACGGAAGGCTGCGATTCACATTCTTCAATCCTTTCTTTCTTTTCCTCATTGATCCGGTCCCATTCTCTCCTTAAAGCGTCTCTCTCACTTTCTACCGAAGATAATTTGTTATTGATGTATTTTACGGTGTCCTCAAGTTCTTCAATTTTCCTGGTAGACTCCACTTTTTCAGTCTGTAGCACTTGAATGGTGTTTTGCATATCCTCAATGACAGACTCATCAGCTGCTCTGATTCCAGAGTCGTCCTTCTCTAACAGATTTTCCAGTTCTTTGATTCTTTTTTCATAGCCTTTTGACTTTTGATGGTACCTGCGACGTATTTCTGCCAGTGTCTGTTGATAGACGTTCTGCAGTACTGCCTTTTCAAGTTGATGGTCATCGATGGCCTCATTTCGATTCTGTTCAAGTTCCCTGATGGTAACCTGCAGTTTGTAGATTTCATTTTGCTCGTCGCTATTCGCTCCCGGTGCTGAAGTCTGGGAAAAATGCTTCCAATGGCTAACTTCAGCCTCCAGTCTTAAAACTTCATTTGACAGTCTGCTTATTTCTTGTTGTGACCAAATGAGGTCAGCAAAGTCCAGGTCATCCCCCGGGGAAGCTGAAGCAAAGTAGTTGATACCGTAACCCAAGGAAGGTGACGCTGTGGTTGATCGAAGGGCTGATTGGAGCTTCAGCAACTGGTTCTTGAGCCCTATCTGTCTCGCTTTAAGAAGTTTCATTTCTACCTCTTTCTGTTGTAGCTGATGTCGGTAGCTAAGAGTCTGCCGCTTTATTTGAAGCTCCGAGGCTTCATACTTCTCTTCCAGATGACTACAAAGACGTTTAAGTCTCTGATTCTCCCATCTTAAGGTTTCCCGACTCCCTTCACTCTCTTTTCGGTCAGAGTCAGGTCCTTCTCCCACCTTTTCGGTTCCCTCCATCCTCACATCTTTGATGACCTCAGAGATGTGGTCAGTGAAAGAAGCCACACTGCCACCCACTTGCTCTAGGGAATGGCCCAGGCCACCAAACGAAAAGGACATCGCTGCGGGTCACAGAACTGACCTGGTCCGCTCGGCAAAAAGCGTCCAGCGCAGTCGGACAGTCCCGCTAAGTGTCTCCAAACGGAGGCCTGCGCGAGGCTACTAATCAAATCACAACCAGGCGTTTCTAGGCAACGCCACACCGCGCGCGGGCTACTAGGTTCCGGGACCCCTGCCCACGCCCTCCGCCCCCTTACCCTCCCCCCACTGCCCCGCGGGCATCCTTCGCGGTCCCCAGGTGCCTGTGCGCACCTGCGGTGGAAAAAGCCACTCGCCCTGGACCTTCCTGGGAAGTCCAATCAAAGCACACACCGCTCTGCAGTTTGTGGTTTCCACTTAACAATTTTTTTTTTTTTGGTAATTGACATGAAATGGGCATCCGGAGGCTCCCGGGTACCCCAACCCCTCCTCTTCCTCTCCCACCATCGCCCCCCCACCCCCCCCCCCCCCCGCGGGTCCCCGCCCCCTGCCCAGAGTGCCCCAAGCCCGGGTGTGGCTGTTCCCGGCCGCCAGGACCATGGGGTCACACCGCTGGCGCCTGCTGCCCCCTCCCACCGGCGCCCCGCCTAGCAGGGGCGGGGAGTCAGGACCGAGGCGCCTGGCCGCAGGGCTCTGCGCGCTCGGCGGTGCAGCCCGGGTGGGGGGGGTGGGGCCGAGGGGGCTCGGGCGGCAGGGGCCAGGCTGCAAGCCGCGCTGGAGCCAGGCGCTCCTCTCCCAGCCCGGTCCCGCGCGCCCCCGGCTTGCGGTACCATTGCAAGTAAGGCGGGGAGGGCGGGGCTTCGGCCCGGGATCAGCAGCAGCAACAGCAGCAGCAGCAGCCATTGCCGCCGCCGCCGCCATAGTAGCAGCTGCGCAGCCACCGCAGCAGCAGCTGCCGCAGTCGCCTCAGCCGCTGTCGCCCCCGCCGCCGCCGCCGCCGCCTCGGCCTGGAAGCGATGTAGCCGCGCCAGGCCGTCCCCCCCGAGCTGCCCGGCCCGAGCTCCGCGGGCCGTCGTTGCCGTTCAACCGCATGAAGTAGCTGGCCAGCCAGACTGCGGGCAGGTGAGTGAGCCGCGCCGGGCCGGCGGTGAGCGCGTGGGCCGGGGACTGGGGGTCGGTGTAGTGGCCCCGCGCTCCGGCGCGGCCGCCCTGCCGCCCGCTCTGCGCCGGGTCCGCTGCGGGCCAGGGAGGAGGGCTGGGCCACGCAGCGGCCAGGCGCCCAGCTCAGAGCCACCGTCCGAGCGCCCGGGAACAGCGGGGCGGGCCGGCCTCCCGGGACGCCCCCCGCGCGGGTCCCCGCCGCCCATTGTCCCGGCCCCGCTGAGCATCGTCCTCTGGGGTCTGGACCCAAGCTTTCCCCAGGCCTCCCCCCCACCCCGCCCCCCGCCCAGGCTCTGAGCTGTCAGCACAGGGCCTGACGCGGGGCTCGAACTCACGGACCGCAAGACCATGACCCGAGCCAAAGTCGGACGCTTAACCGACGGAGCCACCCAGGCGCCCCTTTTTCAGATTTTAGAAAAGGAAAAGTGTACATATGCTGTTACTGTATAATCCATGGTGTGGGTCAGCAGCCCTTCGTTGAATATGTTAATATTTCTAGAGTGAAAATATAAAGGTACTTCATGCTAAATGGAACACTTAAAGATTGTAAATGGTTTCATATTAGTTCAGGTCAAGTTTTGTTACCAAATAAGTTACCAAAACACCTTGTTTTTTAGATTTCAAAATGATGGATAAGGGGTTATGGAGCTGGTTTACTCAGTAGTAATATTCCTATTGAGAGAGTCTGAGATGGTTTTTTGTTTTTTTTTGTTGTTTTGCCTTTTACTCTACGTAATGTCTCCTTACTCCAAAAAGTTAGAAACCACAATGATGTTCTGTAACTAGGGGTCACAGACTCAAGTGCCAGGCAGGTAAAATTAATAAGCGAAGGGAAGGTAGATGTAAGGCAGTAGAGAGAGGCGAGGAATAGCAAAACTAGCTCATTGCACGGACTTGCTTGCTCTTGGCAAGTCTAGCTACCTGTTGACATGGTGAATGTGGGTGCAGGGAACACCCACCTTCCCACTTTTAAGGATACTCCAGAACGCTGATTTTTTCGTGAAGTTTATCGATACTTAAGTGTCAGCAGTGAAAAAGGAAAAGAAAAGAAACTGCTGGACGTAGGCCAGAGAAAATATATCTGCAAGCTTTATCTGGCCTTGGGCTGCCTGCTCTGACCTCCGGTTGCGAGACTGATTCTTACCGAATGAAAAGTTGGACCGTGGTGTTTTGGTAGTGAACGCTTTCTTGAGATGGGGATGGGACGTTTGCTTTATCATTGTTCGTTGTGCTTTACGTATATGTCACATAATTTTGCGGTCAGATGCTCTACTCCTGAGCTATACCCCCTAGTATATAATTTTGGAGCGTAAAATATTTCAAAAGAAAAGAACACTGGAGCACTGCCTTATTTTCTAGCCAGTGGGAAGTTTTCGTTCTCTTCTATGAATTTGAAAGTTTAATGTTACTTATTTTGGAAAAGGGAATGAGAACCCCAAGTGAAAATAGGGCCCTCTTTTTTAAAAAGTTTGAGTTAAGGGGGGTTAGATTATAATGTCCCTGCCTTTCCAGGGCCACAGTGATCTGAAGTGCCATTGCATGTCCGCCCCTGTATTTGGACTGGGAGGTGTGCCTCATCTTCTGTCCTCTCAGACCGTATCCCTGGTCCTAGCCCCATACCTACCGCCACACGGCTGATGACTTTCAACTTGATGTCTTTTTTGTTTAAGTTTATTTATTTATTTGGAGAGAGCGAGAGCGAGAGAGAGAGAGACAGAGGGAGCGCACACAAGCAGGGAAGGGGCAGAGAGAGAGGAAAAGAGAATCCCAAGCAGGCTCCACGCTGTGAGGGTGGAGCCTGACGCGAGGCTCAAACTCACAAACCGGGAGATCGTGACCTGAGCCGAGATCAAGAGTCTCGGCTTAAGATCAAGATGCTTGATCAAGACTGACCCCCCTCTGGGTGCTCCTTAATTTTATGTCTCTAGTCCTGGCATCTCTTCATCTCCAGATTGATCTTTGCCTTGAACTTCTCTATTTAAATGTCCTGCTGAAATTCAGCTCATGAACTGCATCCTCAAATTGGCCTTCTTTCCCTGTATTCCTTAGGCCGTGGGTCAGCAACCTCTGGCCTGTAGGCCAAATCCTGCCCACTGCCTGTTTTGTGAAAAAGGTTTATTGGATCACAGCCACGCACTGCAGCAGCACAGTCAAGCAGATCTCATGGTGACTGTATGGCCCACGGAGCCCATGCTATTTACCGCCTGGCCCTTCGCAGGAAGAGTTTGTGGACACCCGCCCTGGTGCACTGAATGCCGGAAACCGCATCTCCTCCGTCACCTGCGATCCCCCTCTTTCTCCTCCATCTTCTTTATACCCAGGCTCTCCCTGCCATCTGGCAGCTCTGCCTCTGGACCATCTCTGACTTGGTCTCTGCCTCTCGGTGGCCTTAGTTAGTTCAAGCTTGCGGGGTTTTTTCTTTCTTTCTTTCTTCTTCTTTTTTTTTTTTAATGAAATGTACTGTCAAATTGGTTTCCATACAACACCCAGTGTTCATCCCAACAGGTGCCCTCCTCAAGGCCCATCACCCGCTTTCCTCTCCCCCCCCCACCCCCCATCAACTCTCAGTTTGTTCTCCGTATTTAAGAGTCTCTTAAGGTTTGAACTGTTTTTTGGTTTTTTTTTTAACCTGGACTCACAATTGTCTTCCAACCGGCTTACCTAGCTTGAGCTGGATTTTATCCATACGTGGGACATCTGGGCCTCCACTTTGGTCCGACATGACCAATCGAAATTTTAATGGTCATAGCTATTCCTCTCTAAATTATTTTCTTCTGATGACATCATGACGTTCGGAGGACATTTTATGTCGTCCTAGTATTGCTAAATTGTCTTCGAAACGATAGTGCTGTCATTGAGTTACGGTGCGGCAGATAATTTACACTGGATCGTATGTCACCGTGTGTGATATGACGAATGTCGTGTTTCACCGTTAGGCTGGTAACATTAGATGCTGTCTTGTAAAAAATCTACCTATTTTAATGTTTTCTGTTAAGGTTGAAATGAATGTGTCCCATATTTGTATTTCTTGATGAGTTTTCTGTATGTGTTATTTGGTCATTTAATTGCCAGTTGTCAATTTCATTTTTTTAATCGCCAGTTTCGGTTCAACACCTGTCTGCTGAGAACCTGTCAAATGCTGGGGTGAAAAAGATAACGGATTCCTAGGAATTTGAGTGGGGAGAGAGACCTGCAAGCAGATAATTTGAATACAGCCGGTTGTACTTATTCTAGCAGGCCTTAGGAAGTATGAATGCCACATCTTGATTTACTTATACATGACAAGGTAAACAAGTTCACGTTCTTATCCTCAGGTACATTACGTAATGAGTGCAGGGACAGAATCTTGAGGGAACGCATTCACGACTAGGTACAGGTTTGATACAAGATTCAGAAAATAAAGCGGATTCTGTTGAAAATCCGACCGACCCTGTGGTTTATAGAAGAAACTGCTTTTGAATAGGAGGAGCCTCTTTGTAGCCGGTGACACGAAAACAATATTAAGTTCATCTCAGCTCTCCAGGTTTCAAGACTCTTTCTGAAGTCTTGCTATTCCCTGTGAATTACAGCTTATTCATTACTTGCCGAGACTCCTTCCTTTTGATTGGTCCCAGCATGTTTCTCTCTGTCCTTTCTCACAGTTCTTTTTTTTAAGTGTCTTCCTTATCAGAGATACTTCGGCCTGTTGTCCACTTGATCTCTCCATTCATGTTTCATTAGCAGTTTTTCTATCATTTCTGAATGGGTTCGTTAAATTTCTGCCTCCTAAAGAGTTTATAGTAGAAATGGTAGACTGAGTGACCAGGTACTCAAATGAAAATAAATGTTCAGAACTGCACAGAAATTCTTCTAAGCAATGACCAGCTCCCTGTCAGTGTGAACATTTAGAAGTCTACCAACTTGGTACCTGCCACATGGTCGCTGGATACTTTGATGCATAGACAGGACTGGCCACTTGAACCCGTGCCCGTCTGTACCTTGGGGAAATAACACGAAAGTACTTCTACTTCACTAGGTACGGTGGGTGCAGGATAGATGTAGCGTGGGCGCTGGCATGGGGTCGCTGAGACGTGCCCAGGGGTCCGTGAAGCCTTCTCGGACGTGGGACACCTGAATAATCTTGAGAACAGGAAGGTAGGGGTGATGGGTGGTAGAGAATTCCCAGGGAGAAGAAAAATTCTCAGGGGAAACCTAACCCACTGACCATCTTGTCCTTTAACTTCATGTTTTGTTTGTTTGCTTTAAATTGGAAAAAGGCAACACTATCTGATTGCTAGCAGTGGAAAAAGTCTGTTCAGCTCTTATTTTCCAATGAGGTAGTGAACTAACGGCTGTTTGTAGATCCATATGTTCTTAAGTCCAGAGCAATTGTGGTGTTTAAATTCACAAGCCTCTGGATGCATTTCCATCCAATAGATAGAGTAAGTTGGTTCTTAAAAGCTTTGAAGCTCTAAAATCAGGGGGCTTAGGTGGCTCATAGTTAAGTAACCAGCTCTTGATTTTGGCTCAGGTCATGATCCCACGGTTCATGGGTTCGAGCCCCGTCCCGTGTCAGGCTCTGCGCTGATAGCTTGAAGCCTGCTTAGGATTCTCTCTCTCTCTCTCTCTCTCTCTCTCTCTCTCTCTCTCTCTCTCTCCTCTCAAAATAAATCAACATTAATAACAAGGTTTAAAACCAGTGTACCCTTATTTTCTTTGCTTAATAATAACTGACAGCCATCTTTCCCCAAAATAGACAGTTTTTAATTTTTTCTGCTAAGGTTGAAATGAATGTGCCCCATATGTGTCTGTGAAAATCTGTGGAGGCATCATTTCTCACAGTGAAGCTTCTCATGTCCTTAATTTGCATCATGCTTGTTCATCTCCCCTTAGAACCTTTTCACTACTCTCACGGCTTTTACCTTCTTGGACACGCTAGGATGTGTAACGTTCCTCAGACAACCCCAAGATGGCAGGGCTAAAACACACGAACACCTGTGGCCGTGGACGTCGACTCTTAGAGATGGGCAGTATCGATCGGCCTTTGTGCTCATCGGTGGAGAACCATTGTTCGAAAAGCTTCCGGGCCAGTTTTGGGGGATCGTGGTTTGAGGACCACTGCAGTAGAATTGGGGGAGCCCATATGTGCAGAAGGTTGAGGAAGCCAAGCTGGTGATTGAGGAGGTGTCCTGTGGTGGCAGGTGAGCCAGGACTGTGGAGGAAGGGGAAGGGACACGAGTGAAAGTCGAGTCAGGAAGCAGGGAGTCAGGAAGCAGGAAGCGATAGCAGCAGCCTAAGGGAGAGGTGATGGCCCCCAGAGCAGGACAATGGCATGGGACTGACGTGAGAAACTATTTTGGCATGGGACTGACGTGAGAAACTATTTAGCACCATGGCTTTAGGGGCGAAGAAGGGAGGGGTTGGCGTGATTCGGTTACGTCTGGATGTTATTTACTGAAGTCGTGACGCAGTGATTATTCGCTTTTCCATTCGTTTCAGATGCTTCTCTTTTTTGAACCATAGAATTCTCACACCTGCCTCGACTTTCTGTTGACTTTGTTTTCATCGACACGTGGCTTCGGGTGGGTGTGTTTGTGCGCACCGACACCACACTGTGCTAATAATAACTGTGGGTGTGTAATGTGTTCTCAATCTGGCAGAGCTGGGCTCCTTTGGCTTTCCTTTTTCAGTTGCTGTCTCCCATTTCTGTGTAGAAGTGAATTTTGGTATCGTTTCTAGTTCCTAGAAAAATGCTATGATTGTGATTGGTCGAGAGCACATTAATCCATATATTTAGTGGGTCCCTGCTATGGGGTGGGTCCTGAGAACCCAAAAATAAGTAAATCCCAGGCACTGATGGCCTGGCATATCTGTGAACTAAACTTTGGGGAGGATTGATGTCCTTTCCCATGAGCCTGGCACATCTCTTTCTACACACAAAGGTTTTCTGTGCTTCCTGAGGGCTTTGTTGTCATTGGAAGAGTGCCTGATTAGTTCAGTTGGCAAACGTGAGTGATGTTAATGTCTGTCCATATCTTTATGTACTAAATAAAGATGTGCTAAATTAGTCACAGCTGATCATTTTTGTTACTTCTTTGAATTTCTACATATGTATTATCTATGTTTTTATTTCTCCTTTTCCTTTTCTTTCAGCAATTTCTTTTTCATCCCTCATTTAATTGGTTAGACTCGAAAATAATGTGTAGCTGTATAATTGTTTCTAGCAATATTGTCTAAAGGGCGTGTGATTTCACCCTAATTAGGCGTTCCAGAAATGTGGTAAGGTGAAGTCGTGTTTAAGTGCGAATGTCCTAATCTGAGTGGTTCTCAGTGGAAATCTACAAGCATTTCCCCTCTGCTTTTGGAGCCACACACCTTGTAGTGTGTCTGATGTTTGAGCCTTTGTTCCAAGGCTCAGTCATAAGATTGGCAGGCGTGTGGCTTAAAGGCAGAATGCTGAATTGAGGTAGCACTTGGACTGAGAAAGGAACTGGAAGAGAAATTTGAAATGGAGCCTATGTGGCAATAGGTTTTTATTTGTTCGTTAGTTTTAATTTTTAAAAGGTTTTTATTTTTGAGAGAGAGAGAGAAAAAAAATGTGAGCAGGGGAGGGGCAGAGAGAGAGGGAGACACAGAATCCGAAGCAGGCTCCGGGCTCTGAGCTGTCAGCACAGAGCCCAACACGGGGCTCAAACCTACAGATCGCGAGATCGTGACAGGAGCTGACGTCGGATGCTTAATTGACTGAGCCACCCAGGCGCCCCGGCAATATATGTTAATATAACTGCTGAAGAAGTGATCAGCAGGTCACAGGGCAGTGGACTTAACTGCAGCCTTTGACTCTTAGAACAGTCTTTAGGAATAGAAACCTTGCTCCCTGTAGATGTTACAGGGAGGTTCTGACGGCCTCTTCCCCCCCAAAAAATCATCCACACACACAAATTGGCAGAGAATTTCACGGACTCCACAGACCTCTTCAAGCCCATGGACAAGAACCCCGGGCTAGTTCCTGGAGAGATGTGTAGTCACGGCCCCCACGCTAGAAACACATCTGTGGAGAAGCGCTGTTTACAGGTGTCTACCTCCCGTGTAGGTGGGTGGTGTTCCGCTGTTCTCCAGAACACACACTTGACGTCTGTGAGAGCCTTGCCCAGAAAAGCTGAGATGGGATATTCTCCATGATGAGCTCTGGCGATCCCATGAAATTACTTTCCCTGAATAATCGGCTTCTTTTGATAGTCAGTCCGTTCCATAATGTTTTCAAAGCTTTCAGGTGAGGGCTTAAGAAAACGAAGACTCCTGTGGGGCAGCTGGAGTCTAGTAAAGAGTAACTGGACTTGAGTCCGTGTGGTCCCCCAGCTCTCTGTCTGACCTTGGCCGCCCGAGCCTCCCGGCTGCGCTCCCACGCTGGTGAGACGGGGCTCCTGCTACCACCTGGGAACCGGCCCTGGGAGATTTAAGAAGGCGGCATGAGGTAAGGGGGCGTCAGAAGACAGGGAGGAAACAGTATGAAACAACAGGTTAGCACTGGAAAAAGCAGGCGGGTTAGATTTTACCTCACCATTAGGGGCCAAAGTCGATTCCAAACGGATGAAGAGTTTCAAGTGAAAACCCAGAACCACAGAATGGAGGAAAAGATGGAAAGTTCTTCATGCTCTGGCATAAAAGTACAGAGAATGAACAATAAAAGATAACCATGCAAATAAAACCACCATTGTAAACTTAACCACACAAGAATTAAACTTCTGTCTGCCTATCTCATAATTAAAATTATGGCCAATGACTAGTTGGAAACAGGAGCAGACACCACGGTGCATTAATATCTTTAATGTATAAAGCTGTGTTATCGATCAGTTGAAAGATCTCGTGGTTCAGATTGTGAGATTGAGCCCTGCATCAGATTCTGTGCACTGATCTCGAGGAGCCTGCTTGGGATTCTCCCTCTCTCTCTGCCCCTCCCCTATTCACACTCTCCCTGGCTCTCTCAAAATAAATAAGTAAACTTAAAAAAAAAATCACATCTCCGTAAAAACCAAGTTTCTGTGGCTAATACACTCTTTGAATGGGCACCGTGGCCAGTATTCTGAGTAATTGCTAGACTTTCCCTGGGTAAAAATTCTACTGGCACATTCTCTGGTAAAGATGAACACTCCCAAACAGTTCAGCATAGAAAGGGCTGAGCCTTGGACCAGACACAGTGATGAGAAAGATCGAGTCATTTGGAGCACATATTGGGGGAGGTAGGGACCATGGTGGTTCCCTAAAATTAAGGTGGGGATAGCATAGACCAATGGGGGTATCTTTGTGTGAAGGAGCCACCCCAATTTGTATGTTACATTCCAGACTCATGATTCGTCACGAAAAGTAATCTTCCCAGATAGCCTGTATTCATGGTGTAGACGATTTAATATTATTAAAACCTCCATACTACCCAAAGCTGTCTACAGATTCAGTACAGTTCCTATCAACATTCTAATGGCATTCTTCACAAAAAAAAGAAAAACGATTGTAAAATCCACATGGAACCACAAACGACTGAAACAGCAAAAGCAATCCTGAGCTAGAAGAACAAGGCTGGAGGCGTCACACTTCCCGATTTCAAACTCCTTGATCCTTGAACAACGTGGGTTTGAATTGCACGGGTCCACTTATATGCAGATTTTTTACAGTACTATACTGTAGATGTACTTTCTCTTCCATACAATTTGCTTAGTAACATTTTCTTTCTAGGGGTGCCTGGCTGGCTCAGTCGGTTAAGCGTCCAACTTCGACTCAGGTCATGGTCTCGCAGTTCGTGAGTTCGAACCCTGCATTGGGCTCTGTGCTAACAGCTCAGAGTCTGAAGCCTGGTTTGGATTCTGTCTCCCTCTCTCTGTCCCTCACCTACACACACACACTCTCTCTCTCTCTCTCTCTCTCTCTCTCTCTCTCTCTCTCAAAAGTAAATATTAAAAAATTTTAAAAAGTAATTACATTTTCTAACTTTCTTTATTGTAAGAATACATTAAATAATGCACATAACATATAATACATGTTAGCCAACTATTTATGTTCTCAGTGATGTTTCTGGTCAACAGTAGCTACTAGTAGTTAAATTTTCAGGGAGTTAAAAGTTACGTGCCAATTTCTCACTGCACAGGGTCAACACCCCTAACTCCTATGTTGGTCAAGGGTTGGCTGTATATTGCAAAGCAGTAGTCATCAAAATAGGATGGTATTGGCGTAAAAAAGATACATGAATGGAACAGACTAGAAAGCCCAGAAATAAACCTGATTAAGAAGAGATATTGGATCTCTTTCTAAAATTAATTTTATCAATGTAATATGTGGCTGAGTGTCCATAAAGGCAGGAAACATAGTGTCAACTTATTTTCAAGCTGTATGTTAACATTTTCGCATAATATGTTCCACATAGATTTCAGTCTCCAGATACCTTTTTAGGTTAAGTACCTCTAAATTGAAAGCAAAGAGTCTGGTTGGTAAAATGAAAACAAGGATAAGAAATACATTGATTTGCTTTGTAATCAAATGACTTGATTACAGGGGTGTCAAATGACTCGACTTAAATCGCTGTTTGAACCAGAAGTCCCACTATGGCACCTCGATTGCCATCATCCTGGGTATTACGTACAGTAACAGTGCTACCCCTTTGGACTGCAGAGGAGTCCTCGGAAAGTACCGTGATCTGGCAACTGAGGCTCGAGCAACTCAGGATGTTCCTCTGCCGGTTGATGGCCGCCAGGTCGGCTTTCTGGAAAGGTCTACATAGTTAATGATAATTGGAAAGCATGAGTGGGAGAAAGCTGTGAAAATACTTTGTTTCTTTTTAAAGTAAAGATGAGATGCCTGAAGGAAGGAGTACTCAGTTGTTACTATTTGTGTGTGTAGTATTGAATCACGTTCCTGGATTTGTGACAAACTTGTTTCAGTAAGGCTGTGCAGCTCAGAAATGATCATTTTAGAAACTGAAGGTTCGGCTTCTCTACAGCGGTCTTTTTTTATTTTATTTTTTTAATTTATTTGAAGTAGGCTCCATGCCCAATGTGGGGCTCAAACTCATGACCCCCAGATCTAGAGTTGCACATTCTACCGACTGAGCCAGCGAGGCGACTCTAGAGCAGTCTTTTCTGCAAGGGTGGCCTGTGGGTCTCGGCCATGGAATTCTGGGAGGAAAGGGCCTCTTAAAGAAGCAGGATCTTGTTCCAGACCTGCTTTTGAACAGAGGTGAGGCCTGGAAACTGGCATTTTAAATCAGCACACTCCCCACCCTCCGTGATTCTATCCACGCCCAGGTCTGGGAGCCACTGGTCTTGAGGCTTTGTTCTTGTTTGGGGTTGCTATTCTTTGCAGACTTTTGTTTGCTGGTTTTTTTTCTTTGGTTTTGCTCACGGAGCCCTCTGATGTCAACATTGGTGGAATTTCTCCCCATGTTATTATTCATTTCTGACTGTTTTGTTTATTTTTTATTTTTTTATTTTAGAGAGCGAGAGCATGCATACACAAGCGGGGAACGGGGGGAGACAGGGGCCGAGGGAGATGGAGAGGACCCCAAGCAGGCGCCACCCTCCACACAGAGCCCGACGTGGGGTTTGATCCCACGACCCTGGATCATGACCTGAGCTGAAGTCAAGAGTTGAACCCTCAACCGACCGAGCCACCCAGGCGTCCGTCCCTAGCTGTTTTGTTTTAAACTCTGGGATAGTCATTATTACATTTCACGAGTTCCTTTGCATTTCTGGATTTCTGACTCTGAGCTTTTCATTTTTTCCCACAGAGCTGAGAAAACAGAAGTCCTCAGTGAAGATCTGTTACAGGTAACAAAATAAAATCTTCTTAAAGTGCTTTGCTTAAAGAGGAAAACAAAACAAAGCCTCATCGGCGAGAACTGAAGCAGATCTGTGTACGTACGTCTGTATGTATGATCTGAGACACGATGAGACTGATCGGCATGGTCCCGAGCAGGAAAGAAAAGCAGTTGGGTTGCACGGTGATAAAAAGGGGATCTGGAACTTCGGTGTCATGTTGTGAAGTTCAAATGGGGCTGTCCTGCTTTCAAGTGCCAGGTGTCGGGGTGGGGTGGGGGAGGCGCTGGCTGGCCTGGCCGGTCCACCGGCACTGCAGCCTGGTCACGGGTCCCGGGCAGGCTGCGGGCCTGTCGCTCGCTGCTATGACGGTGTCCTTGATGGGACAGGCCCTGCCGGCAACAGCCTAGAGTTTCCACTTCTTGCCTCTCATGCTATCATCCTCCACTTCTGGGCTGAGTTGGCTCCTGAAGGACTTAGAGTCTCAGTGACGGTGACCAGACCTGTCAGGACCACCCTGAGGCCCTGAGGTGGCCTGTGATCAGCCTGGACTTTTCTGCCCTGCAGGAGGGATATTTCCTGAGGGACCTCGGCCGGGGCCACTGCACTTCGTCTCTCACAGGCTTCCCTAACTTTGGGGCTGGGGGTTTCTTCCAGAAGGCCTGGGACCCTTTGTACACATCCCTTCACTCGGCCTCAACCCCGTTCCGTCTCCACCCACCCCAGAGCACGCCGGGAAAGACAGAACCCTTCTGCACTGAGGTTTCTCTTAAGCCTCCTTGCTTGTGTCCTTGCTTCTCATTCCATGACCTTCGGCAGGTCTTTTCACCTGAGCCCCTGAAGACCAGCAATCTGCTCCCGGGTGACTTTCTGTCTCTTCCCATAGAGAGGAGCCGGCATAGCTTAGAAAACTGGTGCTATGCCAGCCCATGTCAGAATATCCTTCTAAATTATGACAGCCACCTGCAGGTAGAAGATTCTAAGAGCACGTTTTTTTTGTTGTTGTTGTTTTTTTTAAGGACCAGAAGTTTTTATTAAGAGTAGGAGGGTTTGTTTTTTTTAAGAATTATTAGATAATCATATTCTTTTTTTTTCATTTTTCTTTTTAATGTTTATTTTATTTTTGAGAGAGAGAGAGAGAGAGAGAGAGAGAGAGAGAGAGAGAGAGAATGTGAGCAGGGGAGGGGCAGAGAGAGAGGGAGACACAGAATCTGAAGCAGGCTCCAGGCTCTGAGCTGTCAGCACACAGCCCAATATGGGGCTTGAACTCCTGAACCGTGAATTCATGAGCTGAGCCAAAATTGGACACTTAACCAACTGAGCCACCCAGGAGCCCTGACAATCTTATTCTTAGTAATATTTCCTCATTGGCTTTTATCGTATATTTCAGCTTCACTTTCAGACTTTCAGAAATGTTGCTTGGGCTCGATAACCTTTAACTAGACTAGGTTTCACATCAGTGTTCTCTCTCCCACATCCCACGTTAGTAATAAATATGCACAACCTCCTTGAACCCTTGAAGCCCCAAACCTTGCAGGCAGTTTGAGGACTGCAGAATTCCCACAGGAGGCAGGTGGCAACTGTCTGCTCCTGTCCCTTTCTTAGAACATCCACGGGGGCCTCAAGAGTTTGCCAGTTTCAAGGAACGCCTTGTTTCATCATGAAGATGCTTACCTGCCGCCCCCCCCCCCCCCCCAACAATCCCCTCTCTGTCAGCATAGAGCCTGACGCAGGGCTCAAACTCACAGACTGCAAGATGGTGACCTGAGCGGAAGTCAGATGCTTAACTGACAGAGCCACCCAGGCCCCCTCCTTTTTTTTTTTTTCTTTCTTAAGTAGGCCCCACACCCAATGTGGGGCTTGAACTCACGACCCTGAGATCAAGAGTCAGTTGCATGCTCTACCGACTGAGCCAGCCAGGTGCCCCCCCCCACCCCGCATTTAAAATGTACACCCTTCCACTCAGCAGTTCTGCCTTTAAGAGTTTACCCTATATGTACAAAGATGTACGTTCCAGAATATTGACTGCAGCCTCACAGCTGCATCACAGCTGTAACCGAGGAGAGCTGGGTTCAAGAGGTTATGGCACACTCACACAGCTGGAGGATATGCAGCTATCTGAAAGAATGCGATGGGTCTGTGTGCACCGACCTGGCACAGTCTCTAAGGCTCACCGTGGAATTCGAAAAGCAAACTGTAGAGTAAATAACGTGCAGAGTACGCTACTATCTACGTCAAGAGCAAGTGGGGGACATACGTGCTTCCACACGCGTAGCTCACTTCTGGAAGAACAGACAAGGGCACTCGTGTCTTGAGAGAAGGTGGGAGACTCGTGGTGAGGGGAGCAGGATGGAAGGGTGGTCTTCGTACTCTACACTGCCTTCTTCTGTTTTGTTTTATCATGTGCTTGTATGATTTTTTTCAAAAGAGCATTTAAATATAAGCTTTAAAATATATACACAAAGAGGCGCCTGGGTGGCTCGGTCGGTTAAGCGTCCGACTCTTGATTTTGGCTCAGGTCTCACGACCTCACGGTTCATGGGTTCAAGGCCCTCACCTCGGACTCTGCACTGACATCATAGAGCCGGCTTGGGATTCTCTCTCTCCCTCTCTCGCTGCCCCTTCCCCACTCGCGCTCTGCTCTCTCTCTTAAAATAAAAATAAGTTCAAAGAAAAAATCTGCAAAACACAGGGATTGTGCAGAATTGCCACCGCACAGGGTGCTCTGGGAGTGCGACAGGTGTGACGGCTCGTTTTGACCAAAATAACCTGCTTTGGCACAAACCCTATCTCCGTTAATGGCTAATGAGTTCCTCTCAAGGTGCTGTGGTTTAGCCTGTATTAGCAGATTAACATGGTTCAAGTATATCTAGTGAGGGTTGGAGGTTTGAGGTTTGTTTTGTGTTTGTGTTTACATTAAAGACAGTTATGCCTTTAATCAATCAGAATTGTTCGCCGTGAAACTAACTCTCGCCAATCCGCACCTGCTCGCTTCAGCTTGAGGCAGTCTGCTGTACGCTTCCAGCACGTCGACGGCTGATGTTGTTTCCCACCCATTCGACAGGAGCCGTTCTTTCTAGAATGTGCAGCGGAGAGAAAAGGCAAGGTACGAGGCACTGTTGCACAACTCCAAGGCACTCTTGGAGCACATGAGAACTTGTCTCAGATGACTCCTTTTTCAAAAGCCCGTCCCAGCCCCCATCTTTCTTCTTTTTCTTTTCCAATTTTCTACACCGAACATGCATTGTTATCATGGGAGAAAAGTCACTAATGTATATTTAAAGAGAAATAAAGCAAGGAACTTCTCCGTGAGCAAGAGTGTTTGAATGCGTTCGAGGCGTAATGTGACATATCCCACCTATTTAATAGGGGCAGGGGTGGGTGGTGTCTCCTCAGCAAAAAAAAAGAGAAAACCAAACAAACTAAAAAATAATAAATAAAAGATATTTAAACTCTCTATTACAGATTCTAAGAAACGTAAGCAACGTGTCAAGTGCAAAGTCTGGACCAAGTTTGGATCCTGTTTCAAACACACCACCTATAGAATTTTTTTCTGTTTTTTTTTTTTTTAAACAACTGGGGAAATCCAAACACGGACTGTGGAGTAGGTGCTATGGAGGAGTTTCGGCTGCTGTGTGAGGTACAATGATGATGTTACCATTATCCCGGGGTGGGGGAAGAAAATGCTTACTGGTAGGAGATTCACATGGAAGTCTTTATGGGGGTAATGCTATACTCTCTGGATGTGCCTTAAAATATTCCGATGACAACACCGACAAAAAACGGGGATAAATAAAACAATATTGAAAGATGTGAGTCACCAAAGTTGGCTGATGGGACGTGGGTTTTCGTCCTACTGTTCCCTCTACGTTCATGTTGTTTGCAAATATGCACACTGAAAACTTGGACTAATAAGGTATGGGAAATGGGAATGTGTATTTTCCAAACCAAGATGGCGGCCCAGGTCTTGGACTTCTTTAGCGTGACGAGCCAGCGGCCCACGTGGAACCCCAGCTGCCTGTTCAGGTGGGCACGCGACAGGGCTTCTCACATTCTCTGATCTGAGAAGGGAGTGTGCCCTTCCCTGGGGGGTTAAGGGTACCAAAGGATGTCCCCGCCCTGCTCTCCGACCTGTGACTCTCACGGCTTGCAGGTCTCCACTCCCGCCAGGTCACACTGTCGCCTCCGCCGGTTTTCGATCACGATCTGTCCGAACCGGTCGGTCGTCCATGTTCACCTGGGAAGGGAAAGAGGAGGCTGGGCGATGCCAGAAGGGCTTCTCGAATACGCAAAATCAGACAACAGTATTCTGTTTCTGAGCCGTCAAGGCTGATGTTTGCTAATACCCAGTGCAGTCAACGGAGTCGGGTGCGGGCCCGGCACGCGGGGCTGACGAGAGCGTCGTCTGCTGCCGCCCCCTGCGGGGCAACCGGGCGGTGTGCGCTCGGCCCGGGAGCCGGTCAGACCACTGAGCGGCTGCTCCACAGGTAGACTCCCACGTGCACGCCAGGTGCAAGAGGGTTTACTCCGCAGCGTGATGTGTAACGGGACCTATGACGGAAAGGACTCACATGCCCATCCGCTGGGGTTAAAGCAGTTGTGGCATGGTCGTTCAATGAAATATCACATTGCCATGAAAACAGCAAGAGGACATCCAAGTAGATGTAGGTACAGACGTAGACACACAGACACAGATACAGATGTGGAATGATTCTCAGATAACAGACTCTCGAAAAGTACAGTACAGAGGGCTGTGCATAACATGCTCCTGTCTGCCCTTAAGAAAAAAAAATCTCTAGCTACATTTATATATGCGCAGAATAATTCTGGAATCTGGCAGTGTTGCTTCCCAGGTTGGAGGACTCACTAAGGTCCGGGGTAGAAGTGAGACTTACCTTTCCCTGCATACCCTTTTGTACTATTTGATTTTTTTTTTGAAGTTTTGCATGTGGTGTTACTTATCTAATGAGAAACCATTTAAAACCCCCTTCTTACGATGTTTATTCATTTTTGAGAGAGACAGAGCATGAACGAGGGGAGGGGCAGAGAGAGAGGGAACCCCAGAATGCGAAGCAGGCTCCAGGCTCCGAGCTGTGAGCCCAGAGCTCGACGTGGGGCTCGAACTCATGAGCCGTGAGATCATGACCTGAGCCAAAACCAGATGCTTAGCTGACTGAGCCACCCATGTGCCCCCCATTTACCACTTCAAAAAAACCATTAACGTATCTATACGCACAAATGTCACAAAACATACATAATACACCGCGCACTAGTATTACTTTGTCCCCAAACGTCAACAGTTTACTATACGAAATGATTCCCAGAGCTCCCGTGACAACGGTGGCAGGCAAGAAGCAGCATCACTCTCTGTCGGTGGACGTGTGAGGCTTACGTGGCATGAATGGTCACACTGGGTGCCTGTGAGCACGTGCTCCGTCGTCTTCCTGCCTGGGTCTGAATCCTGGCCTGAAACTTACCAGCCGTGAGGCCGTGCGGCCGTGGGCAGCAAGCTGTCCAATCCCTCTGTGCTTCGGTCCCCTCACCGGCCACACCCGCCACACCCTGGTTACGTGACAAGTAGGTTAATACAGGTCACACTCATGGAAGGTGCCAGCTGTATAGCAAGCAACTTCTACAAGTTCGCTACCCTTATTATATCAGTACTGAAATTTGCATCACTCAGGGAGCCTCGGTCGGTAAGCGACCGACTCTTGATTTTTGGCTCAGGTCATGATCTCACAGTTTGTGGGTTTGAGCCCCGCACTGGGCTCTGTGCTCACAGCATGGAACCTGCTTGGGATTGTGTCTGTCTCTCTACCCCTCCCCTGCTCGCTCTCTCTCTAAAAAATAAATAAATATTAAAAAAAAAGTTTTTTTCATCATTCATGTGGTTTTTGTCATTTTAAAATACTGATTAGGAAATCATGGAAGGCATGTGAGCAATTAGTACACCTGAGGAGGCTGATGGTTTGCATTTGTTAGGAAATTGCCGAATTCAGTGAAAACGGACACATCCCCAGGCTTGCTCCCAAGTGACTGGGTCCATGGTCAAGATTCACTTCGGCAGCCACGGATAGTGCTGGCAGGGCAGGAAAACCCTGGGGTGCACACCGCAGGAAGAGGAGAAGCCCCGGATAGCACGTCAACTATCAGGGCGGTAAGAGGTGGAGAGCCCCGTCGTGACCCAAAGTTTCAGACCGTAACAACGTGAGCACTGAGCAAGGTTTTGTCTGGCTTGCTACAAATTCTCCCCCGGCATGCCCGCACATGGTGACGAGGTGGCCCTGCAGACCCCTTGCTCCGAGACAGTCTAGTTCCCTTCCCCTGGAATCTGGGTTAGGCCTGTAACTTGCTGTGGCCAATACAACAGTAGCAAACACGACGCAAGCGGAAGCTGAAAATCACTTGCACGTTGGCCCTTGCCCTCTTGCTAGGAAGTCTGAACCCGTGTGGCAATGAACCCAAGCTGGCTTGCTATCGGAGGGGAGGCCCTGTGCGTGAGAATGAGGCATCCACATAGGAGGGAACCCCAGGGGACCCCAGCTACAGGAGTGAACCCCAGGGGACCTCAGCTGCAGCTGGCTCCAGTGGAAGAACCACCCAGCTAAGCCCAGTCCAAATGGTCCCCTCACACAAACCTGAGCAACTTGTGAACTGCTCTGAATTGTGAGTTGTTCGAGACCGCTGAGGCTGCAGAGATTTTGGTACACATCAAAAGCTGACTGATAAAATGCAGAAATACTGCTATGCCTTTAACAGAATCTAATTCTTCTTACACAAACTTTTATCATCAAGAATTAAAAACAACACGAACAGTCTTCAGCCAATGACACATTAGTATGCGGTCTGAGTTACCAGACCCGAAGTAACGAACAAATTACGAAACAGGAAAAGCAATAAACTCCTACAGAAATCTCTAAACGCTTTACAGTTGGAAGGGAACACAGGCAGCCCTAAATCATGTGAGCTCTGCTGATTTATTCCGGCTCCTTCTGACTCCTTTACTGGATCCTCCTCCTTCTCTGCCCCTTTACGCTGCTGTTCCTCATGGCTGGTTGCTATTTTTCTCACAAAGCAAGTAGGTTACTTTTGCCTATTTTTATTGGCGGGGAATTTCAAAACAAGTAAATTGTCTGAACTGAAAATACCCAAGAGATTTGCTGAAAAGAACATCGTGTACGTTAGTGTCAGAATGTAACCCATGCGGTTAGACTCAGTGCCTGGACTCATGATCGCTAGAGAGAAAGGCTACCCACAAGTGCTGCTGGCTTTGACCTGACAGTCCCGACTATCCACTGTTACTGTTCATCAGGATTTCCTTTTTTTTTTTTTTTTTTCTTTTTTTGACAAGGAAATGTTGTATAACTCAAGTGACTTAAAAATATACATCCAGGGGTGCCTGGGTGGCTCAGTCGGTTAAGCATCCAACTTCAGCTCAAGTCATAATCTCACAGTCCATGGCTTCGAGCCCCACATCGGGCTCTGCTCACCGCTCCGAGCCTGGGGCCTGCTTCGGATTCGGTGTCTCCCTTTCTCTCTGCTCCTCCCCGGCTCGTGCTCACACTCTCTCTCAAAAATAAATAAACACTAAAAGAAATTAAAAATATATATCCAGGTGCGCCTGGGTACCTCGGTCACTTGAGCATCTGACTCTTGATTTCGGCTCAGGTCATGATCCCAGGGTTCTGGGATTGAGCCCGGTGTTGCGCTCCATGCTGAGCATGCAGCCTGCTTGGGATCTTATCTCTCTCTCTCGTTTCCTCTACCCCTCTCCCTGACTTGCACATGCTCTCTTTCTCTCTCTCCAAAATAAGAATATATGTATGTGTATACAAATACACACACACATATGTATGCATATATCTACAAATGCTCTCTGGACCCAACTGGGTCATGGTACAAAGAATGAGAGAACTAAATCCAGAGGACAGACAATGAAGTCCAAGTTGCAGATGAAGTTGAAAATCAGAAAGAAAAACATTAAAAGGAAGTTTAAAGTAAGCAATATTTTTTAACCCAAGTCTAAAACCCCAGATTATATCAATAGGAACGATTAGAAAAAGTGAGTGAGTGGGAAAAAAGTTTCAAAACCTCAATAGGTTGGTAATTAGAGAAAAACAGTTCCAAAAACGTTTTTATTTATTTAAAAAATTTTTAAAAATGTTTATTTATTTTTGAGAGACAGAGCACAAGCCGGGGAGGGGCAGAGAGAGAGAGGGAGACACAGGATCTGAAGCAGGCTCCAGGCCTCCAGGCTCCAAGCTGTCAGCACAGAGCCTGATGCAGGGCTCGAACCCACGAACCATGAGATCATGAACTGAGCTGAAGTCGGATGCTTAACCGACTGAGCTGCCCAGGTGCCCCTCCAAAAACCTTTTTAATGCAAAAGGCACCGACTATTACATACGGTATTACCACATGGGGGGAAGCCAGGTGGAGAAGGCTACGTGGGAATTTCCTGTACAACTTTTGCAACTTTTTTTTACAAATTTGAATTATTTGAAAGTAAAAAGTTAAACACGTTTACAGTGTATTTTTAAGAGGCAGCCTTCGCCAATATTAAAAACAGGATTAATACTTTTCAGAAGAGAAGTCTAAGCGAAGCAAAAACAGCCCACGGAGGAAAACACAGAGCACAAATGAACCCCAGAGAACTATGAATGTAATTCTAATACTTGTGATAGCCGCTGTTCCTTATCCATTTTGTAGATCTCCAGGACTGAGGCAAACTTGCCTATCAAGAGCTCCCCTGATTAATTTTTTTTTAAGTGTATTTACTTATTTTGAGAGAGACAGAGGGCAAGCAGGGGAGGAGCAGAGAGAGAGGGAGGGAGAATCCCAAGCAGGCTGTGTCAGCACAGAGCCCAATGTGAGGCTCAATCTCATGAACCAGGAGATCACGACCTGAGCCGAAATCAGAAGTTGGATGCTTAACCAACTGAGCCACGCAGGCATCCCAAGAGCTCTCCTGATTTGTAAGTGATTATTTCCCTGGCTATGTAGCACATTTGCCCAAATGGTGTGTTTCTACGTTCGCAGCGGGTTGCTGCTGGTTACCACCGCAACTGTCATAATCTACAGATTATAGCTTATGCGCCAATTTCCGTTCAACTGCTTTCACACGCATACTTAATATAATCTCCAAGCTCTCCGCGCAAAGCCTGACATGGGGCTCCATCTCCCCAACCGTGAGATCATGACCTGAGCGGAAATCAAGAGTTGGACGCTTAACCAACTGAGCCACCCAGGCGCCCTGCAGTTATAGGTTTCTATACATATAATTATCTTCTCTCAAACTTTATGGTATCAGGCATCAGTATGTTATAAAAGCAATACACGTGATTCTGATGTGAAAACAGGAGAAACATTGCTTCTCAAAGACTTAGAAAACCTCCCTCTTAGCAATGAAATGATAAACATTTCAGAATTAAAAACGGAACACGGGTATCATGCTGCACTTTCACCTGACCTTATTTCGTATTCGCATGAAATCACAAACGCGTAAGAGGTTAAAACAAGATCTCACTGTGGATTCACGTTACATTTCTTTAGCTTCTCTTCGAGTTCAGGTGAATCTCGGAGATCTGCTCCAATAATGGCATAGCTCTTTGAATCCAACAGGTGTCCATTTGGAAAGCCAAGAAGAGATTATCATTTCAACAGAAATTCATCCAGAGGTGATCATTTCAATGGATTTCTTTTCAAAATTCAATTATTTTTTCTCCATTACAGAAATACATGTCCCACTGCAAAAAGGAAAAAAAAAATCAGGAAGGAGGAGGGTGGAATGAATGAAAATCACATCTTCCAACTATTAAATGTTTTGGTATAGAACATTGCAGTCTTCTATACATACAACATAAACCCATACACACAACATAAGCACATTTTCTGTCACACAAATACGTACACACACATCACACAGGAAAAAGAAAACAGGGCCAATTCTTCTTTTGAAAACTACTTTTCCTACTTAACAGTAATATCAATGACATCATCATCTGTAATGATTCCCTAGCATTCCATCAGTGGATAAAACAACTTACTCAGCCAAGCCCTCACGATTAGGCCTGTGGTATCTCCAAATTTTCTCCATCTGAGGCACTGCGATGAGCATCTTTGTATAGACCTCATGAAGCACCTGTCCAGTTAAGTAGGTCTCTAGGAGTAGAATTAGGAGGTCAAAGGGTAAAATATTTAAGTATTGGTACCGATCAGCTGGCCACTCTCTAAATGTCGTGCCAATTTGTGAGATACTATGTTTAAAAGAAAATCGCTTCTAAAGTATTTACAAATACAATGATAACATTTGCTTGAAAATACTCCCACAGAGATCGGACAGCATGGTTTTTATAGTGGTTCTCGAGCTTTGGCAGTCATCAGAATCACCTGGCGGGCTTGTTAAAACAGACTGATGGCTTCTACCCCCCGAGTTTCTGATGTAGCAGATCTTGCAGAAGTAGACATTTTGTCAGATTCTTTCAAAAGCTAGACATCTGTATTTCCAACCAATGCTCCGCAGTGGTGATGTCACTAGTCCAGGACTACACTTTTAGAACCACTGGTACGGATGAAATTGGCCACAGTTAAAAGTTCAGTGATGGGTACATGGAGGTTCATTTACTTACTTATTTTGAGAGATGGCGGGGGGAGGGGGGTGGGGGAGGGAGAGCGGGGGAAGGGTGGAGAAAGAGGGAGAGAAAGAATCCCAAGCAGGCTCTGTGCTAATAACACAGAGTCCAGTGCAGGGCTCAAACTCATGAACTGTGAGATCCTGACCTGAGCCCAAATCACGACTTGGCCATTTGACTGACTGAGCCACCCAGACGTCCCCCTTGATTTACTCATTCGGACTGACTTTTCATTGTGTGCCCATTTATATACTTTTAAGTTTCACCTCGTGCATATTTCAGCTTTAAGAAATGATCAATTTCAAGATGCGTATTCTTTCTCAGTTTCACATTTCTGAAATGAGGATGCATCAGTCAATAACGTTTCGGTTTAACTTATCAGCACCTTTTCTTTCCTGACGGTAAATAGATAGTGTGATTCTTGCAATCACAGCCTCAAAGGTTTAATGAAATAGGGCAATTTTGCAATGAAAATGTGTCAGTGTTATCATCGCCTATCACTTTTCTCAAATTTTCACTCCCATTTGTATTTTCATTAATTTTTATTTCAACTGTCCGTCTCCCAGAATGATGGCAAGATCAAAAACTATCAAGGACAGGACTAGAAAATTTGCCCACACAAGACACAAACCCAGAGTTAAAAACCAAGTGAAAGGCTAAGAAAGAAATCTGCCAATCAACAGTTGACGAGGGATTTGTATCAAAGAACATTGCTTTATGTTGTAAAGGATTCCTATAAATTGAAAAGGAAATGAAACAATGCAACTGGAAAATATATGAGCCGAGGAAATTTACAAGAAATCCCACAGGCCAACAGAAGGAAGGAAGGGTACTCCGTTTCACTAGCACGTTCAAAGTTATAAAAAATTTAAAACAAAGTTACAAAAAAATCTTTAATTCATAGATTTGGCAGACTGGCAGGAATTTTTTAAAATGGTAGTAGCCAGTGTTAGCGAGGGTGTAGGGAAAGGGAACCCGCATCTACTCTGGTGAAAATACAAATTAGTCGAAAGGGTCTTGAAGCACGGCTTGGCAGTAGCTATTAGAATTCATAAGATACAATTTTTTGAACTGGCAATTCCTGCGAATATGCACATATAACTAGACTTTCTACAAAACTGTTTAATAGGAAACCATAAAGAAGGCGGCAATCTAAAGGACCATCAGTAGCGAATACGTTAAGTAAAATGGAATTTCCATGCAGAGGAGTACTACGAAGTCACCAGAAATAACGAGGTAGATCTAATCTGGCAACATGAAGACAGCCGTGATTCACTAGGATGCACGAAGAACAAGTTTCAAAACAGTACGTATAAATTATTCGCTTTACTAAAATTATACATATAACTGTATTTATTTATTTATAGAAGTATAGATTCACTCTTTCAACAAATACATGTTGATCTACATCATATATATTTATTTATTCAATATATGCACACTCCTTCACCAAAAATTTACTGAACCTTTTGCGGGCCGGGCACGGGATTCTATTTACATGTGTATTTTCTTACGCGTGATATTTACCTGCCTCTAGGTACACTGTCCATCCACAGGAGAAAACACCCTGCCCAGTGGTTATCGTGGTGGGGGGAGAGATTACGCAGGGTCTTTACTTTCTACTTCACATGCTTCTACACTGATGGGTCGAAGGCAATGCAAAGTGCTAACTAACCCTTTCATTACAGCTAATCCTTCTGACGCAAATATTAACCAAATATACAGAAAAGTATGACGGCTACAATGTAGAGAAAGCAGATGTGCCAGCCAATGGCAAAGCCTGAGAAGGTTGTACTTAAAATTTGTACGAGGGAAACAAAGGATGGAGGAGATATTAGTTTCTGTGGGAGTCTGTTCACTAGGAGCGTGACGAGGGCACTGTGCTGGTGTAGAGGCCTGTCTAGTTGCCTGACGTTTCCTGTGTTATCTGTGCCCACCATCTAAGGCCATCGTCTCTGAGCATGTTTTCTGACCTGAATTATTAATAAGCCCCTTGAACTTCTCTGTCAGACACACACTGAACACAATGGAACATTCTGGAAGAGTGTTTGTGACGTTAGTTTTAAAGGCTTAGAAGGGAGGAAAGAGTTGTTGGAAACACTCATACTGAAAACTTACGGGGAAAAACTGAGCCCCGGGGCCAAGGACCTAACGTAACAGGTGAAGCGGGTCAGGTACGAGACAACAGTGGTGGGCATGTGCATTCCCTCTCAACGAAGCAGCCATGTAGGAGTCAGGGTCTGAGGCTGCCGGACTGGATTTTTCCAAGGAAAGATTTTCCGGAAAAAGCTCCTATATTTGAAATGTTTGCAACTCACTGAAATGTTTTTCAAAAGATTTCAGATTGGGACCTATGGACATCTAAGAGGGGCCATACAAACAATTGTTTCAAGTTCCTTCACAGTAGATGTGATGCAGAAGTATACACTCTATGACGTCATGTGCACACACGCGCAGACTCAGACGCGCACGCTCACACACACACACACACACACACACACACACACACACCATCTTTAAAAAGAAAGGGGAAGAAAAGCAGAGAGGTAGCCCATACTGTATTACTTAGGTTAAGGGTACTTGCCAATTTGCAGTGTGTCCTCTGAATGTCATTCTATAATGGGTTGTAATAAGAAAGGCTTGTATCTATGGGAGGATGGGAAAGAGAGAGAAATGAGTCAAGTAGCTTAGTTAGTGAAAAAATGCAAACACCCACTACCGAAATGGCCAGTAGGTACCGCTACTGCTCAAAGCAAGGGTGACTCCAGAGGGCCTGCTGCTTAATGACGTCTGACCCTAGGCACACACATGAAAAATTCAGTGGATCAGCTCTCAGAGTAGGTCAGTGAGCGTTACTCTCCGAATCTGACGTCAAGTCACAAACTGATCATGAAACACTCAAGACGTAGAAACCGCCAAAGATAGGCTAGTGGTATGTTTCCAAACGTTGCAGTGTTTTCCAAGCCATCTCTCGTTTCCTGCTTCTGCTCACTCAATTAAAAATTTTAACCATTAAGCGTCCGACTTCAGCCAGGTCACGATCTCGCGGTCTGTGAGTTCGAGCCCCGCGTCAGGCTCTGGGCTGATGGCTCGGAGCCTGGAACCTGTTTCCGATTCTGTGTCTCCCTCTCTCTCTGCCCCGCCCCCGTTCATGCTCTGTCTCTCTCTGTCCCAAAAATAAATAAAAAACGTTTAAAAGAAAAAATTAAAAAAAAAAAATTTTAACCATTATTAATCACAGACAACTAAACAAACCGATTCCTACTCAGACCTGACGTCCAGTAACATTTAGGTGATGACTCTGCTCTCCTCCAGAATGTGCAAAAAATTAGACATCCGAGAGCCGATTTCAGTATCGCAACCACCATACACGCATCTTTCACCCCAGAAACCTCCTCTAGGCTTAAGTGAGAGCCCACCTGCTCTTATTTGACTCGGTGTCCTAACAAGCTAGGTCGTATTCTGTGGCTGCACAGCGTCAGATGCCATAGCGCATCTCAAATGCACACTACGTGGGGCGCCTGGGTGGTCAGTCGGTTGAGCATCCAACTTCGTTCGGCTCAGGTCATGATCTCACACACAGCTCGTGAGTTTGAGCCCTGCGTTGAACTCTGTGCTGACAGCTCAGAGCCTGGAGCTTGCTTCGGATTCTGTGTCTCCCTGTCTCTGTGCCCCTCCCCAGCTTGCACTCTGTCTCCCTCTCTCAAAAATAAATAATTATTAAAAAAAAATATTTTTAGATAAAATGCACCTTCCGTGTAATATAATCTTGTATTTGGAAAAGGGCAAAACTTGTTTCCATAGGATAAGTTAGAAAAAAAAAAACTTAAACTATTTCTAGCTTGTGGGAATTACACATCTTTAAAGGACAAGGTGAAAGTTTTAATGGTTACTAAAAAATTTTTTAAATGTAAGACTTAAGATTTTGTTTAAATGACTAGTTTAAAAAGAAGGGGAAGAAGTATACGTTAAAAACCACTGAGAAAATCTGACCTTGGGCTTGAGGTCAGGGTTTAAATTTCAGCTCTACCCCTTTGTCAACAGGTAACCTTATGGAAAATAGCTTAACTTCTTTGAGCTTTGGTTTCCTCAACTGCTAATAAAAGCATGTCATTCCTGAGTCGGCTCTGACGACTCAATGAGATCATCTGAGTGAAGCATTTCACATGGTGCTACCAAAGCTCTCAGCAAAGATTCACAAACTCGCCATCTATAACTGCAGAATTCTTAAAACATGGACTCAGGGTGGCCCCCATACTATCTCATATATAGTAAATGGCCAATTTGGCCTCCCATTATTCATTCAAACGCTATTTACTACACATCTGCTCTGAGCCAGGCCCCTTTCTATGCTCTGGAGATACAGAAGTAGCCGGAGCACACATGAAAATTCAGATTATTGGAGCGCCTGGTTGGCTCAGTCGGTTAAGTGTCCAACTTTGGCTCAGGTCATGATCTCACGGTTCATGAGTTCAAGCCCCACATCGGACTCTGTGCTGACAGCTCGGAGCCTGGGCCCTGCTTTGGATTCTGTCTCTCTCTCTCTCTCTCTCTCTCTCTGTGCCTCTCCCCCACTCATACTCTGTCTCCCTCTCTCTCTCTCAAAAATAAATAAAACATTAAAACACTTTTTTAAATTTCAGATTAAAATTAAACCACTCTAGGTCATTTCTATTACGTGTTCAGAGAAATTACGTTAACGGACAGAAGAGTTGCAAGGGAGGGGACATTTCGTTTTGAAGACAGTTTGGAATGGGGATCTTGGGGCCAGAAGGAAGGTGGGAAGGGGGTAAAAGGGAAGAGTCCCCTAAAATGAGGTCTCTGGCGTTCAGACCGGCCGCCTCCTGAACGCTGACCCTGAATCCTACCGGGCTCTCTCCTGTGGTCAAAGCCATACTCACTTGATGCTGTGCAGCTTTCTCGTGACTCTCATGGGAAAGTCCACTTCAAAATATTTACTTGGGAGAAGGTCTTCATCCTGAGGAAAAACACGCAGTAAGCTCTAGAATTATGTATTCACTCCTACATTTACTGACCACCTTCACGTACCGAGCGAGTACTAGGCCCCGAAGAGCATCAGGGCACTTAAGGGTTTGACATCCAGGAACGATATGGGCAGAGATGTATTTTCCAGATTACTGTGGTCTCCACGTGGGGAATGGATGGAGGACGGGCGTCCGGGGTTCACAGCTGTCCAGGGAAGAAGTCACGGGGAGCCTGAACTGGGGGAGCAGTGCCTGGGATGGAGGTGGGGGTATGTGGAGGCGCTGGGGGAGTAGGACCTGACAGAATTTTCCAAAAAGCAGATCGAGATGAATCAGAGAGGGTCAGGACACCAATGCTGACCAGCATTTGAGGGATAAAATGGAATAAAACAGCAAAAATCCCGAAGCATCGCACACAGTGGGGGTGAGTACTGTTTTGTGACACGTTTACTTTTTTCTGTGAGGGGAGGATACAGCGGGTGGTAAAGGGCAGGTGCTCTGGAGCAGGGGACGGGGGTTCGAATCCCAGCTCCACCGCCTGTCTGCCGCGAGGCCCCAAAGTCACTCCACTCCCTGGGCCAAGTTTCCCTCCTCTGCGAAGCAGAGACAGGGACAGCACCTCACGGGGTTGTGAGGAGTAATGAGGAAATAAGTACACACAAGGGACACTCAGAACGGGGCCTGCCTTAGTAAGTGCCACGTGTGTGCCTTTATCATTGACTGTCATGGGGACGGGGTGCCGAGGTGGCTCCGTCGGTTAAGTGTCTGACATTGGCTCAGGTCATGATCTCACGGCTCGTGAGTTTGAGCCCCACGTAGGGGCCAGGGCCCGCTTTGGATCTTCTGTCCCCTTCTCTCTCTGCCCTTCCCCCACCGGTTCTCTCTCTCAAGTTAAATAAATAAACTTAAAAACCTTATTGACATGGGTACTTAGAAGTAGGTCTTGGCCTGGGGTGTACATTTATCTTTACTGAGGGCTGCAGTAAAAAAGCGTGGCAGACGCGCGCGCACATGCACACACAAACAAACACACACACGACCCTGCTCCCCCTTCTGCATCCCCGGCCTGGTCTCCCCTTGGCCCCCTGGCCATCCTAGCACATTCTCTGTCACGTCCAATCAATCCCTCAGCCCCGAAGCGTATTCACGAACACATTCTCTCCTCCTCAGCTCGCCAACTGCACACACTGTAAGGACACCGCTGTCTGGACTCTCAGCGACACCCTGCGTGTTGCCTGCAGCAGCTCCCGATGCCCCTGAAGCTTGGGGAAAGAAACAAGGCGCTCCACAACCTGGTGACCTGCCCGGCGCCCCCCCAAAGCGCTCTTCTAACGCCTCCGTATCCACCTGTACTTACATTCCACAAGTACAGAGCCGCTTCCTTAAAGTGGAAAAAAAGACCAAGAAAAAGACACTTGTTGGTGCCCAGAACCCGGTGGTGGGCCTCGCAGGTGTGGGCCGGGATTAAGGAAGAGCTGGGGTGAGGATGACACCCCTCTTTCTGACTCGAGCAACTGCGCAGAACACCATTTACGTGCACAGTAACGAGCGATGGACAGCAGGGACCGAGAGGGAGCCGGCCCCCCACGACAGCATGACGGGCAGGGAGGCAGCAATCACAAGCAAGCATTTTCCAGTAGGAGGTGACCCCTAAGGGCAAGTGTCAGAACTGGGAGAGCCAGCTACCCCTCAGCCCTTGGAAAATCTCAGGGGATCTGGTCTGGGGGACAAAGGGGGAGGGAGGAAGGGGGAGACAGGAAGACAGAGACAAAGACAGTCTCCTGACCCATCAGAAGAGACACGCTCACCGATCTCAACCGTTCTCTCTTGGTGCTGCCGCGCTCCCCTGCCCGTGTATAGGGCAGGGCCTGGTAAAAAGCTGTCCGAAGATATTTGGAGGAAACGTTTAGAGCATACCAGAAGATGACTTTTGCTAGGAAATTCCAGAACACCCTCTAAGGATTTCGCTCACACGATATGAAGTTAAGGACACGCTAAAATTCCAGAAGGCCTGGAGAACAAAAGCAAATGCAGGACAGCATACGATCCTATGGCTCGTCTAGGACTTCTGACTTTCTAAAGAGCTTTCCCACTCATCAGCTACTTGCCCTCTTAAGAATGCCGATTAAGGGGTCACCATGGAGGGAAAGCTTCCAAAAGGCACACTGGAGCTTTTAAGGAACAGACATCTTCTTTCTTGCCTTTGGGAAAGGGGCAACAAATGGCTGCGGGACATGACGCTTCAACTTTTTATTCTGGGATTCCCCGAGCCCTTCCGACACTCCACTCGCCAGTAGCTCGCACGTCACAGGAGGCACGGAAGGCAACCGGGACCGTGCATAGCTACCGGAGGGCAGCCGGGGACAACCGTGAGGAAGAGTATCCCGTAGGCTCAAAGGAGATCCAACGTGGCCGACCGCTGCACAGGCTGCCATATTGAGACTGACCCCCTGCATCCTTGATCCTCTGGCCGTGTGGAAATAGATTCAAGAGACACCAAGAAGCTGAGATCCCTTAAAGGGTTTCACTCACCCTTTATTCTTTGTCTGGGGTTGTACTGGCTTTCCTGCACCCTTCTCTCACCCGCTGCTTGAAGGTGGGAGCCTTCAACTGTCCCTTCGACTGATCTTGGGGCCTGACGTCATACAGAACGAGCTCACACACCAGCGGCAGCAGAAAGCCTGTGACCCACAGCCAAGCCTCTGCTGGTGCAGCCAGGGGACCCTCCCAGGTGGAAGGTGCACCAGACAACAAGACTAGCCGACGAGATCTCCCCTCCTCTTTTACAGAAGCACGTAGAGCTCAAAAACAGGGCTCAGCGAACTTGCTGTAAACAGCCAGTACTCTAGCCTTTGCAGGCCAGACGGTCTCTGCTGTGACTTCTCCACTCTGCTGCCGTAGGGCTAAAGCAGCCACAGGGAAGATGGAAGGAACTGGGAGTTGGCTGTGTTGCAGTAAAACTTTATTTACCAACATAGGTGGTAGCCTAAATTTGGCCCGTTCAGCTCCTGCTCCAGAGAGCAAACAAGCATCATTTTTCTAAACAGAAACTTAGGTTTTTAAAAACCCTTTAGACTGATGTCATTATCAAAACGAAAAAACTCCACCAAATTTTTCAGACCCTGCACTATTCTCCTTCCTCACTGCTGACAGATGACCTTTTCCTCGGAAGGGGCACACGAGCTTCAGTGTACCTTGCTCAGAAATAAAAATCTCAGATTTAGTAATGATTAACCCACCTACACGGCGGGGGGAGAGACCAAACCACGGGACCACGTTGAAAAGGGTGTCAAGCCCAAAGGAGGAGTTTCTCCCGTGGCTTCTGTTCACACTGCACACATTCTGCCACTGCATTCTCTTCCAGTTCCTTCCACCACGCCATGCTCTCTGAGGCCCAGAGGCACCGCCGACCTATAGCAAAGAGCCCCCCCCCCCCCCCCCCGCCACCCCCCGAGCAGCCGCAGGGCTCTCTGGAGAGAACAAGGAGGGAATCTGGACGTGGACGAACTTCAGTCCGTTGTTTGTTCCATGCTCCAGCGCCACTGGCTGTCCGACCTGGGGACGGCACAAGCTCTCGGAGCCCGACCTGGGGACGGCACAAGCTCTCGGAGCCCTCCTTGCCCCGTCTGGGTACCACCCCCCCACCTGCAGAGCTCTCATGTTCATTCCCGAGGTCACGGATGTGCACGCCCTTCAGAAACGTTAGCTATCTTCTCCTGAATGAAGAATGCAGAGGCAACCGGTTAATACTAAGGCTGTGCTGAGGCCACTGATTTCTCGCCTCAGTGAGAGAGAGGCTGGGGGCACCGATGACCAAAGACCTCATCGGGTGAGCTGATGAGGGACAAAATACACACTCAGGTCGCATTAGGCCCACACACTCTAGTTTATCTCGGTGTACTTCTGCAAGAATCTGGGGAAATGCACGTACCCATGACTGCCACATGACCGACCTGACAGAAGAACCAAGAGAGATCTGTACAAACCTACAAAAAAGAAAACGCAATCAGTGAGATTGCGTAGAGAAAGCAATGAAAGCAAATCAGTGAGATCGTTGTAGAGAAAAGGTTTGGTGCTACAATTCCAGCCCGGAATCAAAGAACAGGCCTGTGGTCCTGATTCTGCCACTAACTGGACCCATTTCCTCTTCTGTGAGTGAGTGTAATTATACCTGCTCTTGAACCCTAACGAAGGAGGTGAGGGACCAAATCAGAGAATGGAGGGGCACCTGGATGGCTCAGGCAGTTGGGCTCGGACTCTTGATTTCGGCTTGGGGCACGGTCTCGTGCTCCGTGGGATAGGCCCCGCATCTAAGCCCCACTTAGGATTCTGTCTCTCTCTCTCTCTCAAAATGAATAACTAAACTTAAAAGGGCTTTGTGTCATGTTACCATCACCCAGCCTTGCAAATCTCCAAGCTATACTGAAGACACCGTCACGACGACAGTAAAGTCTTTTGTTGTCGTCAAAACGGCAAATGCATGGGCCCCTGGTCTCAGCTACTCCACTGGCAGGGCTCTCGCTCACACGCAGAGAATGTATACAAGGATTTGGATCAAAAGCCCTGTTTGTGACAGCAGGAGCTAAGAAGCAAGGCACATATCTAGGGCCCTGGTGACATCACGTACGTGGCTGACAGTGGTTGCACAGCAGGTGCAAGCAGATGGGGACAGGGACGCGAGACAGGCAGTCACCGCATGCCTTTTGAATATATTTCTAACATTTAAAAAAATGTGTATTGACTTATTTTGCGAGAGAGATGGGGGAAGGGCAGAGAGAGAGGGAGAGTGAGAGAGTGACAGGATCCCAAGCAGCCTCTGTGCCGTCAGCACAGAGCCCAATGCGGGGCCTGAACCCACAAACCGAGAGATCATGACCTGAACCGCAATCAGGGGTCGGGTGCTCAACCGACAGAGTCGCCAGGGCGCCCCTGACATTTTTGAACCCGCTGGGAAACTTCACAAAATTAAACAATTGGGGAAACAAGGGGGCGGTATTTTTTAATTTACCTTTAGTCTCCAGAAGGTGGTATCCATCCCAGCCCCAAGATTTAGAATCTCACAGGGACATTCTGTCTTCCCTAGAAATGCCTTTATAAGCTGACGGACGCCATGGACGCGAGCAAAATATCCTGAGAGAGAGACAGAGACAAGCCATGACTCAGTGATGATGGAAATAAGCCTTGCAAAGTTCACCACACCAGGAGGACAAAACGCAACCCTTCTGCCCTTCTTCAGGGGTAGCGGTTTAGGTTATCCAGAGACCTTATGGGAGAAGTAATGACTTTAAAATTCTCTTCCTTTTTTTTTTTTTTTTTTAAAGCCATTTGAACCAAAATAAGCACAATCTATCTAATGGTTGGATCAACTACCTTAAGGAAAACGCAACGCCCCCTAATTCTACCTATGAAAGAAAAATATTTTACATCAAAACATGGGATCTAAATGTCCCTCTTAGAAATGTGTCTTTTCGTGGCTAAGTGAAAGCTACTCAGAATTCGGCTGAAACTCAAAATTGGGAGACCCTCTGGAAAGTATTCTGGGGTCAGGAAATGGGCAGATAAATGTCAAAGCAAAGACAGCCATGTTTCTTAGCGTGCTCCCTTCATCTCCATCCTGTGCGGGTTAGAGCCTGGATGTTTGTAAAACGTCACAGGCGGGTTGGGCGGGGGGCGGTGCACAGGCAAATGGTGCCTAATAAACTGACTTGTTAAGCTCTGGCGTGGGAAGCTGGAACAGAGGAGACAAGAAATAAAAGAGGGTCAAAGGAAGATAAAATTGATCTGGGTTCTAAAGCCCTTCTGCTTACAGTATTACTATTTTAAGAACAAAATTTGAGTGGCATTTAGACGCTTACTGCAGTTTGACATAGGGATTTCATGTCTATGGATTCTACTAGTAAATAATTTGCAAGCAAGTGAACTCTCGCTCGCTCGCCTGCTCTCAAAATAAACATTTAAAAAATATATTAAAAAAATAATCCTAATGATCTTCAACTTCACCCAAAAATAAGAGGAATCTAAAATAAAATTACTGTAAGATACCATTTTTCATGGATCAGATTAACACAGATGAAAAGTTTCATAATACACTGTGTTGGTGAGGATGTTGGGAAATAAGCACTTTCATATACTACTGGAGAGAAGGAACACTGCAACTCTCATGTTAAGAATGAATCCCTATGTTCTACTGCCGGCTTTGAAATGGAGAAGGGGCCATCTTCCATGGAATGTAGGTGGTTCCTAGAAGGTAGACAAGAAAAGGAAATAGACTCTCCCCTATGGTCTCCAAAAGAAACGTCCCTGATGACACTTTGATGTTAGCCTAGCAAGACCCATGTTTGACTTCTGACCTTCAGAACTGTAAGATAATAAATTTGTATTGTTTAAAAAAAAAAAAAAAAAGAATGAATCCCTAAAACCCCAGGCCTCTCAGCTGATGAGGGAATAGTGAGAAGGGAGGGGGTCACTTGCCTCTGCTAATTTCAGGGGCCTTCCTCTCCTTAGACAGTCTTACAAAATGCTGGATGTAAGGGTCATGCGAGTAGCCAATGTTTACTGCAAACCTGGAAGGGATAAAAAGGAGGCAGGTGAGTAGACGTCAGTAGATTCAGGCTCTCAGGAACCAGGTCAAGGAGGAAAACCATCTACTTCACAAGGCCAACACACTCCCATTTAGCACTCCGTTACAAATGTAAACAGACTCAGCCATCCGCCGAGTGCTCACTTACACTCCTCTCACCCTTCCCACGGCGGCCATGTGTCACCTCTCTTTATTCTGACTGCTAATTCCTTTCCCAGGACCCTGGAGAGCATATCACCTCACCTCATACCTCACCCAGAAGACGTGCAACCGTTTATTCACTCGGCAAACTCACTGGCCAGAACTATTCAGACAACCCTACTCAACCAGAAGTTCTGGGTCCACAGGAAAGATCTAGAATTGTTTTGTAAAACTCGATAATGACTCCCTAAGTATTTCCCCCAGCTCTGTCGTTTCACGTCCCTTAGGGAGTAAAAGGAAAAACCAGGAACAAATAAACAGAACAGCTACAACCTAGAAAATGCCGTTGTAGCTTACCCTCTCTGGCATGCACTACAACCTGGAAAATGCTACAGTAACCTAACCTCTCCCCAGGCCACACGACAGGGAATCAAAGTTCTAGTGTTCTAAGCCAGAGATCTGAAACCCCAATGACCACTTAAGGTCTTCTGGCAACCATGAGTGGAACCAGCCTTCGGACAAGGACATGTAATGGAAGAAACCTGGATCCTTAAGGCCGAGCCACTGTGGGCCTGCACCCCGCTCTACCTCTCAACAGACATTTTGAGAGTTTCTAAATGTCTTTATCGCTTAAACCGAACAGAGTCAGGCTTCTGTCACCTGCTACACCCTGAAGCATCCTAAGTGATATCCTGAGTGTATGAGCTCATTTCCGTGTTTCTTGATGAACAAGCTGAGGGGGAAGGGGTGAGTGACTGTTACCCAGCTAGAGTCTGAGCTCCCAGAGGCAGATATGAGATCTTCTCTTTACGTCCACTGACAAGGCTTACCGCTGCCTTGACTGTGGTCGCTGCTAATCCTGTACAAACCTATCCCCCCCAGTCTCTCTCATGTCCACGTTCACACATCCGCGTGCGCGCGCGCGCACACACACACACACACACACACACACACACACAAGGAAGCACATACTTTTGGCTTCTCGAGGCAGCAAGTCAGCACGGAAATGCACAAAGTACTCATTAAGGGACACGATTTGCTACGGGCCCCGACTGTCCAAGTTTTACAAGGGTGAACAGGCTCAGCTGTCTAAAACGGTGCTTTTCAAACGATGAATTATGACCCATCCGTATAATAAAATCAGTGTAGTAGTTTGCAAGTCTCCGTCTGTGAAAATGCAGTCGAATAGAGTGAAATAGACAATATCAGTATGCATTCCACACTGTAAGAGTTAAGACGGTTTTGTGAAGCTTTGGTTGAAGTGGGTGTTTGGGGTAAAATGCAATGAAAAGTCTGTTCTCCGAACACACAAAATAGACTCTTAAACACAGAGAACAAGGTGGTGGTTGCCAGAGGGGGCGGGGGGATGGACAAAATAGGCAAAGAGGGCTTAGGAGGTACAAACTTCCAGTCATATAAGTAACGCACAAAGATGAAAAGTGGAATATAGGGAATCCAGTCAATAATACTGTTAAAACAGTACGGTGACAGATGTGACGACACCTAACCGTGGTGAGTGCTGAGTAATATGTAGATTTGTCAAATCACTATGTTGCACGCCTGAAATTAATGTAACATTGTATGTCAACTATACTTCGATAAGTAAAAAAAGAGAGAAGAGGGTGTTCTCCCTGTTGGCGGATTTGAGGAGCACCGGCCTGAAAGGAATCACCTGGTGCCATCTAGTGGTAAAGGCCGTATCTGCAGTCCAAGAACCACAGACTAGTGATGCGAACATCAAACATGGACGTAAGGGTTGGAGGAACTGACCTGGTCAACCCTGACATCCGATGCCAGAATCCTTCAACAACACCAAGCCACTGCCTGACTACGCACCACAAAGAAGGCACTCACTCCAATGCCCAGCAGCCCTACCTGCTGAAAAGCTGATCGAGTTGCCCCCCTCCACAAGCTCTGCGTTGGACTTACTACCGCCCTCCTCTGGATGACAACGAGCCGTTTCCCCTCCTCTCAACCGTATCCTCGGTCAAGTTAATACTATTGATTCCATCAAGCCATCTTTGGTGAGTGTCTGCTAAGTGCCAGCCATTGGGGACACACTAGTGAACCAGACACAAAGATAAGGAAGGGCTTGTGACAGATGAAGGACAACAGCATGGAGGACGGACGGACCTACGTTAGAGAATGTGAGAGGGAAAGCCTCTCTGAAAAGGGAATGGGCTGAGTTGGGTGCTTACAGAACTGGAGAAAGCTGTGCAAAAGGCGTTCTAGACAGGAGGAAGAGCAGACGGAAATGCTCTGGACAGGAACCGCCTTGGAATGTTCCAGGAACAGAAAGTCGGTAGGGAGGCTGGAGAACAGCGGGGAAACAGGAGAAACTAGAGAGGCGGGTGGTGGGAGCCAGGGAGAGACCTCTGCAGCCACGTGCAGCGGCCCCAAACCACGGGGAGGTGCACAAACGTAACAGGTGGGGACAGAACACAAACGTATCCGGTCACGAGTCCTTACGACTCCCACTTTCTAATGTCTCCAACATGCGTCTCCTTCTGGTCTCCAGATCTAGAAGACTGCCAGTGGGTTCTGGGAGGAAAAGGATGTCACTGATCTGCCCTTCAGAGTGGCTAACACGAGAAGATTTACAGAGCACTGCTAAGAAGAGCACGGGTCAAAGAACTAGCGGGCACTGCTGATGGGGAGTTCCAAAGGGAGATGGGCAACCCGTTTCAGAGCTTAGAATTCTGTCACCCCTGGGAGCCCAGCTGAACATGGTGGATCCACACAAGGAAACACTAACCGGTCATCTCAGATATGAGCTAGAAGGATCAGCCATGCGTGAAGGGAAAAATGTTAGGCCAAAAACCGATGTAGCCAATGTGCCCGTGAACACATGTATGTGCGTATGTGCGTATCTGCAGACAAGTACTAGGGAACTGGCGATTTCTGGTGTGTGTGTGTGTGTGTGTGTGTGTGTGTGTGTGTGTGTGTGTTTTAATTTATCTCTATGTTTTAAACTTTTTCTCCATGAACTATATGCCATATTTCATCTAAGACATTATCAATTATAAGACTGAAAAAAGAAAGAAGAAACACTGCCAGTTAGTTAATGTTTTTCTTATTGCTTACAATTTTAATTATGTGCTTGTTGGAAAAAGCCCGTTTGTTTGTTTAATTAGTTTTCAAGTAGGTTCTGTGTGCAACGTGGGCCTGAACTCACAACCACATCCAGAGCTGCATGCTCTGTTGACTGAGCCACCAGACGCTCCTGCAAAAGCCCTTTTGTGCTTATTTAAACGGATTATTACTGGGACCTTATGAAGATAAAAAGCTTCTGCACAGCAAAGGAAACAACCAACAAAACTAAAAGGCAACCAACGGAATGGGAAAAGATATTTGCAAATGACACATCGGACAAAGGGCTAGTATCCAAAATCTATAAAGAGCTCATCAAACTCCACACCCGAAAAACAAATAACCCAGTGAAGAAATGGGCAGAAAACATGAATAGACACTTCTCTAAAGAAGACATCCGGATGGCCAACAGGCACATGAAAAGATGTTCAACGTCGCTCCTTATCAGGGAAATACAAATCAAAACCACACTCAGATACCACCTCACGCCAGTCAGAGTGGCCAAAATGAAGAAATCAGGAGACTATAGATGCTGGAGAGGATGTGGAGAAACAGGAACCCTCTTGCACTGTTGGTGGGAATGCAAATTGGTGCAGCCGCTCTGGAAAGCAGTGTGGAGGTTCCTCAGAAAATTAAAAATAGACCTACCCTATGACCCAGCAATAGCACTGCTAGGAATTTATCCAAGGGATACAGGAGTACTGATGCATAGGGGCACCTGTACCCCAATGTTTATAGCGGCACTCTCAACAATAGCCAAATTATGGAAAGAGCCTAAATGTCCATCAACTGATGAATGGATAAAGAAATTGTGGTTTATATACACAATGGAATACTACGTGGCAATGAGAAAAAATGAAATATGGCCTTTTGTAGCAACATGGATGGAACTGGAGAGTGTGATGCTAAGTGAAATAAGCCATACAGAGAAAGACAGATACCATATGGTTTCACTCTTATGTGGATCCTGAGAAACATAACAGAAACCCATGGGGGAGGGGAAGGAAAAAAAAAAAAAAAAAAAAAAGAGGTTAGAGTGGGAGAGAGCCAAAGCATTGGAGACTGTTAAAAACTGAGAACAAACTGAGGGTTGATGGGGGGTGGGAGGGAGGGCAGGGTGGGTGATGGGTATTGAGGAGGGCACCTTTTGGGATGAGCACTGGGTGTTGTATGGAAACCAATTTGACAGTAAATTTCATATATTAAAAAAGAAAAAAAAAAGAAAAGAAATTTCAAGACAACTTCAACAAGCTATAACCAATATATCTACCTACTTATCTGTATAAAGCTGTATGAAAAAAATAAAAAATAAAAAATAAAAAATAAAAAATAAAAATAAACGGATTAAAAGGAAATGGATGAATGCAGTAAGAGGGTTAAGTCTTCCCTTCTGGGGTATCTGTGAGTTTCCACACAATATTGACCTTCGGGCCGCCAAGGGCATTGGCAAGGCTGCATCCCCAAGAGATCACCATCATCCTCTCCAAGATTTCCTTCCACGCTACCGACCCTCCAGGTGCAGGTTTTGTTACTGAGCCTTGCTTGATCTCATCAGGAGGTATCCATGGATGGTTCTCCAACAGCATCAGGATTTGTGCTCCTTCTGCAAATGGCCCTTAAAAGGCACGTGGGCAGAAGCACCCAAGAGCTGACGGTGTAGTCATCCGGCCCTGCCGCAAGCAACAATGACCACATCCACTCGCACAGGTAATGACAACTCTAACACGACTTGGCAGTGACTGCGGGACACATCGAGAATAAATCACAGCTGATGGCAAAGACGTAAGAACGTGTGTCACAGCATGGATCAAATACAGTGTTGCCTTCACCACATGAGCAACAGTGAGCTTAGATATCATAAGCAAAGTAAAAGGCAAATATTAAGCGATGAAAAGTACCTGTGACATCACATAGTAACATCCTGAAAACATAAAGAACTTACGAATCAGTAAGGAAAAAAATCCTAATATCCCCGAAGAAAGGCCAAAAATGGGCAGATCACCAAAGAGCCAAGTGATCACTGAATATACAAAATAAAGAAACCAAAAAATGCAAAATGAAAGCAGAAACAGCAAGCAGTAAATCTGCTATCAAATCAGCAACAAAACCGTTTAATAGAACCTGGCTTTGGTGAGGATGAGAAAGAGGGCAGCTGAGCCGCCAGAACTGTAAACTGTCACTGCCATGCCACGAGGCACTTCGGCTGCTGGTACTCAAAGCTGAAGAGTTATATTTACGCGATGCCCAAACAATCCCACTTCTAGGATTTTACCCTAAGGAAATAGTCAAGAATGAACACAAAAAGGTTTCGGTAAGAACACTGAACCTGGGGTTACGGTATCAGGTGAACAAAGCAAGCTACAAAATTCTACGTACAGAATGTTCCCAATTCTGTTAGATGAATGCGTACATTCACGTACACGTGAATATACATACATGTACAGTATACATATCAAGACTTCCCAGAGTAGGCACCAAAAGGTGAACAGTAGTCGCCTCTACACTGACGCTGTGTACCTACTGCTGCTGTCTGTCTGTCCCCACCACAGTCCTCTGTTGCCCAAACCCAGAAAATATCCCCTCTCTTTGTGTATCCTGACTTTGTTTAAAACCCAAAGAATCAAAAATCTCAGATTTGGGAAGACCTATTTCGCAGTCTTCGGTCAATCCCTCTTGCTTTTGAAATTTTCATGACATTCACATACCACCTGTTCAGTGTAACATTTCTTTAAATCAACTCGCTTTTTTTTAGTACTCGGATCTGACGTGCTACCTGGGATTTTCTTCTAACACACGCTATAATAAATACCTACCTATTAAAATTTCATGTGTGCCACCTAAAGTCATTTCACATTCCTTCCATTCCTTCCGTGGGAAACACTGATCTGGGCCGACCGCCTACTCACTCGAGAGCATTTGCTGACTCTGCCCTATAGGCATGAGTACCACCTGCAACAGGAAAGGGGTGACATGCTCACCGCCAGGGATTTCTTCACCTGAAGGAAAGGGCAGGGGCCCTCCGCGCTCTCCCAGCCAGTGAGGATCAAGGCCAGGTTCATTTTACTTCTATCAACCCTCCTGAGAGCTGACTACAATGCCAGGCATCATTGCAAATGCTTGACCGGTAGGAACGGAACGCCTACAACCCTCATAATGACCCCCCGTGGAAGGCACTGCTTTACACACTGAGGTGAAGGTCGGTCCCTCAAGCTGCAGAACCCTGTAGAAAATTTCATTCTAGGGGTGCCTGGGTGGCTCAGTCGGTTAAGTGGCCGACTTCGGCTCAGGTCATGATCTCACGGTCCGTGAGTTCAAGCCCCACGTCGGGCTCTGTGCTGACAGCTCAGAGCCTGGAGCCTGTTTCAGATTCTGTGCCTCCTTCTCTCTCTGACCCTCCCCTGTTCATGCTCTGTCTTTGTCTCAAAAATAAATAAACATTAAAACAATTAAAAAAAAAAAAAGAAAATTTCATTCTATTGCTTTTCCACCTATTTACCCACCTGGATTTGGATCCCTCCCCCGACACTTCAGTTGCTTAAATGATATCTGTGTCTGTGTGTATATGTGTGTGTTTACATGGTCGTGTGTGTGTATATATGTACACACACACACACACACACATATATGTACATTAAACATATATATGTAACGTATGCACACATACACATACATACAATGTACTTAAATGCAATTGCAAAAATCAATCCGATACTCTTAGCATCAATTTTTAAGTTTGAAATTTGAACTACCTACTGCATACTAGCCTAAGATACTGCTCTACCTCTTATTGTTAATTTTATTGTTCTTTTTTTTAGTCTCATTTTTTTTTTGTTTCTATTTCTTGGTAGTTTTATTCTTGGTTATACACGGAAGGCAGGAAGCAAAGTCTTAAGGGCAACAGACTTTGTACCTAAACAGACTTCCAGTTTGTTTCCTTTCTTGTGAGCTCTGTTGCTTTCTTAAGTAGATCCGCAAGGCCTTAAGTGTTGAATCACCTAAAAAAAAAACAAAACAAAACTGAGCCTCAATAAACTCACACGCTATCGTTTCTTCCCAACAGAGGCTACTGGTATTGCCTTTTGGCTTCAGCTAACACCCAATTACTTTACAAGGGTTAATATGTCCTAAAATCTACTGCCTCCACTGTAAGTACTCATTGACTAGTGGGCAAGGCATTTATGAAAAAGGAACCAACATTCACAAGAGGGTGAGTTAAGCAGGAGAAGTCAATCAGAAAGTTCCCATGGTACAATGTCTCCTATCTGACTTAAGCAAACAAAAAACCCAGTTAATACAGAATATAGTAACAGGATGTCATGGGCCTGAATAATGCTAAAGTTCTTTTGGAAAAAATAAAACATTTAAGCACATGTAGTCTGAATATTTTCTCCCAGTCTGTCTTGCCTGTTCATTTTCTCAGTGCATCCATTTTTCCTTTGTAATTAGTGCTTTTTTTTTGTTCTGTATCCAAAACATTTGCCTACCTCAAGGTTGTCAACATATGCTTTCATGGTTTCATCTAAAAGATTTATGGTTCTAGCTGTTATATTTCAGTTTATGATCCATCCCAAATTCATGTGTACAGAACGAGGTAGGGGCTACGGTCCATTTTGTTTCCACTTGAATTTCCACTTTACCCAGAATTATTCATTAAAAAGACGTCCCTTTCGCCCACTGAATTGGCTTGACAATCTAGGTGAAGATCAACCAACAGTCCTTGTGTTTGGTCTATTTCTTGGACTCTTTATTCTGTGTCACTGATCTATCTCTATGCCAAAGACTTTGATTGCTGTGGCTTTACTGCAAGTCTTCAAATTAAGCAGTATTAAGCAGTTTAAGTGCTTCAACTCTGCTCTCCGTTTGAAGACTTTTTTGGCTATTCAAGACCCTTCACGTTTCCATATACATTTTCGAAACAATCTGTTAATTTCTTCTAAAAAAAAAAGATGGCTAGGATTTTGACGGTGATGGCACTGATTCCACGGATCAAGTCAGGGAGAACAGGCATCTCAAAACATCAAATCTTCCAATGCATGAACAAAGCGTATCTCCCATTTATTTCAGTCTCCTTGAATTCCTCTCAACAATGTTTTACGGTTTTCTGTGTAAAGGTGTTTTGCGTCTTTCATTATATTTATTCCTACCCACTTTAGGTTTTTGGATGCTATTGTCAATATTTTCAATTTTAATTTTCCTACCCATGTATGTATACATACAATATATCTATCTGACAAAGAATTCCTATCCAGAATATAGAATAAACTCCAATGAGTCAAAACCAAAAACCATTAACAACAAAAATGGGCAAAAGACTTGAACAGACAGTTCACGAAAGATGTAGGAATGTCCAATAAGCACACAAAAAGATGCCTAAGATCACTAGTCACCAGGGAAGTGCAATTTAAAACCATACTGAGATGCTCTTTCACCCTCACTGACAATACAGAATGTTAACAAGGATGTTGAGCAACTGGAGTTTCAATATATTGCTGGTGGGAAGTGTAAAGCGATAAACCACTTTGGAAATTAGTCTAGCAGTTAAATATATACCCACCCTGTGACTAAGCAATTCTATTCCTAGACATTTATTTGAGAGAAATTGAAGACTTGTATGAGAATGTCCCTTGTAGCCTATTCACAATGACCAAAAACTTCGATACAACTCAAATGTCCTATCATTGGAGAACACACGAACAAATCATGGTGTATTCATACATGTATAGGAACAAACTACACTGACAAAGACTCTTTCCTTGACCAAACTCTAGCCAGGTTCCTCGAGCCCTCTTCTCCACTAGGCTTCAACCTTGACTTACTGTATAGAGACTCGAACAAACACTAACGTAGACTTTAACAGCTCAAGGCTCCACCCCTAGGATGATTCCGGTACCCCTTAGTGCCTGCCCGAGAAAACTCAAGGCTGCCAAAAGCATCCATTGTTTCTTCTAGCCAACACTGAAAGATCAGGTCTCTGTCTCCCAGTGAGCAAATCCAGGTGGTTTCACATGAACCAATACCTTTCCTGGCTTTTGTAATTTTTTACTTCTGATTTCATTCACCCCCAACTTTCCTCCCTCATTCTCTCTTTAAAATCTCCTCTGTACAAACTGAAGTTGAGTTTCATTCACTCTGGACTCTTTTCCTTATTGGAATAGTTAATTACTGATTAAACTCTGTCCTCATCACGTGAACTAGTATCTAGCTTTATCTTTAAAAAAATTTTTTTAATGTTTATTTATTTTGAGAGACTGTGTGTGTGCATGGATGCACACGCAGAGAAGGAGCAGGGGGTGGGGGGGAGGGAGAGAGAGAGAGAGAGAGAGAGAGAGAGAGAGAGAGAGAATCCTAAGCAGGCTCTGCACTGTCAATGCAGAGCCAGACATGGGGCTCAATCCCACAAACCGTGAGATCATGCCCTGAGCCGGAATCAAGAGACAGATGGTCAAGTGACCAAGCCACCCAGGCGCCCCTGGCTTTATCTTTGATAACGCAAACAACATGGATGAATCTCAAGGAACACAGTTGAGTGAAAGAAGACAAAATAATACATACTGTATGACCCCATTTCTATGACATTCGAAAACAGGGAGATCTAATCTACCACAGATTTCGAAACCAGAAAATGACTGGTGAGGGTAAGGAGACTAATTAGAAACATATAACAAGGGAAGTTTCTAGAGTTTCAGATATATTTTATATCTTGTTTTGGGCGGTGGTACACAGATATACCGTGTACGTTGACTCTTGAACAACACAGGGGTTGGGGTGTCAACCTCCTGTGCAATCAAAACTTTGAGTATAACTTTCGATTCCCCAAAAACGTAACTACAAATTGACTACTGTTGACCAGAAGTCTTAACAGTTGATTAACATGTATTTTGTACGTTAGATTTATTATATATTGTATTCTTTCAATAAAGTAGGCTAAAGAAAATATGAAGAGGGGCACCTGGGTGGCTCAGTTGGTTAAGTGTCTGACTTTAGCTCAGGTCACGATCTCATAGTTCATGGATACGAGCCCTGCATTGGGCATTCTGCGGTCAGTGCGGAACCCACTTTGGATCCTCTTTCTCCCTCATCTGCCTCTCCCTTCCTCGTGCACTCTCTCTCTCTCTCTCTCTCTCTCTCTCTCTCAAAAATCAATAAGCACTAAAAAAAGAAAATATTAAGAAAATCATAAAGAAAATACGTTTAGAGTACTGTACTGCATTTATCGAAGAAGCCACATATAAGTGCAGTTCAAACCCATGTTGTTCAAGAGTCAACCATATACACTTGTTAAGACTCATGAAACTGAACACTAAAGACCTGAGCATTTTATTTTATAAATCATGACCCTCTCACCCCTGCTCTCCCACCTCCATTTTCTTCCTTCCCCTCTCCCTCTGTCTCTTAAGAATACCTGGGGAAATTCTGAAGAACAAGAAAGATGAGTGATATAGCTGACCCTCTGATGGGGGATATTCCCCATTCAATATCCACTTACCCCTTCCTCCTTACCCCCATTTTGTTTGAGGTATCAATCTGCCCCCTGAGAAATTCTCCCCTCCCACACTTTCTTGCAGCTAGGGGTGAGGTCACCTGCCCAATTCTGGCCAATGAGAAGTATGTAGAAGTCTACAGGGTGGGACTCCCTGAAAACCTATTGCTTTCACAGACTCAAACACATGCTTTGGTTAGTATCGCTTTCTTTTCTTTCTTCCTGGAGTACAGCTGCTCAGATGAACTAAGGAGATTGTGCTAGTCCCTGATACAACCCTGTTTTACCCCAAGCTAGAGGAGCTCTTGGCAAGTCACGACTAACACTTCGCAAGTCAAAATGTTTAGGCATCGAAATGAAAAAAGCAATTCTGACTGGAAGTCAAGGATGATCTACGCATTGCTGTGCTAAAGTATACGTAAGAATTTAGTATGGAAGTGATATTTCAAATCAATGGAGGATACAGACCATCAACAGACAGTGTAGGAACAAAAACTGCTAACTTATAACATACAAAATTATAAAGATAGATGAATGCTCTAAGCAATAGAAGCCAAAACCGTAAAAGTGCTGAAAGAAAAGGCAGTGATTGAAAATGGTCTCATAAAACGTTACCCAAAAGCCCCAAGCCATAAAGTTAGACTGTCAGAGTTGGCACCATAAAGATTCAGAATTTCTGCATCATGAAATGTATGGTACAAGCTAAACTTAAAGACAAGCAACAGTTTGAGAGAAAATAATGGAACACATACGTAGGCAAAGGACTACTACCATACATATGACAAGTTCTTACAGACCAATAAAAACATAAATGAAACAAAAAACCAAAAACCCAGTTAGGAAAATGATAAGGAGAAAGGCGTCATGTAAAAAAATATCAGAGATAGTGAAGAACTAAAAATGCTCAGTCTTAGGACGCCAGGGTGGCTCAGGCGGTTGAACGTCTGGCTTCGGCTCAGGTCATGATCTCACAGTTTGTGAGTTCGAGCCCCGCGTCAGGCTCTGTGCTAATAGCACAGGGCCTGCTTCGGATCCTCTCTCTCCCTCTCTCTGCCCCTTCCCCACTTGCTCTCTCTCTCTCTCTCTCTCTCAAAAATAAACATAAAAATTTTTTTAATAAAAATACTCAGTCTTACTAGTGAGTATAATAAAAGTTTTTTAAATAAAATAAAAAATTTTAAGAGGTATTATCCACCTGCCAGCTGACAAACAATTTAAGAGACTGAGAATATTCTGTGTTTAGCATCTGTTTTACCATGAGAACAGAAACGGACACAACCTCTTTCGAGGACCACTTTGCAAAGGCTTCTCCCCTGAAATCCATCTCACTGGAAAACTGAAACGCACATGCAAAGATGTTTATCGCAGCCCTGCTTTAATAGCAAAATCATAGCTACCCAAATGAACAGAAGAACAGTCACATAAACTAAAACCATATTGTGGAATACTGTTCAGCCATTACAACAACAAAAAAAATGGAGACAAAAACTTATATGTACAGTATATTCAAATTAGACTAATGAGTTGGGGAGAAGTACTCACTTTTGCCCTTTAACAAATTAACCATTAAGGGGCACCTGGCTGGCTCAAAGAGTATGTGATGCTTGATCTCAGGGTTGTGAGTTTGAGCTCCACGTTGGGTGTAGAGACTACTTAAAAACAAAATCTTGGGGGTGGGGGGGGGAATCTGGGTGGCTCAGTCAGTTAAGCATCCGACTCTTGGTATCAGCTCAGCTCATGATCTCACATTTTGTGAGATCAAGCTCCACATCAGGCTCTGCACTGACAGAGTGGAGCCTGCTTGGGATTCTTTCCTTCCCCCTCTCTCTCTGCCACCCTACTCAACCCCGCGTGCACACGCTCGCTCGCGCGCGCTCTCTCTCAAAATAAATAAGCATTACAAAAATAACAAAAACAATTAAAAAAAAATCTTAGGGGCACATGAGTGGCTCCGTTGGTCAAGCGCTTGGCTCTTGATTTTGGCTCAGGTCACGATCTCATGGTTTGTGGGACCGAGCCCCACACTGGGCTCCACGTAGATGGCATGGAGCCTCTCTCACCCTCTCTCTGCTCCTCCACCTCCCCCCTCAAAAATAAATAAACAAAACATCAATAATAGTAATGTTTAAAACATTAAAAAATCTTAAAAACATAATCATTAAAAAAATTAGTATTCTAGATTTGAAACCATTGTTTTTCATAGATATTTTCCAAAATTTAGTTTGTTGCTTTTTTGAAAACATGAGGAGGGTTGCAGAAAATCCACGATTTACGGGACCTTCGTGATGGGCAAGTTGGGCAGCTAATTTATCCTCACCAGAATATTCTAATTCTAAAGTGACACATCTTCTCTGAGGATGGAAAGCAGCAGCCCCCACCTTCAAATATTCAGATCACGATCTCAAGCCCTGCTCTCTGGGCACGGCTTCAAAGATGCAATCCATGTGCTGCAAAGGCCTAGGCCCTTGGGAAAATGCCGCCTCTCCAGGGAGGTGATCCTGTGACCCACCTGCACCTCAAGGGGGACATTTTTGGATTCGGTGGAAATCAGATTGACTTCTGTAATTTTTACAACAGGATTTCAGTCTTACAGCCCCGGGCCTGGCTTCTAAAACAGACAGACCACTCAAATCCAGTGAAACAGAACAGCAGAATGTGGAGACCTCATCGGGAAGTGCAACCCTGAGCGTCGGCATTCAGTTCCTCGTCACTTGGCCGCCTGAGAAATGGGTCTAGCAGGCACGTGGCTAAGGCAGACACGGTCATTCCCCGCACCTTTCTTCTCGCGGGGGGAGAGAAACGTTCAACACTACGCCTGCCTACGCCGTAGCTGGACTGACCGCCGCCAAGGACACGCACAGAGAACACGGAAGGGGCTGGGCCTGGTCTGCAGGTGTCAGGGGCCTCCTGGTGGGAGCCGCATCCGAGATGAGCCAGAGGGCTTGGCTTCTTCTTTCACTCACTGGCCTCACCCACATCCAATCTGTCAACACATCCCATCACCTCCTCCTTCAAAACGTACCCAGAATCTGGTCGATTCTCAGCCCTTCCGGTGCTACCATCCTGACCCAAGACATCAGTGCCTCTGTCTTGGAAAATTCCATCAGCCTATTAACTGATCTCCCTGCTTCCGTCCTTGCTCCCTACAGGCTGCTCTCAACAGAGAAGCCAGAGTGATCCCATTAAAACCCAAGTCAGGTCACCTCGTTCTTCGGGTCAAAATTCTCCATTGGACACCACCACAAGTCCCTAAGACCCCTTCAGCCCACCTCCTTCTCCCTCATGCTGGCCTGGTCCTTCCTGGAACAAGTCAGGCCTGATCCCTCCATGGGCCTTCCTCCCTCCTACCCCACGTTAATAACGTGATCTTTTGACAAGATTGAAGGGTTTAACACATTACGGTGAAGATATCACAGAACTTGAAGGAGAGAGACCTACAACACGTCTTAAAACACTAACTTACAGATTCTCACAATCTTTTTGCATGTTTTTTTCAGATGAGGGAAAGGCCAGTGCAAAAGAAGCTTCAATGAAATGCACCCAGATGGCAAACACGCCCAGTCTTTATAGCCCAGGACCTATCCCAGCAGATTCTGATTCCGTGAGTCTAGAGTAGGACATGAGCATCTGTGGTTTCTTTCTTTCTTTCTTTCTTTCTTTCTTTCTTTCTTTCTTTCTTTCTTTCTTAATTTTTTTTTTAACATTTATTTATTTTTTGAGAGAAAGAGACACAGCATGAGCAGGAGAGGGGCAGAAAGAGAGAGAGACACAGCATCAGCAGCAGAGCCCGATCAAAAAACTTGATGCAGAATGGTTTAGTGGCAGAGCTAGGATCAGCTTGACAGAGCCCGGCCCCAAGGTCCATGTTTTAAATCACTATGCTTAGTCTCCAAGAACCTACAAAAAGTGCGAGCCTTAACCCAAAACCTTGGCATTCCCCACCTCCATTCCCTAGTGGCCCCAGCTTCAAGGGCATTCTACCCATTCCTTTAACAGTTCGCACTCCCCTGCTCTGCCCCAACACCCTCCTATATCCCCGTTTTGCATTCAGCCTTGTGATCTCAGCTTCAACATTATTGTCTCAATGACAAACTCGAAAGGCATGCTGTATTTCTCAGCACTCAACACAAAACCGTAATTATGGATTTCACAGGGAATTATTTGCTTCCTGTCTTTTCCGAGGAGATGGTGCTGCCCTCAGACGCCACGTCAGTCCTATTCATCATGTGTTCCCAATAACTGAATACCCACCAACCATTCAAAAAAGGCGGCTTTGGCACAACGGATACGCTCAATAATTTCTGTGGAACGAGTGAATAAAGTACACTCGAGCCTCGTGCTTCCAGGTGTGTGATACATGTCTGTGCTCACGATACTGCCCTCACTACACCCCCAAGTATTGTAGACCCCTGTGGCATACTTACTCAGGCCTGGGAGAAGGAGGAGGAGGACTCGGAGGAGGAGGCGGAGGAGCAGGCGGAGGAGCAGGCGGAGGAGCAGGCGGAGGAGGAGGCGGAGGAAGAAGAGGAGGAGCCGCCGCCGCCGCCAACGCTGTCTCCGCCGGCAGGCGATGTATCGGCGCCAGGCCGTCCCCCGACCTCCCCGGCCGGAGCCCCGCGGGCCGCCGCTGCCGCCGCCATGAAGAAGCAGTTGGACCGCGGCCCCCCGGCGGGTGGCGCCACTGGAAGTGACCCGGCGGAGAGGGCGGGGCTCCGGCCTCGGAGCAGCCGCCATCGCCGCCGCTGCTGCCGCCTCGGCCCGGAAGCGATGTAGTCCCCTCAGGCCGTCCCCCGAGCTGCACAGCCCGAGACCCGCGGGCCGCAGCTGGCGCCGCCGCCGTGAAGAGGCAGTTAAACCGCAGGAAACAGCTGGCCAACCAGACCGTGGGCAGGTGAGTGAGCCGTGCCGGGCCGGCCGGGAGCGCGCGGGCCGGGGACCGGGGGGTCGGGGTCGTGGCCCGGGCCGGGGCGGGCCCGCTGCCCCGCGGGGCCCCGCGCTCCGGCCCGGCCGCCCGGCCGCCCGCCCGCTCCGCGCCGGGTCCGCTGCGGGCCAGGGACGAGGGCTGCGCCACGCAGCGGCCTGTCGCCCAGCTCAGGGCCGCCGCCCGAGCCCCCGGGAACAGCGGGGTGGGCCGGCCTCCCGGGACGCCCCCAGCGCGGGTCCCCGCCGCCCATTGTCCCGGCCCCGCTGAGCATCGTCCTCTGGGGTCTGGACCCAAGCTTTCCCCTGGCCTCCCCCCCTCTCCCGGGGCTTTGCCTTGGGCGAAAACTCGCCTAACTGGTGTGCACGAGGCCGGGCGGGCGCGGTGCTCTGGGGGGCGGCATTCTCAGCCTTTCCGGGTCGCCCGGCCCGAACGTCCACCTCCAAGTGGCTGATGGCAGTCAATAAGTAAGGGGCGATCAGAGCCCATCGGAGCCGCTTAGGGAGACTCAGGACTCCCTTGGAGGCACTTTGGAGGGTGTGCTGTCTCCCAACCGTGGCCCCTGTGGACCGGACTGCTCAAGTTCTTGACCTGTAGACATTTGGAACCGGGAGGAAAGAATTGCGGAAACGCCTTGGGCAAATGGAAAAACAAAAAGAGGGGGGGCTTTCAAAACAGCTTTTCTCACTTTGGATTGGGGAGCAAATCCTTCTCCAGGTTTGTCTGGTATCGCTTTAATGCTTGACAGGAAACGATCGACGATGAAATGACAGAAGAGACCGGAGTTTGTAGTGGTTTTGAGAGCCTCTGGAGGTTGATTATCGTGTGCTGTGTTCTCTGGGGTAAATCTTTCAAGGTCTTTCAGGGCAGTGAGCTGTCCTGTCCCCGCTGACTGTTTATTCCGAGAAGGGGTACGAAAGTGTGACTTTTTCATCGCTTTTTCTTCTTTGTTTTCAAGAGTTGAGTAAAAGGAGGCGTTTGGTTTGTCCAGAGCACGTGGGGACACTTCTTTTCTGTGTGTGTCTGAAAATACTTTTACTTTCCCTTGAGCTTTCTATATTTGCCTTTTACACTTTCGTTCCCCCCCCACCAAGGTTTTGCTTAGTTTTGTTCAATTTCGTTGCTACCCCCACCCTATTATCTTCGTGTGCACTTATCCTGTTTCCAGAGTGGATCCCTGTCCCTACAGCCTAGCAGTGCCTACTTTTCTGTCATTTGTAGGAAAATGATAGAAATAACGAGTGCCAAGGGGAAGGCAGACGGAATAGTCGTGGGGCCCAAAGCTTCAAGCAGGCATCTGTGAATGAGTTACAAGATCACTCCTTAGGAGTCCCCCCCCCCCCCCCGCCCCCAGGATTCTCAGTAACATGCATTGTGAAATCAGTATTTAGTGACTCTCAAGACACATGTGTCACATTGTCGTTCTGGCCAGTTTGTACATCTCATGAGGAAAGGGGTGTTTGCTC